>NC_137346.1:44591096-44757292 GCF_965287045.1 Carcharhinus amblyrhynchos | reverse complement strand
TTTACTGTGTTGAACTGTGTGGTCAGAGCTCATCCTGGCTCAAATATTCCTGATTCCTGGCTCATACTTACACCAGTTTAGTCTCAGACAGTTGCCAATTTCCAACCCCCATAATACCGCCCGAGTTTGTTCCTTCCTCCGCTCATCTGAAATACACTGACTATCCCAAACCACTCCTAGCTGGCATCCCACATTCTACTCTCTGTAAACTAGAGATCATCCAAATCTCTGCTGCCCAGGACCTAACTTGCACCAAGTTGTGACTGCTGATTTATAACTGGTTTGCATTGCACAACATACGAGTTTGAAAATTCTGATCTTGATTTTTAAATTCCCCCCATGATCTCACCACTCTCTATTTTTGTAATCTTCTCCAGCTCTACAACCTCTGAGATCTGAGCTCATCTAATTCTGGCCTCTTGAGCATTAATGATTTTAATCACTCCTATATTCAGATTAGGCCCCAAGTTCTGGAATTCCCTCTCCAAACCTCTTTGCCCCTCTACCTCGCTTTCCTTCTTTAAGACACCTTTAAACCTATTTCTGGTCAAGCTTTTGATGTTCTGACCAAGTATCTCCTCATATAGCTTGGTACCATACTTTGTTTTATAATTATCTTGTGAAGTGCCTTTGGATGGTCCCTTAAGGAGGAGCTATATAAATATAAGTTGTTGTTGGATAAGCTGATAACAATGGTTGGACCGAGCGACTTGTTCCTGGAGAGGGAGCACGCGGTGTCCGCGGGCACAGTCGAGGCCTTCCGTGCCCATTGGGCACCGCAGGGGCAGAGGTGCGTTATAGACCTTGACAATCACATTTTGATTTGACTTGTTTTAAGTTTCCTTTGTACTTTTTGTTTCTGTTCGGGCCGCTCCCCCTCCTTTTGGGGAGCTGCCCCCTTTTTCTTTGTCCGAATGTAATTTAAGTTTGTTTGCTTGGTTCGGCCCACCCAAAAGACTGACTTGTTCTGTGTTGTTTGTAATTTGTCTCACCAACAGTATGCAATGGTCATTGTGATTGTACCATCTCAGGCAATAAGAAGAAATGTTTGACAGTCCCAATGGTTTTTGTCAATTTGAAAGTTTTCCACCTTGTTTTTCTCTCTCTAACATAGGAGGTGACAACTTAAATACTCATAATATCTGTTGACTTCTGTTTTGTTTGGGAAAATCTTGACAGGATTATCTTGGAACCCAGCAGAGAAAGGGAAAAAAAATGTAGCTGGCATGAAACAACCTTAAGCTGTTTGTGTCAAGACACAGTCACACCATTGATAGCAATGACCTCATGCAGGGCCAGGGAGAGAAATCCTGGTCTCTGGTGCTTCTATTTCTGGGCTCATTATTCCTGTACCCCTTTAATCATCTTAAGAAGCCTTACAACACCAGGTTAAAGTCCAACATGTTAATTTGGTAGCAAACCCCACTAGCTTTCGGAGTGCTGCTCCTTTGTCAGGCGAGTGGGAGTTCTTTTCACAAACAGCGCATATAAAGACACAAACTCAATTTACAGAACAATGATTGGAATGAGAGTCTTTACAGCTAATCAAGTCTTAAAGGTACAGGCAATGTGAGTAGAGAGAGCATTAAGCACAGATGAAAGAGATGTGTATTGTCTCCAGCCAGGACAGGTAGTGAGATTTTGCAAGTCATGGGGGTTACAGATAGCGTGACATGAACCCAAGATCCCTGTTGAGGCTGTCCTCATGTGTGCAGAACTTGGCTGTTGGTCTCTGCTCAGCGACTCTGCATTGCCGTGTGTTGTGAAGGTTGCCTTGGAGAACACTTAGCCAAAGATCAGAGGCCGAATGCCTGTGACCGCTGAAGTGTTCACCAACTGGAAGAGAACAGTCTTGCCTGGTGATTATCGAGCAGTGTTCATTCATCCATTGTCATAGCGTCTGCATGGTCTCCCCAATGTACCATGCCTCGGGACATCCTTTCCTGCAGCGCATCAGGTAGACAATGTTGGCCGAATTGCACAAGTATGTACCATGTACCTGGTAGATGGTGTTCTCACGTGAAATGATGGCATCCATGTCAATGATCCGGCACGTCTTGCAGAGGTTGCTGTGACAGGGTTGTGTGGTGGTGTGGTCACTGAAGGCTGAGTGGTTTGCTGCGGACAATGGTCTGTTTGAGGTTGTGCGGTTGTTTGAAGGCAAGAAGTCGGGGTGTGGGGATGGCCTTGGCTAGATGTTCATCTTCATCAATGACGTGTTGAAGGTGCCGGAGGAGATGTTGTAGCTTCTCCACGCCGGGGAAGTACTGGACGCTGAAGAATACTTTGTCCACCATGTCCTGTGTTTGTCTTTTGAGGAGGTCGGTGTGGTTTTTCGCTGTGGCGTGTCAGAACTGTCGAACGATGAGTCGAGCGCCATATCCTGTTCTTGGGAGGGCATCTTTCAGCATCTGAAGGTGTCTATTGCGATCCTCCTCATCTGAGCAGATCCTGTTTTAATGGGTAGCTTGTTCGTAGGGGATGGCTCCTTTAACGTGTTTCGGGTGGAAGCTGGAGAAGTGGAGCATTATGAGGTTATCCGTGGGCTTGCGGTACAGTGAGGTGCTGAGGTGACCGTCCTTGATGGAGATGCATGTCCAAGGATGCAACCAATTCCAGAGAGTAGTCCATGGTGAGTCTGATGGTGGGATGGAACTTGTTGATGTCATCATATAGTTGTTCCAGTGATTGCTCACCATGAGTCCAAAGGAAGAAAATGTCATTGATGTGTTGAAGTGGGAATTTTCCTGCTTCTTGACTGTGGTAGAAAGGCTCAACAAAGTTCGTTCCAACAAAATAACTTGTCTTTATTTCCAAAAGACTGCATGCAGTATTGGCAAAAACTTGAGTTCGGAGAGCCGTCGTTATGACTTGCTAATTCTTCCTCAAGTCCGTCCTTGCATAAGGAATCAATTCAGTATTTATATGTAATCATTATCAGTTTGCTTATTCAGTAATTTGATCAGTAATAGCATCATAAGCAATGTCATAAATCATGGTACAACCTGCAGACCTCCTAGAATTTTTTGTCTCATCCGTCATACCTTTATCTTGTCCTTTGATAGAACAGAGGAAGATAGATGACTCCTTCATCCCTGACCTTGTCTTGTCATACTCATACAGCTTTAGGTCATGTGGAGTCAGCCTTATCAGGTCTTACAGAGGTTCAGCACAGTTTAACCTTCTCTGGTCTTATTCATGTCTTAAGTTATGCGGAGTCAGTTTTCCTTATTTTGTACCAAATATTTGACCAATTTTCCCATCATGCCATTATTTCATTCATACAACTTCACAGATGTATCTAGTGTATAGCATCAGTTAAAGGTCCTGTGTGGTGAAGAAGTCTTGTTCGAACTTGTGCATGAAGATGTTGGCATATTGAGATGCGAATTTGGTCTCCATGGCTGTTCAGTGTATCTGAATGAAGAACTGGTTGTTGAAGGTGAAGACATTGTGGTTTAGGATGAAGTGGATGAGTTGTAAAATTGCATCTGGAAACTGGTAGTTGTCGGCCTTTAATCATCCCCCTCCATCATGCACACTATCTTTTCTCCTTGTCAATTCACCAATCATAGAATCATTTTGTGCAAAAGAGGCCCTTCAGCCCATTGAGTCTGCACTGTCATTTGAGAAACACCTGACTTCCCATCTAACTCCATTTACCAGCACTTGGTCCATAGTCTAAGTTTTCTATAATTTAAGCTGTTCATGCTCAGTCATAGTCTCCATGTATTTTTGCAATTTTCATTCATCCATTACAGAAGTGATAGCATGGCTCAGTTTTTATGACAGGCGATTGTTAGAGTCTTTTTTAACAAGTGTATCTAAGAAACTAAAAAATTCATAGAATATAAAGAGACAAACTGAAAGTAGGAAGTTTTATTTTAAACAAAATTTAGCTTTCAATATTTGTGAATGAATGACATCAGGATCAAAAATTAAGCATTGAAATGAGTCTCTGAAAGAAAATGCCTCTTCCAGCTTTCATGACAACAAACAAAACAATGATGTCATCAAAGTTCATATTTATTTCTCAACAGTTCTTTCTCGATACTTTGCATTGTTAACCCAATTAGTCAACTGTCAGAATGCCAGATGGCATCTGTGCAGAAATCATAGGATTACTGAATCCCCATAGTGCAGAAGGAGGACATTTGGCCTATCATGTCTGCACCAACTCTCTCGCAGGATATTTTACCCAAGCCCATTCTCTATCCAATCTCTGTAATCTCACTCATTTACCCTGCTAATCCCCCCTAACCGACATATCTTGGGACACTAAGAAGCAACTGATCATGGCCAATCCACCTAACCTGCATATCTTTGGACTGTGGGAAGAAACTAGAGCACCCGGAGGAAACCCACGCAGGGAGAATGTGTAAACTCCACACAGACAGTGACCCAAGGCTGGCACCCAACCTGAATCCCTGGCGCTGTGAGGCAGCAGTGCTAACCACTTTGCCACTGTGCTATACTTTTTAACAAATATTTAATTAACACTAGAGCCACCAACATTTGACAGATATTTTTAATATTGCCCAAGTTCTCTTTGGAAACCCGGAACTGTGTGACAGTGAATGCTTATGGGGGGAAAACAGTGACGGCTCCGTCCCTGGATGTTTCTGTCTCTGTCAACTTTTTAGATATAGATTCTTCCTCAGAATAGGTAACATTTCAGGAGTATCCAGTTTGCCAACTTTCACCTTCTCCACAGATGTTGCCTGACCTATTGAGTTTTTTCTGCATTGTTTATTTCTGTAACAAGAGGAATTATTTATTCCCAAAGCTTGAACTTTAAGTAAATAAAAGCAGTAAACAGTCAAAAGCGATGCTAGCAATTTAGTGATTATCACTGATAAGTTGTGGAGAATACCAGAGGCTGCTGTATACTCTGACACCAATGCTCACACGTGTATATTGAATATCAGAGCCTGAGTATAAAAGGTGCCTTTCTGTTTTAGTTTAAATCTAGAATCTCAATTCTTCCTGTGATGCAATTTGTTTCATAAGCTAAATGAACAATTCAAAATGTGGAACCAATTCAAAGGTAATTAATAAAATCAATTTTTTTTAACCAATTATAACTTCCACTAGCAGAAAATGTCTAGTTACCGCTCCCTTTTGGGTTCTTTCTGCAGTAGTTAACAAATGATTGCCACTCGATAATATGTCTTTATCATTTGTTCTTCATCATTAGGTAGCAATAGCACACTAACTGTAAGCAGCTTTCAGCAAATGTAGACCTGAAGCTGAATAACAGCCGCTTGAATCACAAATTGCACCCTGTGGAAATTTCAGTATATTAATGTATTGCACACTGTCCCCATGTCTGTATTGGTTTTCTCCCACAGTCCAAAGATGTATAGGTTAGGTGGATTGGTTATGCTAAATTGATGGAGTACCCATGGGAATTGTGTAGGATCATGGGGATAGAATGGGAGAGAGGGCCTGGGTGAGATACTCTTGTCAGAGAGTTGGTGCAGACACAATGGGCTGAATGGCCTCTTCTGCATTGCAAGGATTCTATAAATTTCGAAAGGATTTTGATTTTTTTTAACCTGCTTTTATATTACATTCATAGTTTCACAGATTATCTGCACATTTTCCTCACTTAATTCCTTAATTTCCTCACTGAATGGTGTTTAATTTCCATATCTTTTTTGATTAGAATGAATTCTGTCATTAACAAATTGCATGCTGTAGGCTAATTTTCAGTGCTCCCTCTTTCTGTTTATAGAGCGGTGCTGCTGAAGAGATTATACTTTTGCTTTCAACAGCTCCATTGAACGCCGTTGAGCGTGTTAAAATACAAGAGTATAGCACAGATGGGGGCCAATAAGTCCATCAGTCTGGGGCAGTTTTTCAGAGAGAAATCCGGTTAGTCTTGCCACACACATCTCTCAAAAGTAAAGTTAATTTACCAGCCACAAGTAGGCTTACGTTAGCACTGCAATGAAGTTATTGTGAAAATCCCCAAGTCGTCGTACTCCAGGTACATTGAGGGAGAACTTAGCACAGCCGATACACCTAACCAGCAAGTCTTTCAGACTGTGGGAGGAAGCCAGAGTACCCGGTGGGGACATGTGACATTGGGAGAATGTGCCAATTCTGGACAGACAGACCGAAGCTAGAAATCAAACTCAGTCTCTGGCACTGTGAGGCAGCAGTGCTAGCCACTGTACCGCCCCTCACCTGCTTGTTCCCTTCAATTATTTTCTCCAAGTATTTATCCAATTTCCTTTAGAACACCAATTTGAATATGTATCCACCATAATATCAGGAAGTGAGTTCCAAATCATAATCATTCTTGTAAAAGATTTTTCCTCATGTTGCCAAATCAACTTAAACCTGGGCCATTTGATGATTAATTTTTCAGCTACTGGAAACTGTTTCTACTAATCTGTCTAAACCTTTCTTAATTTTATACACCTCCATCACATTCCCTTGGGATTGTTGGCTCTAAGGAGAGCAGCCCAATTTCTTCTGTAATTCTTCATCCTCGGAACCATTTTTGTTAATCTCTTCTGAACCCTCTACAAACCCTCTTAGTGCCCAGAATTGGAAACTGTTGTCATGTGGGGTTGAAAGGGTTTATACAGGCTCAGCTAAACCTCTTGGCTGTTGTACTCTATGCCTGCATTTATAGGGTGATATGGTGGCACAGTGATTAGTACTGCTGCCTCTCAGTGTCAGGGACTCGGGTTTGATTCCTGGCTTGGTTCACTGTCTGTGTGGAGTTTGCACGTTCTCCCCATGTCTACGGGTTTCCTCCCACAGTCCGAAAGTCATGCTGGTTAGGTGCATTGGCCATGCTAAATTCTCCCTCAGTGTACCCGAATAGGTGCCAGAGTGTGGCAACTAGGGAATTTTCACAGTGACTTAATTTGAAGTGTTAATACAAGCCTACTTGTGATACTGATAAATAAATTTCAACTTAAAACTTAACTAAAGCTCGGGTTTCAATAGAATGCGCTTTACAGCCATCGCTTTGTCAGACGGTTGCCCCCAACTTGGGTGTTCAGTTATTCAGATTATACAACCAGCTCGGCTTCCTTGAACCTGGCTCTAAGCAATATCTGGACAACAACATCCTTCTCTAGGGCAGTTAGAGATGGGCTGGCCATGCCAGTGACGTCCAACTCCTGTTAAAGAATATTTTTTCAAATCCAAAAGACATGACTCTCACAAGCACTGCAAACAACAACTCGATGTACAAATGAGAATATCCTAAATTAACTGACTTATCCTATTGGCGCACAACTTCTGGTTTCATTTCCAAGTTAAATAAAATGATAAAACCTTCCAGTAAATTAGCATAAACCCTTTCACCTGTAAGAATGTGCTGTTTGATGTGCATGGGTTTCCTCCAGGTGCTCCAGTATCCCCTCTCGGTCCAAAGATATAGGGTTAGTGTTAGAGGGACTAGCTAGGGTAAATGTATGGGGTTATTTGGATAGGGCTTAGGTGAGATTGTGGTCAGTGCGGACTTGATGGGCCAAATGGTCTCTTTTTGTATTGTAGCATTCTGATTCTTACCACACATGCGGGCTTTATTAACAAGAAAATTCCACTCTGCATTGAGTGATATTTCTCATTTTGAATTGAAACTGACCACACTTGCAAATGCACAGCATGGAGGATATAAATAGGAGAGCAAAGTACTGCAGATATTGGAAATCTGAAATATAAACAGAAAATGGTGGGAATATTCAGAGTCCGGGCAGTGTCTATAAAGAGAGATAGTCAGTTCTTCAGATTCACTTTCTGACAAAGGATCACTGACCTTGGTATCCTCTCTGCGCAGTTACTGCCAGACATGCTGATTATTTCCAACACTTCCCATTTCTATTGGAGCAAATATAATAACCCCTTTTACCATCCCTCCAAACATCAGTCAGGCTTCTTGTGGGCAAATCATTCTGTTTCAGCAAGAATCTCCGAAGCAGCTGCCTGAGATCTGGTGGCATAACACTGAACCTCAAATTTCCAGAAATGCATTAGGGTATGTAGAAAACAAACAACTTGCTGAGAAAACTCAATGTCATTGTAATAAATTGAATTTTTAAAAAATGAGTAATGAATAAAAATTACCATTAGAAAGTGTCAAGCATCAGGACTAACTATAAGTTTTTTGAAAGTCTGGGTATCATTGTGGCACAGCAGTTCGCATTGCAACCACACAGCATTAGGGACCCAGGTTCAATTCCAGCCTCGGGTTACTGTCTGTGTGGAGTTTACACATTCTCCCCTTGTCTGAATGGGCTTCTTCCAGGCGCTCCAGTTTCCTCCCACAGTCTATGAATGTGCGGGTTAAGTAGGTTGGCCATTGTAAAATGGCTCAAAGTGTTGGGACTAGCAGGGTAAATACATGGGGTTCAAGGGATAGGGCCTGGGTGGGATTCTGGTCGATGCAGACTCGATGGGCCAAATGGCCTCCTTCTGCACTGTAGGGATTCTATGATTTTATATACATAAATTATAAAGAAGATAATGTATAGGGAATGATAAGCAAGTTTTCAGACGACACCAAGATTGGCAGGATTGGTAACAGTGAAGAAGAAGGTTGTAGGCCACAGGAAAATATTGATGGGTTGGTCAGATGGGCAGAACAGTAGCAGATAGTATTTAACCTTGATAAGTGCAAGGTGATGCACTTTGGAAGACAAGGGAGTATTTAATGAATGGCAGGACACTGTGAAACTCAGAGGAACAGATGGATCTTGGTGTATTTATTCACAGATTTCTGAAGGTGGCAGAGCAAGTGAATAGGGTAGTTAAGGCATAAATCATGGCATAGAGTAAAAGGACAAGGAGATAATGTTAAAACTGTACAGAATGTTCATCAGGCAACTGCTGGAGTACTGTGTGCAATTCTGGTCAGCTCACTAAAGGAAGGATGTGATTGCACTAGAGAGGGTACAGAGGAAATTCACCAGAATGGAGCATTTGAGCTCTAAGGCGACTCTATAAGACAGGCTTGGATTGTTTCCTTTAGAGCAGAGAAGGCTGAGGGGGGATGTTATTGAGTTGCATTAGATTATGAAGGGTATGGGCAGGGTGAATACTTAGCATTTGTTCCCCTTGGTTCAGGGGTTAAGGGGCATAGTTTTAGGGTGAGGGGCAGGAGATCAGAAGGAATTTGAGGGGGAAAATAAGCTTTCACTCGAGGTTTGTGAGAAACGGGAATGTACTGCCTGGGAAGGTAGTGGAGGCCAGAACCTTAAACCCTTTAAAAAGTATTTGGATGAGCATTTAATATCGTAACATTCAAGGATATGGGACAAGTGCTGGAAAATGGGATTAGCGCAACTTTAGTAGTAGGTATTATTGGTGCAGATTCAATAATCCGAGGGAGCTTTTCTGCACTATACGACTATTTGATTCTATAATTAATAAAACCTTTTGGTTTAAGACGCAGATCCAGTCAGAGACAGACTAGGGCCTAAGCACTGGCCACTAGCGAAGGGGGAACGGACTGGGCCTGAGCTAAGGAGCTGGGTTTAATTAACATGATCGTGCGATTGCCACTGGCGATGCACACTTTGAGCTGGCCTTGGCAGAATTCATATGAAAACGGGTTTGAAGTATGTTGTCTCTCAGGCTGGGTTTTCCTCCTTTCCTGGACCAGTGCGCAGATAGATTTTTGGAGAGACAGAATGGGAGGAGGAAGTGTTTGTGCGTGTCCGTCCACCTCTTTGCCTATCCTTTTCCAGCTCACTCTGTCTGAAGGTTCATCCCCCTGGGAGGTTTGGAAATTATTGCTGAGGAGCAGTTCAGAATGGCTGTGAAGGTGGCAAGGCACACTTCCTCTCCACCCTGTCTAACACATTAACCACCCCAGGCCTTGCTGTTCCTGCAGCTGCCTTCCCTCATGACTTCCTTGGCCTACCATCTTAATGCAAGAACATTAATGCATAATGTCTGTAGTCTTTCAGTGGGCCAGCACCTGTACAGGAAGGTGAGAGCATGGCCAAGGTTGGATCACATCATCCAGAATGCACACTGACTCATGCTGTCATCCCAGGACAATTTGATTTTGAGTGCTGGAACTTTGTCCCAACGCAGAGCGTCCATAACACATTTGTCTACAAGCATATTGAGGCATGTCACTGCCACTTGAGATTGAAGGGTGGTGACCTAGTTCTGACTCACTTAGAGATGGTTTTAAAAAAAAGTAAGAAAGATAAAGCCTGTGTTTATATGTCACGATTTACAACATCAGAACATTCCAATGAATCCTTTTGGAATGTAAACATTTGTCGGAAATGTGGCAGCTAGTATCTCATATTGAGGAGCCACAAATAGCAGAACATGCATTTATATATAACACCATCAAAATGTTCTGAGGTGCTTCACAGGAATATTAACATACAATTAAGGAGACATTTAGGCTGATCACCAAAATTGTGGTCAAAGAGAGAGATTTTAAGGAGTTTCTTGAAGTGGAGGGAATATTCTCCCTCAAAAAGCTGGGGAAAAGAAGGGTCAACTGAGATAGATTGTTGTAAGGCAAAAGTATGGAGGGGATACAGATGAAATTAAGATACAGATCAGTTATCCAGCTGAATGATGGGACAGACTGAATATCCTGTTCCTGTGTTAGAATGGAAGACACCACTGCAGTGTGTATGGTTTTGAAATGCTGGTTTTCTGTAGTTTTGTTTGAAATTGGTAAGTACAGTCTTGAAATGAACATGCATGATATAGAAAAAGTGCTCTCCAATTTTCAATTCAACTTGATGAATATTGGTTTTGAAATGGAGGGAGGGGGAGACCTGAGAATTCTTTTTACGCGCGTGAGTTATGATCTGGAGTGCAATGCCTGAAAGGGTAGGTGGAAGCAGATTCAACAGACAGTGTTCAAAACGAAAATGGATAAATAGTGAAGGAGAAAAAGCAGGGGGGTTGGGTTAATTGGATAACTCTTTAAAGGGCTGGCACAGACATGCAACGTCTCCTGATGTGCGCTTCTGTGATTCTTAAATGGACTCAAATATCAAGCATCTGTTAAAAACATGAAAAATCCTGCATTATGAAGGTATTACTTATCAATGTTTTCCAAAATGGGCGGCATGGTAGCACAGTGGTTAGCACTGCTGCTTCACAGCTCCAGGGACCTGCGTTCGAATCCCGGCTCGGGTCACTGTCTGTGTGGAGTTTGCACATTCTCCTCATGTCTGCGTGGGTTTCCTCCGGGTGCTCTGGTTTCCTCCCACAGTCCAAAGATGTGCAGGTTAGGTTGATTGGCCATGCTAAAATTGCTCCTTAGTGTCCTGGGATGCGTAGGTTAGAGGGATTAGAGGGTAAATGTGGAGGGTGTGAGGGTAGGTCCTGGGTGGGATTGTGGTCGGTGCAGACTCGATGGGCCGAAGGGTCTGTTTCTGCACTGTAGGGTTCTATGATTCTATGAAAATGAATTCCTCCGTCTGTATTTGCAATGGGAATTGCCTATGTAAACTTATCAGAGTGACCGCACTCACTGTCCTAGTGAAGGTGCTGCAATGCCGCAGCTGAGAATTAGGCTGTAATAACAGCATCTTAAATTCGTATAGACAAAAGCCCATTGTAGACAAGTACCCAGTATAAACGTGCAATACAAAAATCAAGATTTAAAATGGGGATTGAATTACATCTGGACCTGCTGGTGCAATTATTCTCATCCTCCCTAATAGTTTCACTTGGAGAGCGCACTTGACTCCCCTACATGCAATACTGTTGGTGACTGGTGTAACAAAACGTGGTGGATTTATAGTTATAGCCAAACCTAAGTTGATTCTTTTACTACTTGCTCTCTAAATTCCCTAGTTTCAGTTTGCTAGGCAATATTTATTATCTGGATTACATGTTAGTTGAGTATACACTGATCTTTTCCATTAGTACAGAGTTGCCAAATTAAAATATTAAGTTGAGCTAAAAGATTGCACCAAGACAGAAACAAACTGCCTTTTCCTCTTTTGTTGGTGAATCGCTAGAAAAGACCTAACAATCAATAGAGAAGGTTGGAAAGGTGGAACAAAACTCAAATATGATGCGTGAGTTTCTTTATACTGTAGAAGGGTTTAATATTCATCACATCAGCTGGAATCTTGCCTGATCTTGTCCTTTTCTCCCTAGCCCCCTCCTTTTTTAATACAAGTCCAATTCCACCTTTCATCCAGCCGTTATTTTCACCGGAGATATCCTTTCCTTTTAATGTAAAACTGCTGAATTCCAACAATAGTAACAATATCATGACCTATTTTGGAAATAGTGGAATGCTGGGCAGTAATAATTGTTCCTTCCATCTTGCGGTTGCATTCTACACTGGCAGACAGGGTGGGACCTCTTTCTAGACAGAGAAGCATTACTGAGGTAAACCATAACCCCCAGATGACCTGGCATGTTTAATAATGTATTTAACTGCTCTCATTATTCACACTCTGCCACTGCATAAACTTGCAGTCAGGTTTCATGCATCATGGCAATTTAACAATTGCAACAAATTGTTTTCTGTAAATGACAGACTTGTTTTTTGCCAAGTTGTGAACAACTTCACTGTATGCAGTAAGCTAGGCCAGTCTAAATGTGTGTCTCTCGGTTGTCATGTATTGTACCACAATATTATGGAATGAGCTGCTGGCAGCATTCCTGTTTTGGGAGTCGGATGTCTCAGGCATGAATCCTGCTGCAGCTTGTCCTGACCTTATGATACGTGGGACTGCAGACATCCAGCAGGATACTAATGTGCAGTAGGTGTGGGTGGGCCATTTCTGTTTATCCAGTGACTTACAGAAGCCCATAAAACCTCTTGCTTTATAGGACTCGTTATCAACTGGAATAAAGATAGTTATAGCCATGGAAGGAATGTTCAGATTATGGCCTGTTAGACTATTAATCAGCCCATAAATCGTTCCAATAGTCCACATTATTCTCTGAAAATGAAAACGGCCATCTTGCCTGGTGGTGTGGTCACAACACTCGTAATCTTGAGACCTAGCCTAATGCTCTGGTGACACGGATTCAAATCTCACCGCAGCAGCAGGTGGAATTTAAATTCAGTTAATAAATCTGGAATTGAAAGCAAGACTCAATAATGGTAATTGGTTTTGCAACAATCAGAGATCATTGTAAAAACCCACCTGGTTCAGTGATATCCTTCAGGGAAGGGAATCTGCCATCCTTATCTGGCCTGGCCTACATGTGACTCCAGAGCCACAGTAATGTGGTTGACTCTTAACTGCCCACTGAAGTGGCCAAGCAAGCTACTCGGCTCAAGGGAAATTAGAGATGGGCAACAAATGCTGGCATTACCACATCCCACGAAAGTGTAACACAAAAGATCGCTACGAGAGGACACAGGTTTAAGGTGCTGGGGAGCAGGTACAGAGGAGATGTTAGGGGTAAGTTTTTCACTGAGGGTGGTGAGTGAGTGGAATCGGCTGCCGTTGGTGGTGGTAGAGGCGAACTCGCTGGCGTCTTTTAAAAGACTTCTGGATGAGTACGTGGGATTTAATGGGATTGGGAGTTATAGATAGTTCTATGGCCTGGTAGGTATGGATATGATCAGTGCAACTTGTGGGCCGAAGGGCCTGTTTGTGCTGTAGTGTTTTATGTAAAATTCAGTATTCACGCTCAGCAGATTTGGTTTGTGGATATTTAAGCACTGTTTGTTTTCCTCACTTTCGGTTATAGTTATTCACTCTCTCATAAAGTATAGAATTTTTCATTACGCTTTAAGTTCTTCAAGTACTGTTTCCCCAAGTAAGCACAGACAACAAGATTTCAGAAAACAAGAAACCAATGGACTAAATTTCAGCCAGCAATATTGTTTTGTAATCATCTCGTGGAGATGCCGGTGTTGGACTCGGGTAAACACATTAAGAAGCCTGACAACACCAGGTTTAAGTCCAACCGATTGGACTTAAACCTGGTGTTGTCAGACTTCTCACTGTGTTGTAATCATCTCCCCAGAGTTTGGCATTTCATCCCTTGCTGGCTCTACCTGTTCTTTTAGTTTAAATCTTACTTCTCTTTATAGCTCCTTGACATTTTTTTTCCACAATTCAGTGAGAGCTTGATTAATCTGTGACCCAACTAACTCCATAATAACAATGGGACTTTTACACCATTGTCATTAATACCTTTAGTAGTAAAAAATCTATGAGTCTCAAATTTGAAATTTACAATTAATTGAGCATCAGAGGGGATGCATCTGGCTGAATCCTGGGACAAAGACATTGTCTTGTGAGGAAAGGTTGAGTTGGTTGGAGTTTAGAATGATGAGTGGTGATCTGGTTGACACATCTAAAATTCTGAGTTGGCTTGATAGGGTAGTTAGTGAGAGGAAACAGGAAAGTGGAGTCAATGTAACAATCAGATTGGCTCTGATCTAATTAGATCAGGCTCAAGGGGTCAAATGGCTGACCACTCTTATTATGATCTTACAATCAATTTTTGTTGAAGAGAGCTCCAAACCTCCAGCACCCTTTGTGTAAAGATATGTTTCCTTATTTTATTCTTGAAAGATTTGTCTTTTATTTTTAGACCGTGCACTTTAATCCTAGACTTTCCAAATAGTGTAAATATTTTCTGTCTGCCATTTGTTCTAAATCACTCCTTAAACTTATTAAATTCCAAGGATTTCAGCATTGTTTGTATAAACTCACAATGTAACCCTTGGAAGCCTAGAATCATTCTGGCAAATTGAGGCTAGTGTACCCGTCCTAAATAGTGTGCCCAGAATGCTCTCAACGCACAAGTGTGGTGTAACCAGATTTTTATATAGCTGTAGAGAACCTCTGTCCCCTTGTATTATAGTTTTATTGATATAAAGTCTGGGTGGAAAATAGGAATTAGCAGGGTATTTTGGGGTTGGTTGTCTGTTACTAGCTAGTTATTTCAGGAATCAGTACTAATGCCTCAGCTATTTATGACTTATACTGACTTAATCTGAGTGTAACATACCCAAGATGTCTGACTTTGATTGGGAAAGTAAGCGGTGAGAAGGCACACAAAAGTAGCAGAGGGACATGGGCAGATTGGGTGGGTGCTCATAAGTAGATGGGAGGCAATGTATCAAAGTGCAGAGGTAGCCACTTTGATGGAAAAAAGGTAAAATGCAGTACTTTTTGAATGGTCAGAAAAAAATGTGTGCATTTGGAGGGACTTGTACATAAATCATAAAATTAACATACAAGTACAACAAGCAATAAAAAGGAAAATCAAGTTTTAAAGTTTATTTATTAACGTCACAAGTCGGCTTGCATTAACTACAATGAAGTTACTGTGAAAATCACCCAGTTGCTGCACTTCAGTGCCTTTTTGGGTACACTGAGGGAGAATTTAACTTGGCCAATGTACCTAATCAGCAAGGTTAGCTTCTGTTAAAAAGGCATCAGAGTATGAATAAAGAAGTCTTGTTACAATTATACAGGGCATTACCGAGGCAACACCAGGTGTAATGTGTGTAGTTTTGGTTTCATTACGTGAGGAAGGACATATTTGCCCCAGAATTAGTGCTGGAATGGCTCACCAGCCCCAGGCTGGGTGCCCGGTGCTGGTTCGCTGGTAGACAGCCTGCGATTGTAGAACCTGCGCCTTACAGATTCCGCTTCGGGAGCTGACTTTTATCCAATTGATTTCCCTGTGATCGAATGCTCCTGAGCATCTTGTGTGCTTTCATGGATAATGTTGCCCCTGCCCCTGTGTATTTAAACACTGGTAAATTGTTCCTGAGAAAATGTTTTGAAGAGGTGATTAAAATAGTGGAAATGTCCATTAATATTATTTATATAAACTTCCAGAAGTCACTTCTAAAGTTCTTCTTAAGGGACTATGAGCTAAAGTTGAAACTCACGCATTTGGAGGCAAGTTAAGGGTCTGATTAGGAAATTTACTGGGCAGCAGGAGACAGGGGAATAATGAGCAGGTAATCTATTTGGCAAGATATGACTTGTGGTGTCTCAGAAGCATCAATGTTGAAGTTTCAACTATTCACCATGTTTATTGACAACCCAATGATAGCGTAGCCACACATTCAAATTTACTGAGTTAGGTGGCAGTGTAAGTAGTGTAGATAGCAGTGTAGGTGGTCTAGATGGAATCATAACATTCAAAAGAGACTATTAATCCATTAAATAAATCGGTAAAATTGTAGGCAAGTGCAAGTACTTTGACCTAAATGGAAGAAACAATGATGTCCAAAGAGGCTTGAGGGTAGATTCCAGGTACACAGATCACTTAAGTGTCACAAACAGGCTCAGAACATAGTCAAATTCTACTAAGTACATGGGAAGCTAAAGAAGGACAATTTCCTCTGTCAGTCTACCTGCCATACAAGGTCATGGCTGATCTCTGACCTCAACCTTTCCACACTATCTCTGTATCCTAAAAGTCTTATCAACCTTCATTTTGAACGTACTCAACAACTGAACATCCACTTTGGAGTAGAGATCTCCAAACATTCACAACAGAAGAACAGGAGTAGGCCATCTGGCTCCTCGAGCCTGCTCTGCCATTCAAGAAGATGGCTGATCTTCTTGTGGACTCAGCTTGCCCACACCATTACCCTTAATTCCTTTACCGTTCAAAAATTTATGTATCCTTGTCTCAAAAATACTCAATGAAGTAGCCTTAACTGCTTCACTGGGTAGGGAAGTCCAGAGATTCATAACCCTTTGTGTGAAGAAGTTCCTCCTCAATTCATTCCTAAATCTGCTTCCCCTTATTTTGAGGCCATGCCCCTACTTCTAGTTTCATTTGCCAGTGGAAACAACTTCTCTGCTTCTATTTTACCTATTCCCTTCATAATTTTATAGGTTTCTATAAGATCTCCCCTCATTCTTCTGAATTCCAATGAATATAGCCCCAGTCTACTCAGTCTGTCCTCATAAGCCAACCCTTGGAATCAACCTAAAGAATCTCTTCTGTACCCTTCTAGTATATCCTTTCTCAAGTAAGGAGACTAAAACTACACAGTATTCCTGGTGCGGCCTCACCAGCACCTTATATACCTGCAACATAACCCCCCTGTTTTTAAACTCCATCCCTCTAGCAATGAAGGACAAAATTTCATTTGCCTTCTTAATTATCTGCTGTATCTGCAAACCAACTTTTTGTGATTCATGCACAAGGACCCTCAGGTTCCTCTGCATAGCAGCATGCTGTAATTTTTTACCATTCAAACAATAGTCCATTTTGCTGTTATTCCTACCAACATGGATGACCTCACGTTTACCAACATTGTACTCCATTTGCAAGATCCTTGCCCACTCACTTAGACTATCAATATCCCTTTGCATTCTTTCAGCGTCCTCTGCACACTTTGCCACTCATCTTAGTGTCATCTGCAAATTTTGACAAACTACACTTGGTCCCCAACTCCAACAAATCATCTATGTAAATCGTAAACAATTGCAATCTCAAACTGAGGCACGCTACTAGTCACTGATTGCCAACCAGAAAAACATCCATTTACCCCCACTCTCTGCTTTTTGTTAGTTAACCAATCTTCTACCCATGCTAATACATAATGCTGTGCACTTTTATCTTATGCTTTTGGTGTAGCACCTTGTCAAATGCCTTCTGGAAATCCAGAAACACCACAGCCACAGGTTCCCCATTGACCACTGCGAACGTTATATTTTTAAAGCATTCCACAAAATTAGTCAAACATGACCTGCCGTTTGTGAACCCGTGCCATGTCTTCCCAATGGGACAATTTATATCCAGATGTCTCACTATTTCTTCCTTGATGATAGATTCAAGCATTTTCCCTACTACAGAAGTTAAGCTAATTGACTTACAGTTACCCTCCTTTTGTCTACCTTTTTAAACAGTGGCGTCACATTTATTGTTTCCAAATCTGCGGGAACCACCCAGAGTCCAGTGAATTTTGGTAAATTACCACTAGTCCATTTGCTATTTCTACTGCCATCTCTTTTAGTACCCTGGGATACATTCTATCAAGGCCAGGAGACTTGTCTACCTTTAGCCCCATTAACTTGCCCAACACTTTCTAATAATAGTTTCTAGGTCCTCACCTGCCATAGCCATCATCAGTTTTTGGCATGTTATTTGTGCCTTCCACTGTGAAGACTGAGACATAATATCTGTGCAATGTCTCAGCCATTTCCTTATTTCCAGTTATTACAGCTTCCTCATCCTGTGAAGGAACAATGTTTACTTTAGCCACTCTTTTTCATTTTATGTATTTGTAGAAACTTATCCTAAGCTAGTTTACTCTCATAATCCATCTTACTTTTCTTCATAGCTTTTTCCGTGGCTTTCTGTTGACCTTTAAAGAGTCCCCAATCCTCTAGTTTCCCACTAATCTTTGCCACTTTGCATTTTCTTTCAATTTGATTCCCTCCTTTATTTCCTTAGATATCTATGGCTGATTACCTCTTTTTCTACAGTCATGTTAATGAAGAAATATCTTCTTATCTCAGTCCATAATGACTGACCTCTTATTCTGAAACTGTGTCCCCTTGTCCCTCCAGCCACACGAACCATTTTCTCAGCATCTACACAGCTAACCACTTTAAGAAATTTATAGGATCCTAAGAGGACCAGATTGGTCTACGGGCAGCTAGTCTAGACTCGCTATGCTAGGTAACCACCTTCTGTGGCTGCTTGACTTTGTTTTAATTAGTTTACCTCGTTTTTCTAAAGCAGTAGAGGCCTAATCTACTGAATCTGACCTTGTAGGACAATCCCTTTTTCCCAGAAACCAGTCCAGTGGACCATTATGGTGGTGGCCCTGGGGTCAGTGGAGATCATGGCTGATGAGCTATGAAGAGGACAGGGAGGCTGCAAGTTGAGGAGACGCTATGGTGGGAAAGAGGAGGCTGTGAAAGAGCACAAAAGCTTAAAGCGGTTAACAAATGACATTGCCCCACATCGTCTGCACTTTTAAGAGTTGATCACCTGTAAAGACTCGCATTCCAACCACTATCTTGTAAATTGAGTTTGTGTCTATATATGCCCTGTTTGTGACCACAACTCCCACTCATTGATCTCATTGAGACGTATAAGATGATGAATGGGATGGATAGGATAGAGGTGGAGAGACTCTTCCCGCTCAAAAAAGACAGTAGGACTAGGGGGCACAGCCTCAAGATAAAGGGGAGGCGGTTTAGAACGGAGTTGAGGAGGAACTTCTTCACTCAAAGGGTGGTGAATCTCTGGAATTCTCTGCCCGTTGAAGTGGTGGAGGCTGCCTCGCTAAATATTTTTAAGAAGCGGGTTGATGGGTTTTTGATAAGAGAGGGGATTAAGGGTTATGGGGAGAGGGCGGGAATGTGGAACTGAGCCACAACAGATCAGCCATGATCTTATTGAATGGCGGGGCAGGCTCGAAGGGCTAGATGGCCTACTCCTGCTCCTATTTCTTATGTTCTTATGTTCTTATGTTCTCACCTGATGAAGGGGCAGTGCTCTGAAAGCTTGTGCTACCAAATAAACCTGTGGATTTTAACCTGGTGTTGTGAGACTTCTTACTGAGCAAATGTAAAGCCAGCTGACTAGCAGCCAGGAAATTTTGGAAGTCACTGAGCTAATGAATTTCTTGCAAATGAATGTGTAGTCTTGAGCTTAAGTTTCATAAATTCTGGAGATAGTGCTACTGTATGTGAAAAAAATTGTAGTGGATACTATTGTAATGACCACTGTGTTCATTGTTTTTCTTTGTTTTTATTCCAATTCAATCAAATCAAGTCCAATTCAGAGTCTCAGCAAGTTGAGACATTCCCAATCCATGGTGACAAAACAGGGCTGTCATCTCCGGTCTTGGGCTTGATCTACATGATCCAAGCTGATTGGAGTAGGCATAGCTCCTCCTCCAAGGCTTGATCTCATTTGCATCTTAGCCAAAAGGCCGAGATGCCACTTTTAAAAATTGCTTCAAATGAAGCTGAAATGTAACCTAATGACTTCAGCAAGAAGCACAGCATGTTGATACTATCCTTGATCTTTGCATTTGTATGTTATCACCTCTCTCGTTTCACATAGAATTACTTGAGGTGCAGTGACTTCATTAGAGATAAATAAGTAGGCATTTTGCATAGATTGTGATCCCAAAATAGGGGTGAATGACTTGAATTTTATAGTGCTTTCTTAGGATTTCCCAAATGTTTTACAGTCAGTGAAATACTTTGGAAGTATCATCCAGTGTTGTAATGAAGAAAATGTAAGAGATAAATGATCGATGCATTAAGGACTAGAGAACATAACCTAAAAATTAGAATTGCATTTCTGTGCACAAAGAGTGGCGGAATTTTGGAATTCTTCTGCGAGATCAATATCAATGCTGGATCAGTTGACTTTAAATCTGAGATTGAGATCTGAGATGCAATGAAAAGGGTAGCAACTGCCTAGTTAAAATCTTCCGGCTTTGTACATATGTGAAGAAAACACATTAACTGTGATCTTGCCAGTCTTCAGAAGGCATGTTTAGAATGATGACATTTTGTGTGCAAAAGTGTGCCAAATTGTTTTGGAAAAAAAATGTTAGTTGTCAACTTATGAGGTTCTCATTCCAAATTAAATATTCTGGATGATATATCAGGCTTTTAAAATTATTTATTGGACATAATTGGCTAAGCCAGCATTTATTGCCCATCTATAATTGCCTTTGAAGATTGTGGTGAGCTGCCTTCTTGAACAGCTGTGATGTAGGTACACCCACAGTGCTGTTAGGAAAGTCTAATGTCAGTTAGGCTGTGCTAATCTATCCCATCACTTGTTTGATCCTTGTTTGTATAGGAAAAGTAGTACGCTGTGGATCCTTCTGAGCTTTCTGCCTTCTTTGTCTCACCTTATATTACCTCAAGAACTACTCGCATTTATGTATGTATAAAGCAACTTTATTAGTAAAACATCTAATAAAGGCTTTTTAAAAATTATCAATCAAAATTTTAACACAATCACATCAGGCAGCTGATCAACAGCTTAGATGAAAAAGGTAGGTTTGAAGGAGGTTGAAAGATTGAATGTAAGATAGCGAGACAGAGAGATTGAGGGAATGAAGTCCAGAGCAAATGGCTTTGGTATCTGATGTCACAGCTGCCAGTGAAGTGATTAAAATCCTGGTGGCCAAGAGACCGGAATTAGAGAACGTCGATATCTTAAGAGATTTGTGAGATTGAAGAAGTTTACTGAGGCAGGGAGAGGGGAGACCATGGAGAGATTTGAACACAATAGTAATTCAGTGACCAACCTAAACAAGTATGCATTAACTGACCATTAGTAAGTGTGTAGAAGACTGCGTTCCAAAAAAATCAAATCCACATATTTGCCATCTGGAAACCATGGATGAACAAGGATATCGGCTGCTTGCTGAAATCCAGGTCTGAGGCGACCCTGACCAATACTAAAAAATCCAGATACGATCTATAGAGCCCATCAAAGATGCCAAAAGACAGTACCAGACCAAGCAAGAATCCCAGGCTAGCCACACGGCCTCCCACGGACTGTGGCAAGGTCTGCAAGACATAGAACATTACAGCACAGTACAGGCCCTTCGGCCCTCAATGTTGTGCCGACCAGTGGAACCAATCTAATGACCCTCTAACCTAAACTATTCCAATATTATCCATATGTCTATCCAGTGACCATTTGAATGCCCTTAAATTTGGCAAGTCCACTACTGCTGCAGGCAGGGCATTCCACGCCCTTACTACCCTCTGAGTAAAGAACCTGCCGCTGACATCTGTCCTATGTTTATCACCCCTCAATTTAAAGCTTTGCCCCCTCGTGTTAGCCATCACCATCCAAGGGAAAAGGCTCTCACTGTCTACCCTATCTAATCCTCTGATCATCTTGTATGCCTCAATAACAGGCTACAAGATGAAGACATGTAAAATCGTTGGCATCAATGCACCCCTCCCCAATGAGCCCAACATATTCTATGACCTCTTTGAGCAAGAGGTCAGCGAGAGCATGTCCTGTACTCTGGAAGTCTTGGACAAACCTGTCTCTGAGATCATAGATGTCGCAGATGTCAGAGCAGCCGTCTCAAAGATCAACCCATGGAAAGTGATGGCCACAATGGGTTATCTGGATGAGCACTCAGATTCTGTGTGAACCAGCTGGCAGGGTTATTTGCAGACATTTTTAACCTCACTTTACACCAATCTGAGATCCCTATCTGCTTCAAGAAGACAACCATCATGCCAGTACCAAAGAAAACCCAGGCAGCGTGCCTTAATGACTGTTATCCGGTGGTTCTGACATCCATCAGCGTGAAGTGCTTCGAAAGGTTAGTCATGGCACAAATCAGTTCCGGCCTCCCAGATTGGCTGAATCCACCGCAGTTCACCTATCACTGCAATAGGTCTACAGTAGATGCCAAATCCTGCACTCAACCCTGGAACACCTAAATAACAAAGATACTTATATCAGACTCCTATTTATTGACTACATCTCAACCTTCAACATCATTATTCCTACAAAACTCATCCCCAAACTCCATGGCCTGAAGTTCAGCTCCTCTCTCTGTGAGACTTCATAACCCACAGGCCACAATCAGTAAGGATAGGTGACAATACCTCCTCCATGATCGTTCTCAACGCCAGTATCCCATAAGGTTGTGTCCTCTACTTTCTTACCTCCCATCCCTTGACACTGTTTACATCCCTTGCTGCCTTGGAAAAGCAATCAGCATAGTCAAGGACCCCACGCACCCCAGGCATACGCTCTTCCACCTTCTTCTGTTGGGAAAAACATACAAAAGTCCGAGGTCACATCCCACCTGATTCAAGAACAGCTTCTTCCCTGCTGCCATCAGACTTTTGAATGGACCTACCTTGCATTAAGTTGATCTTTTTCTACATCCTGCCCTGATTGCACAGTGAGTGCTACCTGAATGTGAGGCGTGCTTTTGGAGTTGGGTGAAAACAGAATTAGGTGAAACAGGCAGCAAAGGCTACAAGGGAGAGTGCTGATTGGTAAGTCAATGTTACCCTTAATTCTCTGAAACTGGCAGTGAGTTCGGACTTAAAAAAACTTAAAAGTGACACTACAGAAGGGCTGTGATTAGATTGACTAACAGGGAGCTCAACTAAATTTGAAAACCCATTTAAATTACTGGTTAAACATTGCTTTGAGATTGAGGTAATAAGGAGATATTTTTTAAAAATTAAAGTTTAAAATCCAAATTAAAAACTAATTAAATAAAATAGAGATGGTCAGGTGATGTGTTGTTCATGCATGATGTGGGAGCTGGTGGACCTCATTGTGGTTTCCAGTAGCATGTCTGTATTAAGTGTTGGTTGCTTGAGGAACTCTGGTTCAGAGTGGATGAGCTGGATTCTGAGCTTTGAATGCAGCGACACATCAGGGAGGGGGAGAGATACCCGGACACTGTGTTCCAGGAGGCAGTCACACCCCTTAGGTTAAATACCTTGAATTCAGCCTGCGAGTGAGGCAGGTGGAGGGATCCAGGAGCTAGGGTTGCAGGAGCCTCAATCCCTGAACTTGTCCAACAGGTTTGAGATTCTTGCTCCCTGTGTGGATGGGAATGGGTACTGCAGGGAGGATGAGCAAACTGAGCATGGCACTGTGGTACAGGGAGCTGTTCAAGTCGGGGGAGAAAAAAGAAATGTAGTCGTAATTGGGGATAGTATAGTTAGGGGCATTGATACTATTCTCTGACCAAGATCGAGAATCCCAAAGGTTGTGTTGCCTGCCTGGTGCTCGGGTTTCGGATATCTCATCTGGCCTGCAGCGCAACTTGGTGTGGGAGAGTAAAGATCCAGTTGCTATGGTCCATGTAGGTACCAATGACAGGTAGAAAAGGAACAAAGGTTCTGCTAAAGGAGTATGAACAGCTAGGAGCAAAATTAAAAAGCAGAACCAAAAAAGTAATAATCTCTGGATTACTGCCTGAGCCACAAGCTAATGGCACAGGGTCAATAAGATTAAGGAGGTAAATGCGTGGCTCAAAGATTGGTGTGGGAGGAATGGGTTTGAATTCATGGAACATTGGCACAGTATTCATAGAATAGAGCCATAGAATCCCTATAGTGCAGAAGGAGCCCATCAAACCTACACTGACAACAGTCCCACTCAGCTATCCCCATAACCCCATGTATTTACCCTGTTAATCCCCCAATACTGAGGTAATTTAGCATGGATCAATCAACCTAACCTGCACATCTTTAGAGTGTGGGAGGAAACCCATGCAGACAAGGGCAGAACGTGCAAACTCCCCACACAGGCCGGAATTGATCCTGGGCCCCAGGCGCTATGAGGCAGCAGTGCTAACCACTGTGCCCATTGAATACCTACTACTACTAATTTTGTTCACTTAATACCTTAACCTAAATGGTGGTTGTAATCGCTAGAGGATCTAAATTTTAACAAATACTTTTTAAAAACTAAAATTTATTTCATGGGACATACTAGGCCAGCACTTTTGTTTCTCATCCCAATATTCTCGAAGCTGGCACTGAATTGCCTTGAACTGTTGCAGTCCATTTGGCATAGATATACCTCCAAGGAATTCCAGGATTTTGACCCAGTGCTATATTGTTTGCATTCCATATGTTTTTATATCTTGAATTGAGTTATTTATCAGAAACCATGTATAATCTTAAAGTTCAATATAATGTTTAGTGATTTTGAGAGAGAAAAAAAACGAAATAAAAATTGGGCTGCTGCTTGGTGACAGGAGTCAAGTGACAGCGACCGAGAAAGGTGGGAAGAGTTCAATGTGTGTCAAGAGTGTGAAGACAGAAATTTTTCAGCTCTCTGAGAAGAGATGAGTAACGTGATCGGTTTGGTGGTTTTGCTACTGAAACAATGAGTTTCAAGTGTAGTCAGTTTGGATATCCTGGGGAGTGAGAAGCACCAAATGAATGCTTGAAGAATTCACTGGAAGAAGGCTGTCATGTGCCAGTCCCAAGCAAGACGCGTTTGTGTCAAGCTATTGGTAACTCTTCACTGGTTTGTGTGTCTGTAAAGATATTGCAGGGTGAAGGAATAGCGGAAATTTGAATCATCATCTTGTGATTGTATTGACATGTTTTCAACCTTTGTTCATTTTTCTTGTTTTAGTAAGTATATTTATTATTTGTGTTAAAAGTTCAACTGCCTCCTGTGAATTTTCACAGTAACTTTCCTTGAAGTTAGAATCTATCCAGCCAGGTTTCACCCTGGGATCTGACTTGTCCAATATATAACATTAGTGGGATTAGAACAAAATCACAGCATTTTCTCCCATGTGTCCTTCAGTTGCAATCGTTGCATACTTATGGGCCTCCTTATTGTATTCCTCCTATTGGCACATATTTCCTTTTGTGTTGGAACTGCCACCATCTAATTATTCTTCACATCTGATGTCAATTGGACCTTACTTTGTACAAGATTTACTACTGCTTTTGTCCACACAGTTCCTCAGCTGTATTGGTGAAGGGGGTGTATATCAGTAAAATGGTTGAAAGCATTGCACAAGCATTATGCTTATTTTTAAGAGTAAAAGTTGTAATATTAAGCATGGTGTGAATCAACGATCAGTGGATAGTCGGGAATAAAGGATAATGAAGTAAAGCTAGGCTATACAAGGGCATTTTTAACAACTATCCTCATTACTGAGAAGCAGAATTATCTAAAATGTGGAAGTAATAAATTTAGTTCTGTTGGCTCAGAGGAGGAGTAACAAAGCAAGACTTGGAACTGTGGCCTTTTAGGTAATGTTTTGTAATTCAATCGTAGCTGAGCGTCAAATTACAGTGTTCATATTCAGTTAAAGCAGGGAGGGATTTTCTTTCTGTATTTGGATATATTTTCCACATGCATGCTAAGAAGCCTTGCCTGATAAAGGAAACCGGTTCTTGCGTATAAATACTGTTAACCTTTTCTGACACATGTAGATGGATCACAGATAAAGTGTATTAATATCGACTGAAAATAATGCATATGTCAGTGAGGGGGTTTTCAAGCTGCCATTTTTGTGTTTGTATTTTTAGGGGCTGAGTTACTGGTTTTTGTGGCATGGTGACACAGTGGTTAGCACTGTTGCCTTACAGTTCCAGGGATCTGGGTTCAATTCCGGCCTTGGGTGACTGTCTGTGTGTGTGGAGTTTCTCCACATCTCTCCTGTCTACATGTTTTTCTTCCAGGTATTCTGGTTTCCTCCCACAGTCCAAAGATGTTCAGGTGAAGATTGGCCATGCTAAATTGCTCTTTAGTTACTGTGAAATTCCTCGAGTCGCCACAGTCTGGCGCCTGTTTGGGTCAATGCACCTAATCAGCACATCCTTCAGAATGTGGGAGGAAACCCACACAGACATGGGGAGAATGTGCAAACTCCACACAGAAAGTGATCCAAGCTGGGAATCGAAACCGGATCTCTGGCACTGTAAGCAGCAGTGCTAACCACTGTACTGCCTGATAACTTCTTTGCAGTGTTAATGTAAGCCTTATTTGTGACTCATAAATAAATGTTAACTTTACTTTAGTGTCCCAAGATATATAGGTTGCTTGAATTGGCAATGGTAGCTGTGTGCGTTTGGGAGGATGGGACAAGAGGGCTGAGGTATGATAATCTGTCAGCAAGTTGAGGCAGACTCTAGGCCATATATCCTGTTCTGCACTGTAGGGATTCTGTAATCTCACAATCTGTTCCCTGTCAATCCAGCCTGGTAATTGAACTCAGTTGCATTAGCACCTTCACAGTACTGCTAACTGAATTTGCCTCGAGTTATTTTGCAATTACAAATTAGAATTAGTAACAAAGCTGTTTATCCCACAGATATCACCACAGTTCCTCTTGTAAAACCTCCCTCTTGTTTGGCCTTGGTACAGGTTTTTCTTGAACAACTTCATCACTGCTGTGATGAAGCCATATCATGGCTGAACTGCTGATTCAAGTAAAGGAGGAAGAACTTGCATTTATGTCACGTCTTTCATTATTCCCAGCAGGTCCTAAAGTGCTTCTCATGCAGTGATGTACTGTGGTCATGTTGTTTGCGTTGTGATACAGAGAAGCATGAGCCAATTTGTTCATAGCATGGTACCACAGGCAGTAATGAGATTCATGGTCAGATAATTAATTTATTTAGCAATAGTCAGAAGATAAATATTGGCCAGGACACCAGGCACAGTTCCCTTGCTTTTCTTTGAATAGTGCTGAGAGACTTTATGTTTATCTGAAAGGACAGGCAGGACCTCAGTTTAATGCTCCATTTGCAAGACGGCACTTGCAGCAGTATCGCGCTGTCTCAGCATTGCAGTAATGTCAGCTCCAAGTTATGTGCTTAGGCTTCTGGAATAGACCTTGACGTTGGTTCAGAGACAACAGCACTACCACTGAGTCAAAGCTGACGATGCTAAACCCAAGATCTAAAGAAACCTACTTGTTGATAATCAGGCTCATTTTCAGCCCTTTCTGTGTCTTAACAAAATGCATAAGAATGCCTGTCACAGCTTAAAGCTTGTACTCTTATCCACACTGTACCACAGAATTAATTAATTGTTATCAATGCTGAGTCAGGTTTTAAATCTGTAACTTTCTGACAGGAGTGTCATGAACTGACCCAAGCTGACGCTGAGCTTGTATCCAGACTAGGTAACCTGGAGGCATTTAATCTAAAGTGTAAAATATCATCAAATGCAAAAAACAATTGTTTCTTGTCATTACTACTTGGATGTGTTTAGCATTCATTTACATGCCCAATATCAAATAAGGGCAATTACTTTCCCTGCCTGTTGAATGACATGGTTTTATTTCAGCAGGTTTATTTTAAGGCACATGATTGTTTCAGTTGAAGTGCTGGATGAGGTAGCTATTAGGTTTACTAATGTCAGTTCGAGAAGCTATATTCATTCTGTAGCAACTTCAGAAATCCTGTGAGTGTAGTTGTGCTAAAACATAAATCAGCATTGGTTTGTTTGAGTGAAGGGAGGATGTTTTGGTTGAACGTGAATGCTAACAACACTAGAAGGACTGACTAGAAGTGACTGATCTGTAGGTAAGAGATGTTCATTAGCCTGTGAGCGCTCGAGTACGCGTTTTTTTTAATTGCGGTCCATTTTCTTAAGCCCATCAGATCTAATAACTGCTACAAGCCAATGCCTCCATTTGCCACCTTGAAATCATGCAGGGGCCATTTGGCCCTCTGTGCATGTTTCAGCTCTTTGAAAGAACTATGCAATCAGTCCCACTGCCCCTACTCTTTCCCCATAACCCTGTCAGTTTTCCATTTCAAATTCCCCTTTGAAAGTTACGACTGAAGTTAAAGTTTTATTTATTAGTCGCAAGTAGGCTTACATTAGCACTGCAATGAAGTCACCATACTCCGGTGCCTGTTCGGGTTACGCTGAGGGAGAATTTGGCGTGGCCAATGCACCTAACCAGCACGTCTTTCGGACTGTGGGAGGAAACCAGAACCTCTGGAGGAAACTCACGCAGATACGGGGAGAACGTGCAAACTCCACACAGACAGTGACCCAAGCTGGGAATCGAACTTGCGTCCCTGGCGCCATGATGCAACAGGGCTGGCCACCGTGTCGCCTCAACGCTTTGATTTCTAGGAGGGGTGTGGATAGAGGAGCTCTATCTTCAGTTTGGCAACATATGTATGAACAGTTCCAGTGTTGCAGCCTTGTTTAGTACATCATTGGTGAAAGTGCATTTAAGCCAGTATACTTCTTTTGCGTTACTGCAACGACTCCCATCTCTTCTACCAGCAATAGTAACCTGTTATGTGTGAGAAAAACAAAGATAATCTGAAATTGTTCAGCTGAGACTGTTTCACAAACAAGTGGGTACGTTATGAACAATTTACTTTCATATATTTTTCTACTGAATTCTCAGTATTAATATTAATTATTGTAAAGTGCACGATTTCAAGGTGGCAAATGGAGGCACTAGCTTGCAGCAGTTATTAGATCTGATGGGCTTAAGAAAATGGACCGCGATTAAAATAATTATTACAAAAGTATTAAATATTCGGTTCTGATTATTTGATATCATGTGAAAAGTAGAATTGTAGTTGATTTCATTGCAGTCTGAGGTGAGGTACCTGTGAAGTGCAAGAAGTTAGTGGGTAGTTAAATATTCATGAGTTTTCCTAAACGAGACCAGGGTGGAATAAATCTAACAGCTGAGTGCCTCAGGATGAAAAGTAACTTTTCATCTGAAGCTTTTGGATGCTGCTTTGGCATGATCATCTCCCTGTCTGTTTAGTGAATCATCGAGAACTGTGGATGATCATGTGATTATTAAAGACAAGCTATTCTGAACAGTTTTGTCCAATAGCATGGCTGTTGCACTCGAGGGAGAGTTGGAGTCATAGTTCCCAACCACACATGGCTGTGACCCAGGGGCATCTTCAGAATTCAGAGTATTGTTTTATAACTAATGACGTCAACAAGAGTACATGAACTCCCAAGGTATTAAAATAGGCTCATCTTGATTGCAATGCAGCGTATCAAATGTGCTTAAGTCGACAACTGTTTAAAAAAGGCAGCAAGGAGAATAGTTTTTTTTCCTCTGTATTCTGATGTTCGCAGCACTGGAAAGATTTCAAACCTAGTAAGGTTCTTTTCTAAGCGGTTGATGCTTGGATTATATTGAACTATAGTGCCAATTCTTGTTGATCATATGAGGTTTTGCTCAAATTTAGTCTACAGAATTAATTCTAATATTTGCCAGCTAAATGTTGCACCTGTGGGTGGCATGGCAGCACAGTGGTTCGCACTGTTGCTTCACAGTGCCTAGGACCCGGGTTCAATTCCAGCCTTGGGTGACTGAAGTTTAAATGGTCTCCCCATATCTGTGTGGGTTTCTTCCAGGTGCTCTGGTTTCCTTCTACAGAGTAAAAAGTCTGACAACACCAGGTTTTAGTCCAACCGATTTATTTGATAATACTCACAAGCTTTCAAGGGGACTGCCTCTTCGTCAGGTGAATGGAGAACTCTCCATTCACCTGACAAAGAGGCAGTCCCCTCGAAAGCTTGTGAGTATTATCAAATAAATCGGTTGGACTAAAACTTGGTGTTGTCAGACTTTTTACTGTGTTTACACCAGTCCAACGCCGGCATTCCCACATCATTCCTTCTACAGCCCAAAGGTGTGTGGATTGGCCATGCTAAATTCTCCCTCAGGGTCAGGGAAATTAATGGGGTAAACATGTAGGGTTACAGGGTTAGGGCTTGGGCGAGGTTATTGCCTCTGCAGAGTCGATGGGCTGAATGGCCTTCTGCACTGTAGGGATTCTATGACCAATGTATCACTGTCTCCATGAGAAGATATTACTTAGCTTCTGAATACTGAAAAATACTGATGACTTCTAATATTTGTTTAACACTATAGAAAACTTGCTTCATGTGCAAATAACTGTTCTAATTTCCAACGTAGAAATCCCTAGTAAGCTATAGATAGTCTGTTCCTGTGATGTCGCTCATGGTCCGAAACGTAACTAAGCTGATTGGAGAACTGAAGACCTTTTTTTGCGGTCGTTTTTGCAGTAACAAAGCCTGACTACTTGTACTCGTTAGAGTTTAGAAGAATGAGGGGAGATCTCATTGAGACGTATAAGATGATGAATGGGATGGATAGGATAGAGGTGGAGAGACTCTTCCCGCTCAAAAAAGACAGTAGGACTAGGGGGCACAGCCTCAAGATAAAGGGGAGGCAGTTTAGAACGGAGTTGAAGAGGAACTTCTTCACTCAAAGGGTGGTGAATCTCTGGAATTCTCTGCCCATTGAAGTGGTGGAGGCTGCCTCGCTAAATATTTTTAAGAAGCGGGTTGATGGGTTCTTGATAAGAGAGGGGATTAAGGGTTATGGGGAGAGGGCGGGAAAGTGGAACTGAGCCACGACAGATCAGCCATGATCTTATTGAATAGCGGGGCAGGCTCGAAGGGCTAGATGGCCTACTCCTGCTGCTATTTCTTATGTTCTTATGTTCTTATGACTACTTTGGATCTTTGTAATTTCTTGCTGGTATCTCTTCTGAGTTTTAGAACTGGGCTCACACAGAGAGAAAACAGAAAATAGCAGCCAATATTAGTATAAATCCACTTTTGCGATTGGATTGGTCAGATACAGGGCTGTCAGCTCTGAAAAGCAAATATTGTGATTTAACTGCTGATTTGCACATCATCGGTACACACCCACAGTTACTTATGTGCCCCAGGGACACCATTATCCTACCCCTCAGTCACATGCTTGCTCTATCTTCTAAGAAGCATTAAGTCAGCTTCCACATTTATTCTGGTGATGTTTAACTCTATCCTTCTGGTTTCACCATCAAGTGTGCACCAGTCTGTCATAGATGAATATATTACGGTACTGGGAGAAAGCCCACACATCTGTGCCAGTTTTTTGAAAGCATCAAGCAATTCCATTTGCCATACTTATTTAGCAAAAAAAACTTATTTCAAATAAGTATCCACTTCCCTTTTTAATCCTGTTGGAACATTTGGGGTACCTCGACGAGCACTCAGGTCATATGCGCATCAGCTTCAAAGAAGACGATTGTCATCCCCATATCAAAGAAAAGCGAGGCAGTATGCCTTAATAACCATCGTCTGGTGGCTCCGACATCCATCGTTATCGAGAGCTTCTAAAGGTTAGTCATGGCACAAATCAATTTTGGCCTCCCAGACTGCCTAGATCCACTACACTTTGCCTGTTGTCGCAACAGGTCCACAGCAGATGCCATCTCTCTGGCCTTACACACAACCCTGGAACACCTAGATAAAAAAGACATCTATGTCAGATTCCTATTTATTGACTACAGCTCAGCCTTCAGCATTATTATTCTTCAGAAACTCATCTTTAAACTTCGTGGCCTGGGGCTCGGCTCCTATCTCTGCGACTGGATCTAGATTTCTGCAATCAATAAGGATAGGCAACAGCACTTCCACCGCAAACATCCTCATCACCCACAGGGCTGTGTCCTCGGTCCTACAGCATTTGTGGGTATTTACTAATGAAAAGCAAATATTGTGGTTTAACGGCTGATTTGCTCCTCATTGGTACACACCCACTTATACTCCTTATACACCTATGACTTTGTGGCCAAATTCCCCTCCTCCTCAATTTTCAGGTATGCTAATGATACCACTAATGGATCAGATCGCAAACAATGACAAGATGGAGTATAGGAAAGCGATAAGAGAATCTGGTGAACTGACGTGATGACAATCTCTTCCACAATGTCAACAAAACAACGATAGTCATCGACTTCAGGAAGCATGGCAGAGGGCATGCCCCTGTTTGCATCAATGGGGATGAAGTAAAAATGGCCACGAATTTCCAAGTTTTTAGGTGCCCAGATCACCAACTGCCCTGGGCTTAACATGCCAGCGCTATAGTTAAGATAACCCACCAATACCTCTACTTTCTCAGAAGATTAAGGAAATTTGGCATGTCTACAATTCACACCAGCCTTTACAGATACACCATAGAAAGCATTCTTTTTGGTTGTATCATAGCTTGGTATGGCTCCTGCTCCGACCAAGACTTCAAGAAACTACAAAGGATTGTGAACATAGCCCAGTCCATGCTCAAATCAGCCTCCCATCCATTGACTCTGTCTGCACTTCCTGTTGCCTTGGGAAAACAGCCAGCATACTCAAAGACCCCAGGCACCCAGGACATACTCTCTTCCACCTTTGTCCATTGGGAAGAAGATACAAAAGTCTGAGGACATGTACCAACTGACTCAGTACAGCTTCTTCCCTCTGCTATCAGATTTTTGACTGGACCTAACTCGCATTAAGTTGTTCTTTGTCTACGCCCTAACTGTAACACTGCATTCTGCCCTCTCTCCTTTCCTTCTCTATGTACGGTATGCTTTGCCTTATAATGCGCAAGAAACGATACTTTTTACTGTATACCAATACATGTGACAATAAATCAAATCAACTTGTCTATATTCTAATAGTTTCCTTGTATCCTTGAATTATTAACCATAGTTTGGAATTCAATTTTTTTTGCAATTTACTTTCTCAAAGCTTCTGATAATCATGAGATGAAGATGCTGGCATTGGACTGGGTGTGCACAGTAAAAAGTCTCACAACAATCGGCTAAAGTCCAATAGGTTTATTTGGAATCACAAGCTTTTGGAGTGCATCAGGTGGAACAAAAGTGTTTCATCAGATGATCATATCACTTCTGATCATGGCAATCATAGAATCATAAAGTGCGGAAGGAGGCCATTTGCCCCTTCGAGCCTGCACCAACAACAATCCCACTGATGCCCTATCCTCTCAACCCACACATATTTACCCTGCTAATCCCACTGAGACTAAGGGGCAACTTAGCATGGTCAGTTCACCTAATTTGCATACATTTATACTGTGGGAGCAACCTGTAACATAGTCATGGGGTAAATATGCAGACTCCACAGGATGTGAGGAGGCAAGAATTGAACCCGGGTCCCCTGGCATCAGTGCTAACCATTGTGCCACCATGCAGTCCATGCTGACAACTTCTATCAAATCTCCTCTTATCCTTCTCTACTCTAAAGAAAGGAGTCTCAGTTTTATTATCTTGCCCTTGTAACTAAAGCCTCTCATTTCTCCTATTGCATTAGTGAAACCCTTTTGCTTAGCTTGATGTTCCTCCTTGAGTAAGATGCCCAAAGCTGGACACAATTTTCCTTTTGCAGGCTAATCAATGATTTATGGAGGTTTAGCATTACAACATTGCTTAGATATCAGCCTTTGAAATGTCACAAACTGTCTTCTCTCGAGGTAGTAAATAGTAAAGAAAATAGCAAATAATAAAGAAACAACGCATTCGTCAGAATGGGTGTTAAAATGGAATGATGCTACTTTGGAACTTTTATTCAACTATTAATACCTACATTGGGCCACTGCCTTTTTTCATTACTGCTACATTTCTGTTCAGTGAAGCACTCAGTATTTAATCTCCCCCATTCCCCAACCTATCCTTGATCTTCCCTTTTGTTCCACCTGACACAAATTTTCTCCCCCACCCCATATCTTCACAACCTTTCCAACAGCATGAAACCTGTGATTGTTTCTTCAGCTCCAAAGAATCAAATTGCACTCGAAACATTAACTCTTGTTTCTCTTGCCACACATGCAGCCAAGTCTGCTGCACTTTCCCAATGCTATCTGTTTTTATTTTTGTCTATTAGCTTGTTGGTGTAGAGTAATTTTCACCTAACCATCTTTGTCCTAATTTTCTACCCAAATACTGCTGAATGAGACAAAACCTCCTCACGTTTAATGATAACGGGTCTAAAATTGTCTGGGAGGGTGGGGGGAGGGGGAAACAAGCGTGAAAATGGGAGAGTTTCGGGTGCGGTTTTGGGCGAGTTAGAAAATGCAAGTGCGCAGCTCCCCCCACCCCTCTCCTGCCTCTCCTAGTGCCAGGGTGCCAGGCTGGCACTGCCCAAAGGGCATTCCCCACATCTAATCCCAACCCACTCTTGGGGGGTTGGGGGGGCCTCAGTGGGCTCCAGTCCCTACTGGCGAGGTCATCACAGCAGGTCCCCGCTGATAGACATCATAAGTTATTCTCGCCGGCAAGGACCATCGCTAAGGCAAGTGAGCCCGGACTATTCTCTCCCAGGCTCACTAATAATATTTAAACCCACATTAACATGGATTTAAATATTGAGATCAGGCTGCTCTCGCTGGAGATTCTGGCTCAGTAAGATCTCAGTAGGTGGGAAATCGGGTGTGAGCCTGATCTTTCGCCTCGTGCGCGATGTTATCGGTTTGCCTGTCATCGACCAGCTGGATGAGAATGTAGATCGCCCCTTAGGTGTCTGAGTTTAGGTGGAAATGACAAGCTGGTAGTTTGATGAAATTGAGCATCGGCTGAGCCCAGAGGATACAGACCCTCCTACCTTACCTTGAGCTCATTTTCCTCCCACACCTTCCCATCATTCGCTCCTCCAAAACATAGTCCAGTTCCACCCTGCTTCACCCCCTCCCCCACTGCCATCACAATAATAATCCATGGTGTTGTCTTGTGTTAGCTTAGTTTCTGTAAAGCTCTTCTTGCTCCTACTTCCAGCTTCACTTGGGTAAGCTACAAGCTGTCTGGCAGGTTGTGTTATTGCTCTCACCTTGTATTGTGACATGTACACCCATCACACCAGCCCTTATTGTGACCCCTGCACCCCAGAGACTTAACCTTCGATTTCCTTACGCTCACCTTCACACCTCGCACTGACCTTAGTGTTTCCTGTGAACCCTCTAACCTTTTAACATTGAGCTGCTTACCACCTGAGGCTATTCACTTGGATCACTACCTAATGAAGTCTCACAAAGCCTTTAACCGCACTTTGACGACTCTGTCCCTACTTATTTCAGCCTCGTGTTTAGTGTCATTTTGTCATTATTTGCATTCTGCAGGACAAGTTCTTACTTCAATCTAGCTGCAAGAACTCAAAAACAAAAATTAAGGGATGTCGTTGCTCCTTTTAAAGTCAGAAGAAACGTAGGGAGTTTTGCCATGAATGGTTGTGCATTGTTGTATTGTTTCAACTTTTCATAAATTCAATGCAAAAGAAATATCTGTGTACCTGGTTTGAAAGGATAAATTTTACTGGCTAGGTTTTATTAATGTTGTGAAATGGTTATTTGAACTGGCTTCATTTAGTTTTTCAAAGCATGGGCCCACCTGTTTAAATCCAGCTCCCCCATCATTGTATTTAGTACAGGTAAAAATATCTGCAATTAAAGTAAACTCATTCCGGTTTCTTTCCAATGGTTTTGAAATGTGCTGCATTCCATATGTTCCAACAGAACCGGTTTTGTGAGTGAATGAAGTATATATTCTGTCTTCTTTAGCAGGTGGTTCATGCTGTCCTGTTTCACTTCCAGCGGCTGAGGTCCAGCAGCGCCTTGCCGAGTTGGAAAAGGCCAAGGATGATTTTGTGCGCGCCAAGCAGCAGTTGGAATTCGAGTTTAATCAGAAGAGGGCAAAATTCAAGGAGCTGTACCTCGCAAAAGAAGGTTAGAAGTTGCTTTTATTTTAGCAAGTAATTTGCATGTTCGCCCTGGTGAATTAACTGGGGATCATGAATACCTCGAGCAGAAAATTCGAATGACAGTGAATTGGTGTCAGTAAGGCATACGGGCAGTACTATTTGACACTTGTAAACATGCTTTTGACAACTATGAAAATTTAGCAAAATATCTTGTCAACCTAAAGGGTGTTTAAATTTTTAAAAAATGTTTCCTGGTTTGCATATTAATCTTTTAATTAATTGATACGTTACAGATTAAAAACCATTTGGTGTTATTTGACTTTTTCCTTCACCGTTTAGTACTGATTTGATTTAGGTCGCTCCATTTTTATTTTTTAAGTGTCCTTCAGTTTCTTTTGGCTCTCCTTTTTTTTCCTGTTAATTTGGCTGTAATATGATTAAGTTCAGTTTCTCTAGATGTGACTAGGCCCCTGTTGATGGTGAGCTCAATCATTTCATCGTAGCCCTTTTCGCTTTTATAAACAAATAAACATCATCCTGTTTGAATATAAAATGAAATCAGCTCAGTATGTGGAAGTATTCTCAAAATTGCAGATAATACAAAACTAGGAACTGTGATTAGGGTAAAAGGACAAAGGCAGGTTGGTGGAATGAGTGGCAGATGACATTTAATACAGAAAAGTGTCATTTTGTTAGGAAGAATTGGCAAGACAAATAAAATAATGGCTAAAAGGGGTACAAGAGCAGAGGGGCCTGGGTGTGCACATGCATGAATCAGGACAGGCTGAGAGTGCAGTTAATAAGGCAAATAGGCATTATTAATAGGGGCATAGAGTATAAAAGCAGGCATGTTATGTTAAACTTATATAGAACCCTGCTTCCACCTCACCTGGGGGTTGAGGGAGTGAGGCATTTTTTTTAATTCATGAAGTGTAGGTGTAGGTATCATTGCCTAGGCCAGCATTTTATTGCATCCCTAATTGCCCTTTGGACAGTAATGGTAAGCTTCCGTCTTGAACCACTGCAGTCCATTTGGTATTGGTGCAGCCATAGTGCTGTTAGGGAAGGAGATCCAGGATTTTGACCCAGTGACAGTGAAGGAAAGACGCCATATTTCCAAGTCAGGATGGTGAGTGGCTTGATGGTGGTGCTCCCATTTGGTATAGGTGCAGCCATAGTGCTGTACATACAGTTTTGGCCTTACCCTAAAGAAGCAAACATTTGCCCTAGAGTGAGTATAACAAAAGTTCATCAATCTGATTCCTGGGCTTGTGGGATTATCTTATGTGGAGAGATTAAACAGAGTGGGCCTGTATTAGTTTAGAAGAATGAGAAGTGATCTTATTGAAACATACAGAATTCTTACAGGGCTCACCGATCTAGATACAAAGAATGATGTTCCCCCTTGGCAGTGGGATCCAGAATCAGGGGGTTACAGTCTGAGAACAAGGAAGGCCATTTAGGATTGAGGCAAGGTGGAATTTCTTTACCGAAGAGGATGGTAAATCTTTAAATTCTCTAGCCTAGTGGGCTGTGGAGACTCAGTCATTGAGTAGATGCACAACAGAGATTGATAGTTTTCTAGACAGTAAAGATATCTAAGGATATGGAGACAATGACTTTGAGGCAGATTGCCATGATTGTATTGAATGGTGATGCAGATGCGAGAGGCCAAATGTCCTGCTCCTATTTCCTACATTCCTATTTTCTAGAACTAGGGAGGCACAGTTTCAAAATAATGAGAAGGAGAACAAGAATGACAGTAAAAGGTAAAGGTATTACTACTGGGGCAAGTAAAAAGTTGGGTTTTGAGGCAGTGGTTAGCACTGCTGCCTCAGCGCCAGGGACCTGGCTTCAATTCTGATGTTGGATGACTGTGTGGAGTTTGCATGTTCTTCCCGTGTCTGCGTGGGTTTCCTTTGGGTGCTCTGGTTTCCTCCCACAATACAAAGATGTGCTGGTTAGGTGGATTGACCATGCTAACTTGCCCCTTTAATGTCCCGAGATGTGTAGGTTAGGGGGATTAGCGAGATTGGGCCTGGGTAAATGCTTTGTCGGAGAGTTGGTGTCGATTCAATGGGCCGAATGACCTCCTCCTGCACAGTAGGGATTCTATGGGTTACTCCAAGTATAGTTTCATCATGAGACTCCTCAACCTTTGATATGGGTTATGAACAGCTGGGCCCAAAGCATTGATGCTTGAAGTGCCAACCTATGGATGATCCATTTACTCCCATTCTGTTTATATCCGTTAACCAATTCTCAGTCCATGCTGCCAATACCATATGCTCTAGTTTCATTTACTAACCTTTTTGGAAGTCTTCTGAAAATCCAAGTGCACCACATTGATTGGCTTCCCTTATCTATTCTACAAGTTACATCCTCAGAAAACCCTAACTTTTCCCTTTCATAAATCCATGTTGACTCTACCCAATTAGGTTATTTTCTAAGTGTTCAGTTATCACATTCTTTATTATAGATTCTAGCATTTTCCCTGTTACTGATATCGGGCTGAAGTTTTCCATTGTTCGTTCTCTCCCTTCCCCTCCTCTTTTACACAGTGGCGTTACATTTTCTGTGCTCTCTGTTACCGTTGGATGTGGATCTTTGATGAGGTTGTTGTTGGTTAGGATTGATAGAGACTGCTCGAAGCAAGGGTGTTGGCAAATTTTACTTCTTATGTTCAGTACAAGGCTGAATATGAGGCTTCATATAGGACTTCGTATCTGCATATTCTGTCATGTAATCTTACATCAATCATAATGTGACCTGTTTACCTACATATTTAACATTAATCTTTTACACTGCATCCTCCAATCTGCAGGAAGCATTCCAGAGTCTGTAAAATTTTTGATCACCAATGCACCCACTATCCCTACATCTGCCTCTTCAATACTCTGGGATGTAGGTAATCAGATCAAGGAGATTTATCAACTTCTAGCCCTATTTTTACTAATTGCTTTCAGTTTCTCATTCCTGCTAGTCCTTTACATCTCTAATTTTCTTGAGAGGTTTTTAGTTTTTTTTGTGAAGACACACACAAAGTATTTGTTTAGTTACTTTGCCATTTCCCTGTTCCTCTTTAGAAATTCTCCTGTCTGTGCCTGTGACTGGCCCACATTTGACTTTGCTAGTCTTTCCCTTTTTACACACCTATAGAAGTTTCAATGTTTCTTGCTAGTACTCTCCTCCTCTTTTCTTTATTTTCTGTTCTGGAATATCTTGTATACATTGCATGGATTCAGCCACAGAAATAGTGCTAATTTGTTGTCCCCAATCTATGTTGAAGTCCCCCAAGACTGCTGTAGTACCCTTGTTACATGCGCCTCTGATTGCCTGATTTATCAGTGCACTATATGAACTCTACTGTTTGACGTCTTATAAATAATTCCTATCAGTGTTTGCTGCCTCTTGCTGTTCCTTAGCTTCACCCAAACTGATTCTACATATTGATCTTCAATTGGCCTTGCTAAATTCTCCCTCAGTATACCCAAATGGGCACTGGAGTATGGCGATTAGGGGATTTTCACAGTAACTTTGTTGCAGTGTTAATGTAAACCTACTTGTGACTAATAAGTAAACTTTAATTGATGATCCGTTTTGGCCTCCTCCTGAGGCCCTTAGCATCACAGTCTTCAGCCAATTCGGTTCACTCTGTGATGTCAAGAAACAGCTGAAGGCATTGAATACTGCACAGGCTATTGACTTTGATAATGTTCCAGTGATAGTACTGAAGGATTGTGCTCCAGAACCGGCCTTGCATCTAACTGGCAATGTGGAATATTGCCCACCTGTCCGCAAAAAGCGGAGAAAATCCAACCCAGTCAATTCACTCCATCAGTCTAATTCAATCATAAAGTGCTGGAAAGAGTCATTGATAGTGCTGTCAGGTGACACTTTACCTAACGTTAACCTCCTCACCGATGCCTGGTTTGTGTTCTACCAAAGCACTTGGCTGCTGACCTCATTGCAGCCTTGGCCAGAGCATGGACTGAAGAGCTAGACTCCAGAGGTGAGGGCAGAGTGGCTGACCTCGATATCAAAGCAGAATGTGACTTTAGCAAAGCTGAAGCCAGTTAGAATTGGAGGGTGAAATGCTCCATTTATTGGCATCTTAGAAAACAGGAAGGTTGTGGCTGTTGGAAGCCAATCATCTTGATCCAGTAACATAGCTGCTGAAATTCCTCAGGCTCAATGACCTTCAGCTGCTTCACAGACAACCTTCCTTCCATCGTAAAGTTTGATGTAGGGAACTGCACAGTTGATTGCACAATGTTCAGTATCTGAACAAGATCTGTAAAGCATTCAGGCTGATGCTGATTAGTAGTAACATTCACTAACACAAGTGACAGTAAATAAACATCTTCAACAAGAGAGAATCCAACCGTCTCTCCTTGAAGTTCAATGGATTAATATCACAGAATCCCCCAGTATCAACATTGAGGGTTACTGCTGACCAGAAACTAAACTGGGCCAGTCTCATAAATACTTCGGCAATAAGAACAGGTTAAAGGTTGGAATTCTGTAGCAAGTAATTCACCCCCTAACTTGCCAAAGTCAGTCCACCATCTATAAGGCAGAAGACAGGAATGTGATGGAATAGTCTCCATTTGACTAGCTGAGTGTAGCTTCGACAGGTTGAAGCTTGACACCACCTGAGACAATGCAGCGCTTGATTGACAACCTGTTCACTATCTTCAACATTCACTTCCTCCAGCAATGACCTATACTGGCAGCAGTGTGTGCCATCTACAAGATGCAGTGCAACAATTTTTCCAAGGCTCCTTTGACAGTACTTTCCAAATCCATGACCTCTATCACCTAGATGGATAACCCGCAGACAACAGAGATCATCTGATTCAATTATATCGACTATTACTTCATTATCCCTGGGTAAAATCCTGGAGCACCCTCCCTACTAGCACTGTGAGTGTACCTACATCTCATGGACTGCTGTGGTTCAAGAAAGAGGCTCGCCATTACCTTTTCGAAAACAATTAGGGATGGGCAGTAAAGGATGGCTAAGCCAGTGGATACTTACCCCCCATGAATGAAAAGAAATCATCACCGTGAGGCTCTTTAAAGCCACACCAATGAAAACCTCTCTCTGTACTTTGTTTTCATCACTGTTTGAGATTTATTTTGCTAGAATGTTTTTTGGTGAACTTGTCTAGCTATCTTAATGTTAAACTTTGATCACAGAAAAATGGTTAGTACTTTGGAATTGTGTGCTTGGATCTGATATGCACTTCTCTACTACACCAGTAATGTTTTAGTTTCCAGGTTTCCAGGTAACCCTATTGGATCAATGCTTCCCATGATTACATCACCATAGTTACTAATAAACCTGACAGCTGCTTGTGCAATAGCAGAATCGTGATGGGCCACAAATTGGGTTGAGTTTTTTTGTGTATAATTGCAGATGTGTCCAGCATCTTGCAGATGGCAACTGAGTCAATTGTGGCTTTTTAACCCATGAAAATCAAGAATGAAAATTGATCTTTGTTTTTAGAGGAACTGAAGCGGCAAAATGTTGCGTTACAGTCAGCAGAAGGTGACGTTACTCGGCTGCAAGTCCAGCTCATGGAGGCAAATGCTAACATGGAGAATATAAAAGCAGTGGCTACGGTTTCTGAGACCACCAAACAAGAGGCAGTTGATGATGTGAAGAAGCAGTGGCAAGAAGAAGTTGCTTCAATGCAGGCTATAATGAAAGGTAATGAACATGCTTGTTTTCCCTCTGAACCTGCTTAATGAGGCAAGATTCTATGTAGTCACCTCTCACATTTGTGTCAGTTTTGACTCTGAATATTAGTAGGAAAGGAAAGCCCTGTATTTATTTAGTTGCTTCCCTGTCCTCGAAGTTCTGACTGTTTCACAGCCCATGGATCAGGATTGAAGTGTACATAGAACACTACAGCACAAACAGGCCCTTCGGCCCACAAGTTGCGCCGATCATATTCCTACCTACCAGGCCTGTCTATAACCCTCAATCCCATTAAATCCCATGTACTCATCCAGAAGTCTCTCAAAAGACCCCAACGAATTTGCCTCCTCCACCACCGACGGCAGCCGATTCCACTTATTCACCACCCTCTGAGTGAAAAACTTACCCCTGACATCTCGTCTGTACCTACTCCCCAGCGCCTTAAACCTGTGTCCTCTCGTAGCAACTGTTTCAGCCCTGGGAAATAGCCTCCGAGAATCCACCCTATCTATACCTCTCAACATTTTATACACCTCTATCAGGCTGCCTCTCATCCTTCATCTCTCCAGGGAGAAGAGACCTAGCTCCCTCAACCTATCCTCATAAGGCATGCCTCCCAATCCAGGTAACATCCTTGTAAATCTCCTCTGCACCCTTTCAATAGCTTCCACATCCTTCTTGTAGTGAGGTGACCAGAACTACACACAGTACTCCAAGTGGGGCCTGACAAGAGTCTTATAAAGTTGCAGCATTATCTCCCGACTCGTAAACTCAGTCCCTCGATTGATGAAGGCCAGTGCACCATACACCTTCTTAACCACATCCTCTACCTGCGAGGCTGATTCAATAGTCCTATGGACCCAGACCCCAAGGTCCTTCTGATCCTCTACATTGCTAAGAATCCTGTCCTTGATATTATACTCCTTCATCCCATTGGACCTGCCAAAGTAGTTTCTTTCTTCCTCCTTTTGTTTATTAATTTGTGGGACATAAATGTGACTGACTGGCCAGCGTTTATTGGCCATCCCTAATTGCCTCTGGAGACCAGTTGAGAGTCGGCTGTGGAGTCACATGTAGGCCAGACCGTGTAAGGACAGCAGATTTCCTTCCCTGAAGGACATTAGTGAACCAGATGGGTTTTTCTGACAATCAACAATGGTTTCACGGTCATCAGTAGATTCTTCATTCCAGATTTTTTTTTATTGAGTTCAGCTTGCACCATCTGCCATGGTGGGATTCGAACCCGGGTCCCAGAACATTAGCTCAGTTTCTGGATTAATAGTCCAGTGATGATTCCACCAGGCCATCGCCTCCCCTGTCTTCGTTCTCTGTGACCAACAGTGTCACAATCCCCACCACAGCTAAGGCAAGGAGATAGACCCAGAATCTACCCCTGCTGGAATAGGGATCGAACAGAGATCATGCTGGCATAAGTCCAAACCACACTGGCCGTCCAGCTAATTTGAGTCAATTATGGAGCAGGATTTTTAACATCCCTCTGAACAAGCTGAAAGGATCTCAGCGGTCAGAGTGTGAGAAATGCTCTTGTGACAAAGGACCAATTAGAAAACACTATCAATTTAATGTACATGATCGAGCAGACTCCTGTTATCGTGGGAAGGGTTGACGACTTCAAAATCTCCTTGTATAAATTATGCAAGCTGTGCTTTGTTATAGGCTCTCCACTTTACAAGTCACTACTGCTGATATGACAGTGCTCAAATTTATGACAGACTTTTTCATTGTTTTTCATGGACAAGTTGGGCCGAAGAGCCTGTTTCTGTGCTGTAAATCTCAATGCCTCTGAGTTTAAAAGCCAATGAAAGCTTAACTTCTACCCCTCTGTCTTGGCAGCCATGTTGTCTGACCAGCTAAGGCTCACGCAGTGCTCAATGAATGAAATATTATTGACCTAATTATCTTTTTTTAAAGTTTATTAATTAATCACAACTAGTTAACACTACAGTGAAATTCCCCTAGTCGCCACAGTCCGGCACCTGTCCGGATCACTGTACCTAACCAGCACGTCTTTCAAAATGTAGGAGGAAACAGGAGAACCCAGAGGAAACCCATGGAGACACAAGAAGAACGTGCAAATTCCACACACACAGTGACCCAAGCCGGGAATTGAACCTGGGTCCCAGGCACTGTGAAGCAGCAGTGCTGACCCCTGTGCTACCGTGCCACCCATGTCTTGGAGACAGTGAGATATCTCCATTATCTCAAACAACAAGAGAAACGTGATTTTGTTAAATCCTTTTGTCTGGCCTCACTGCTAATGAACTTGATTGACATTCCCAGAAGGCTTCCATGATGTTGATAACACTTTTGGTCTAGAGTTTAATTTTATAGCGACACTATATTTAACCTGGAAACTTTTCTAAACCAAAGAGGCTAAAATCTATATGTCTTATGCTCCCCTCTGGTCATCCTGCCCTACTCTTGGTCACCGTTGCATACATCAGGGTGTATGTGATTAGCCCATCTGTAGTTGCTCTTGAGAAGGTGGTGATGAACTGCCTTCTTGAGCCATTGCAGTCCCTGAGGTGTAGGTACATCCACAGTGCTATTAGAGCTGGAATTCCTTGATCTTGACCCAGTGACAGTGATGAAATTGTGATTATATTTCATATATCAGGACAACGAGTGGCTTGGAAGGAGTTGGTGGCGTTCCCAGGTATCTGCTATTCTTGTCCTTCTAGATGGTAATGATCGTAGTTTGGAAGTGCTGTCTAAGGAACCTTGGTGAGTGATTAGCACTGCTGCCTCTCAGCTTTAAGGATCCAGGTTCAATTCTGGCCTTGGCTGACTGTGTGGAGTTTGCACATTCTCCCCATTTCTGCATAGGTTTCCTCCAGGTGCTCTGGTTTCCCCTCTCAGTCCAAAGATGTGCAAATTAGGTGGATTGGTCATGCTAAATTGCCCTTTATTGTCAGGGGGATTAACGGTAAATATGTGGGGTTACGGGATAGAGCCTGGGAGGGATTGTGGTTAATGCAGACTCGAGGTGCCAAATGGCCGCCTCCTGCACTGAAGGGATTCCATGAACCCGTGTCTCTCTCTTTCTGCTGATAACTTATATATAAAGTTTGAGTGTTTTTCCTCCAGTGTCAATGATTGTGGGCTGTGTAATTGTCCCATTGGATTAAATATTTAAATTTTCCACCTTTGGCTTATATCCCTGAAACCATTTAATTCTTTTTCTTGGTATTGCTTGTTCAAAAAAAAAGCTAATTAATTTTGTAAGAGATGCTTTTTGAGCTGTTTTTTAAATTCTGCTGCAGAGACGGTGAGAGAGTATGAGATTCAGTTCCATCAGCGGCTGGAGCAGGAACGCACACAATGGGGGCAGTACAAAGAAGCAGTGGAACGCGAGTTGGCTGACCTAAGGAGGCAGCTGTCTGAAAGGCAAGAGGAGGATACCTTGGAAAATGACATGAAGAAAGTGAGTATACTCAGCTGTGAATCGTGAAACGATTGAAAAGTGTTTTGGTTGTCGGTGATATTCATGATAAATGTTGAGTGGAAAATAATAAGTGGAGTTCACTCTTGGTCATACAGGAAAATATATGATGCCTTAGGAACTTAATTTCAATTAATCCTACTTCCAGATCATTTGGGCAGTGGGGTGGGAGTTTTTATTGGAGGTGATATGATATGCATTTTGGAGTCCTGAACATTTCCTTATGAGATATCAAAGTAGAAGCATTTGTGATTGTGTACACTTATTTCACCCAACAGGCTCAGGAAGATGCTGAGAAGTTGCGGTCAGTGGTAGTGCCCATGGAACAGGAGATAGCAGCTCTCAAAGAGAAGCTGTTAACAGCTGAGGGAAAGGTCAAAGAACTGGAAGCCTCAAAGGTGAGTTCTAAAAGACTGCAATCAAAACATTTTGATTTGCCCATGTAAGAGGAACTATTCTTCAAAATTATTCATTTTTAGCCCTTTGTGATGTGCTGTGGATGTCAATGCCACTGTATATAGTGAAATTTGGAGTAAGAATTATTCATTGGAGAGGATGCAGAGAAGATTTCCTAGATTGAGACCAGGGATGAATGACTTCAGTTATGTGAAGAAACTGGAGCTGTTCTCTTTAGAATAGGGAAGATTAAGGCAAGATTTAATAGTCAACAAAGAATTGAGGCATTTTGGTAGAGTATAAACAGAAACAGTTTCTTCTTTCTTTATTAATTTATGGGATGTGGGTGTCCCTAGTTAGGCCAGCTTTTATTGCCCATCTGTGGTTGCCCTTGAGAAGGTGGCAATGAACTGCTTTCTTGAGCCACTGCAGTCCCTGAAGTGTAGGTACATCCACAGTGCTATTAGAGCTGGAATTCCGTGATCTTGACCTAGTGACAGTGATGAAATGGTGATTATATTTCCACATCAGGATAATGAATGGCTTGGAGGGGAACCTCCAGGTGGTGGTGTTCCCAGGTATCTGCTGTCCTTCTAGATGGTAGTGGTCATAGTTTGGAAGGTGCTGTCTAAGGAGCCTTGGTGAGTTTCTGCAGTGTCTTTTGTAGATGATGCACACTGCTGCTGCTGTTCATTGATGGTGGAGGAAGTGAATATCTGTAGACAAGAAGGTCAGTAATTAGAGGACACACATACAACTGGCAGAAGACCCAGTAGGAAGTGGAAATATGTACAGAATCACAGAATACTTTTTTTATGCAATGAGTCATTACAATCTGTAAAGTTCTGCCTGAAAGGGTAACGGAATTAAATTCAACTTTCAAATGGGATAAATACTTAGAGAGAGTTTGGGCTGTTGGGAAAGAGCAGAGGAGTGGCAGAAATTGGATACCTCTTTCACAGAGCTAGTAGAGGTACAATGGACTGAATGGCCTCCTGTACTGTAGTATTATTCTATGATGTGGGGTTTTTGTTGCACACAACATTCATTATTCCTCATTTCGTTTATCCATCTTTCTCCTCACACTCTCAAAGATCTTTGTAAATGGGTCTTTGGTTGTGAGTAAAAAAAGCAGACTATTTTTGGAAAGGTGAGAAACTTATAAATGTTGCTGATCAAGAAGTCTTGGGTGTGCTGATACAAGGATTGCAGCACATTAGCATGCAGATGCAGCAAACAATTGGGAAGGCAAACTGCTTTATTCTTGTACTCCAATCCCCTTTATTGCAAGAGGATTGGAGTACAACAATAAAGAAGTTTTGCTACACTTGTACAGGGTTTTGGTGAGACTGCATCTGGGTTGTGTGCAATTTAGGCCTCCGCAATTAAGAAAGCCTTGGAGATGGTACAGCAAACATTTACTAAATTGGCCCCTGGGATGAGCAGGTTATCCTATGATAGGCTGAGTAAATTGGGTTTATATTCTCCAGAGTTTAGAGGTGCTTTCACTGAAACCTACAGAGTTATGAAGGGGCTGTGATAGGGTGAATGCTGAGAGATTGTTTCTATTGTTTAGAGAATCTAAAACACTGGGGGCACAGTCTCGGGATAAGGGGTCAATCATTTAGGACTGAGGTGAAGAGAAATTCCTTCACTCAGTGGTTGTGAATCTTTGGAATTCTGAGCACCAGAGGAGTGTGGATGCTCCATTATTGAATATATTTAAAACTGTGATTGATGGATTTTTGGTCTCAAGGGATTTGGGGAGCATGCAGGAGAGTAGAGTTGAAATCCAAGATCAACCATGACCACATTGAATGATGGAGCAGGCTCGATGGGACATGAAATCTACTCCTGTTCCTAATTCTTGTGTTCTATGAGTGCTCATGTCATTTGTTAGGTCACCTGACTTAAATGTTACCGGAAAAGAAGGCTTTAATAACTTGGAACTCGCTTCCCCAAATTGGGAACCTTTCCCAAATAGACAATCACATTTTGAATGGATGGAAAGCACAAGAGTGCTACAGCCTGGGCATCTATAATAGTCAAATTTATTTCACCAACTAAACTGGAAAGTATCACAATAATAGAAAAACAACAAAGGAGTATCCAAATGGATATTTTCAGTCTATAGAAAGACTCTGATATGGTTAATGTGCCCAGCAGGTTAAAGAGCTGAACCATTACCTTGAGACTGAGAAATCATGCAGGACTGACTTGGAAATGTATGTTGCCGTTCTCAACACTCAGAAAAGTGTGCTGCAGGAAGATGCAGAGAAACTGCGCAAAGAACTGCATGAAGGTAATCAAAAGATGGGAGCTAATAATTTAAAAAGCTGTTATTGTTCGACCGAAAATGTATCCTTGGGATTAGAGTGCAGTTAAGTAGAATCACTGCAGCCTTCAGAAAGAAGAGAAATATGAAAAAGCACTTCCTCGATCCTAAAGAATTCACTTGCACATAGCTGCTGTTTTATTTTTCAGCTTCTGTATTATTTAGAAAATGGCCCTGAATTCCTGGCTCCCAGCACTGGATTTGGGAGGCACCCCAAAGATGTACTGGGGAATCCCTCTTGGTGGATTCCACGTGACAGTTTACCTGGCAATTATCCAGAAAGGCTTATTTACCCTGGACAATTGCGCTGGCTTGGAAACTATTTGATTCGAATTACTAACCTAGGATGGTGCTACCAGTTTTACACTCATAGTTAACCTGAAAGAGTTGGAAGGTAAAAGAAGCACTTATACCTTTGGAGAAATTATTTTACAGACTCAAATGGAGCCGGAGCCCGGAGCCCGACCCCCTCCCAGGTGAAGTCCCCAAACAAGCATGCCACCCGCCCCCGACACACCCACCCAGTGTCCGAGTGTGAGTACCTTCACACTTCTAATGGAACCTTTAAACACTCCTGCTTTACAGCAGCTAATGCTGGAAAAAGGGAGGATCTGTCCTCACTTGCTGCACTCCTTTTGCAGGAGTGGCCACTGAAGCCATCGATGCACTTTGCTTCCTTCATCTTATCTGGCATGGGTTAGCAAGGTTGGGCAAGGCAGACGCTTTTCATCTTAAGCACCAGTACGTCTCTGCAGAGCGGCAACCTGCTGCTGATTGACACTTTGAGGAAGTTAGGACCATTCTTTCTTTCTCCCCTACTTCGTCTCTATCTCACCCCGCTCCTATTCATTTATTAATTCAGTCTTTATGGTGCTTCAGACACCCCATTAATATTCAAGGATACAGGCAAGGAATTAAGTACCATCACTAGAGAAGTAGTATTAGACAAACTAATGGGGCTAAAGGCAGATAAGTCCTCCAGCCTTGATGGCTTGAATCCTAGGATCCTAAAAGAAATAGCTATAGAAATAGTGGATTAGTGTAATTTTCCAAAAATCCTTGGATTTGCGGAAGTACCGGAGGATTGGAAAACTGCCAATGTAACACTCCTATTCAAAAATGGATTTCTGATTAGCCTAACGTCTTTTGTTGGAAATGGAATCAATTATTAAGGAAGTCATAGAGTCAGAGGTTTACAGCATGGAAACAGGCCCTTTGGCCCAACTTGTCCGTGCTGCCCATTTTTTTAAACCTCCAAGCCTGCATTTGCCCCATATCAGGGACATATGAGGGACATAGATAAGCTGCAGAGCTGGGCTGAGAGGTGGCAGATGGAGTTTAATACAGAAAAGTGTGAGGTGATTCACTTTGGAGTACAGAATATAGGGCTAATGGAAGGACTCTTAGTAGTGTTGACGAGCAGAGAGATCTTGGGGTACATGTGCATAGATCCCTGAAAGTTGGCACCCAGGTTGATAAGGTTGTTAAGAAGGCGTATGGTGTGTTAGCTTTTATTGGTAGAGGGATTGAATTTTGGAGCCGTGAGGTTGTGTTACAATTGTACAAAACCCTGGTGCGGCCGCACTTGGAGTATTGTGTACAGTTCTGGTCGCCGCATTATAAGAAAGATGTGGAGGCATTGGAAAGGGTGCAGAGGAGGTTTACCAGGATGTTGCCTGGTATGGAATTTAATGTTGGCAAGTGTGAGGTGGTCCACTTTGGTAGGAATAATGGTAGGAAGGATTATTACTTACGTGGCGAAAAACTGCAGCAGGCGACGGTGCAGAGGGACCTCGGGGTCCTTGTGCATGAGTCACAGAAACCCAGCTTGCAGGCGCAGCAGGTGGTCAGGAAGGCGAATGGGATGCTGGCCTTCATAGCGAGGGGGATTGAATATAAAAGTAGGGAGGTCTTGCTGTGGCTATATAGGGCATTGGTGAGGCCGCAGCTGGAGTACTGTGTGCAGTTTTGGTCGCCGTACTTACGCAAGGATATTTTGGCCTTGGAGGGAGTGCAGAGGAGGTTTACTAGGCTGATGCCGGAGTTGAGGGGGTTGAGCTATGAGGAGAGGCTGAATAAACTAGGCTTGTACTCGTTAGAGTTTAGAAGAATGAGGGGAGATCTCATTGAGACGTATAAGATGATGAATGGGATGGATAGGATAGAGGTGGAGAGACTCTTCCCACTCAGAAAGGATAGTAGGACTAGGGGGCACAGCCTCAAGATAAAGGGGGGGCGGTTTAGAACGGAGTTGAGGTGGAACTTCTTCACTTAAAGGGTGGTGAATCTCTGGAATTCTCTGCCCGTTGAAGTGGTGGAGGCTACCTCGCTAAATATTTTTAAGACGCGGGTTGATGGGTTTTTGATAAGAGAGGGGATTAAGGGTTATGGGGAGAGGGCGAGAATGTGGAACTGAGCCACGACAGATCAGCCATGATCTTATTGAATGGCGGGGCAGGCTCGAAGGGCTAGATGGCCTACTCCTGCACCTATTTCTTATGTTCTTATGGTGGGAAGGTCTTATGAGGAAAGGCTGAGGGACTTGAGGTTATTTTCATTGGAGAGAAGAAGGTTACGAGGTGACCTGATTGAGGCATACAAGATGATCAAAGGATTGGATAGGGTGGACAGTGAGAGCCTTTTACCTCAGATGGTGATGGCTAACACAAGGGGACATAGCTTTAAATTAAGGGGTGATAATTATAGGATAGATGTCAGAGGTAGGTTCTTTACTCAGAGGGTAGTAAGGTCTTGGAATGCCCTGCCTGCAGCAGTTGGGGACTCGCCAACTTTAAGGGTGCTCAAATGGTTTGTGGATAGGCATATGGATAACATTGGAATAGTTTAGGTTAGAGGGTCATTAGATTGGTTCCACTGGTCGGCACAACATCGAGGGCCGAAGGGCCTGTACTGCGCTGTAATGTTCTATGTTCTATCCCTCTATACCCATCTTACCCATGTAACTGTCTAAACGCTTTTTAAAAGACAAAATTGTACCTGCCTCTACTACTACCTCTGGCAGCTTGTTCTAGACACACACCACCCTCTGTGTGGAAAAAATTGCCCCTCTGGACCCTTTTATATCTCTTCCCTCTCATCTTAAACCTATGTCCTCCTGTTTTAGACTCCGCTACCTTTGGGAAAAGATATTGACTATCTAGCTGATCTATGCCTCTCATTATTTTACAGACCTCAATAAAATCACCCCTCAGCCTTCTACGCTCCAGGGGAAAAGTCCCAATCTATCCAGCCTCTTCTTATAGCTCAATCCATCAAGTCCCAGTAGCATCCTAGTAAATCTTTTCTGCACTCTTTCTACTTTAATAATATCCTTTCTATAATAGGGTGACCAGAACTGTACACGACATTCCAAGTGTGGCCTTACCAATGTCTTGTACAACTTCAACAATGTGTCCTAACTCCTGTATTTAATGTTCTGACCGATGAAACAAAGCATGTTGAATGCCGCCTTCACCACTCTGTCCATCTGTGACTCTACTTTAAAGGAGATATGAACACGTACCCCTAGATCTCTTTGTTCTGTAACTCTCCCCAGTGCCCTATCATTAATTGAGTAAGTCCTGCCCTGGTTCAATCTACCAAAATGCATCACATCACATTTATCTCAATTTAAACTCCTTCTGCCATTCGTCAGCCCGCTGGCTGACAAATTGATCAAGATCCTATTGCAATCTGAAATAACTTTCTTCACCGTCCATTATGCCACCAATCTTGGTGTCATCTGCAAACTTACTAACCATGCTTTCTAAGTTCCTATCCAAATCATTAATATAAATGACAAATAACAACTGATCCCTGAGACACACCACTGGTCACAGGTCTTCAGTTTGAAAAACAACCCTCTCTGACCATCTTTTGGCTTCTGCCATCAAGCCAATTTTGTATCCATTTAGCTACTGCACCCTGGGTCCTGTGAGATTTAACCTTATGCAACAAACTACTGTGTGGTACCTTGTCAAAGGCCTTGCTTGTCCATGTAGGCAACATCAACTGCGCTGCCCTCATCTACCTTCATGGTTACCCCTTCAAAATCTCAATCAAATTTGTGAGACATGATTTTCCACTCTCAAAGCCATGCTGACTGTCCCTAATCAGTCTCTAAATGCTGTAGATTCTGTCTCTCAAAATACCTTCCAAAACTTACCCACCACAGATGTGAGACTCACCGGCCTGTAGTTGATAGTCAAGTGATAGCAGCATGTTTGGAAAATCATAATCTAATCAAGCAAGTAATCATGGAAGGGAAATGGTGTCTGCCTGATTTATTAGAGATTTTCAAGGAAGTGTCAACCCGTGTGAATGGAGGGGAAGCAGTTAATGTGTGATATTTGGACTTCCAGAAGGCGTCCAACAACATTCTCACAAAAGGTTAAGTCATATGTCAAGGGCCCATGGTGTTGGATGTAATATATTGGTACGGGTAGAGATTTGGCTAATGGGCAGGAAACTGGAAATGGTGATAAGAGGTTCATTTTCAGGTTTACGATCTGTTATCTACTGGAGTTTCACAGGGATTAGTGTTGGCACTGTGACTGTTTACAACATGTATTAATGACTTGGAGGAAGGAAGCAAATGTACTGTAGTCACGTTTACAGATGACACAAAAATAGTTGGAAAGGCAAGTTGCAAGAGGGAGACAAACAGTTCACAGAGAGGTATTGCTAGGTTAAGTATGTGTGCAAAAGTTAGAAAATGAAGTATAATGTGGGAAACTGTGAAGTTCATTTTAGAAGCTAGAACAAAAGAGCAGAGTATTATTTAAATAGAGAAAAACTGCAGGAAGCTGCAACACAAAGTCTCGACATGATATACGGAAAGCTAGCACACAGGTTCAGCAGGTAATCAGGAAGACTTATGGAATATCGGCTCTTATTTCAAGCATGAGTAGGGAAGCCTTGCTACAACCGCACAAGATACTGGTGAGACCACATCTGGAGTACTGTGGGCAGTTTTGGTCCTTTTCTTTAAGGAAAGATATTATTTCATTGGAGGCAGTTCGGAGAAGGAACATTAGGATGATCCCCAGTATGAAGGAATTGTCTTAAAGTTTAAATTTAAAGTTTATTTAGTATTGTTACAAGTAGGCTTACATTAACACTGCATTGAAGTTACTGTGAAACTCCACTAGTCGCCACACCCTGGCGCCAGTTCAGGTACACTGAGGGAGAATTTAGCATGACCTAACCAGCACATCTTTCAGACTGTGGAAGGAAACTGGACCATCTGGAGAAAACCCACGCAGACATAGGGAGAACATGCAGACTCAGGAAAGGTTAAACAGGTTGGGACTTTACTCATTGGAATTTAGAAGACTGAGACGTGATCTCATTGAAATATATAGGATTCTTAATGCTGAGAGGATGTTCCCCCTCATGGGACAGTCTAGGACCAAGACATTGCCTCAGAATAAAGGCGTGCTGATTTAAGGCTGAGATGAGGCGGAATTTCTCTTCTGAGGATTGAGTCTTTGGAACTCCGTGTTGGAGAACTGTGGGGGCAGAGTTTTAGATTTTGATCAGTGAGGGATTTGAGGGTTGCGGGGAATGGGCAGAAAAGTAGATGTACAGGCTGTTGTTCAGTAAAACGGTGGTTAGCACTGTTTCCTCATAGCATCAGGGATTCAGGTTCAATTCTGGCCTTGGCTTACTGGTGTGGAGTGGGCACACTCTCCCCTTGTCTGCGCGGGTTTCCTCTAGGTGCTCTGGTTTCCTCCCACACTCCAAAAATGTGCGGGTTAGGTTGATTGGCCATGCTAAATTGCCCCTTGATGTCAGGGATTAGCAGGGGAAATATATGGGTTATGGGGATAGGGCCTGGGTAGGGTTGTTGTTGGTGCAGGCTTGATGGGTGGGATGGCTTCCTTCTGCATTGTAGGGACTCTGAATATTTCTCGCCTAAATGCTGGCCCTTATCGACATTACCCAAAGCATGTCAGGTTCGATGTGTAAGCTTGCAATACCCACCACTTTCTACCTTTGCACTGCTTTAAGCTGATACATTGTACGATGTTAATTTCTAGATGGGCAGAAATTTCCTCCAATGAAATATTGATAAGATCAAAGCCATCATCTTCAGTTCTCACCACAATGTCCATTCTCGAGCCACGGACTCCATCCTTTCCCTGGAAAGTTTCTGAGATTGATCAGGACTGTCCACTAACTTGGTGTCTATTTAGCCCCAAGATGACTCATATCTGTTCCATCACAAAGACTGCCCAATTCCACTTCTGTAACATTGCTCCGACTGCCCCACCTTGCCTTTGTTCCCTCCAGAGTAATTCACTATTCTCTGATGACATTCCCTCAAATTTTCTTTTGTGCTGCTGTGCAAATGCAGTAATTTAATGGGATCAACTCATATCTGGCCTGCACGAGGACTTCTGAGCTCCCTTAGAAGGGAACTTTGCTCTCTGGCTGGTTTTCCACCTTCCGCTCTCCATAAATTTGAGACCATCTGAAACTCTGCCGCCCTATTTTCTATCCTGTAGCTTTTGATTTGGTTTTGAAAGCCGTAGTTCACTGTTTGGTTTGTTTCGATGTGTCCTTCAGTGTGTCATCTTTTGGAGCAAGAGAGACAGCAACACAACCAGCTGAAATACACGTGGCAGCGGGCCAATGACCAGTTCCTCGAATCCCAGCGGCTCCTCATGAGGGATATGCAGCGCATGGAGAACGTTCTCACTTCAGAGCAGCTTCGACAGGTTGAAGAGCTGAAAAAGAAGGAGCAAGTACGAAAGACTTCAAATTTGTGATTTTAATGTTCGGCGGTATGGTGGCACAATGGTTAGCACTGCTGCCTCACGGTGCTAAGGACCCGGGTTCAATTCCTGGCTTGGGTTACCATCTGTCGGGAGTTCGCACGTTATCCCCGTGCCTGTGTGGGTTTTCTCCCACAGCCCAAAAATATGCAGGTTTGGTGAATTGGCTCTGCGAAATTCTCCCTCAGTGTACCCAAACAGGCACTGGAGTATAGCAACTGGGCAACTTTCACATTAGTTTCATTGCTTAGTGAATGCAAGTCTACTTATGACTAATAAATAAACTTGAGAAGGAATGAGAGAAACAAGAGCCTAAGTGTATCTTAGGAAATTCAGCTTCCCAAAACGTTTTGACTATCCTGCTCTTTTCCTGCTTTCTCAATCTTTTAAAGCAAGGAGTAGAAATTCTCCTAAGAGTTTGCAAAAAATGCAACAATATTTCAACGGTCTCCATGTTGGGTCTGGGAATATCCTTTAAGCAAGTTGCTGCCCTTGATTAAAACCAAGTGCCCTGGTGTAGTCACTTGAGTTTCTAGTAGAGAATTAGCCTGATGACGGTGTTCATTGCTTTCAGTTAAGTGAATCATAGAATCCTACAGTTCAGAAGTGGGCTATTCGGCTCATCAAGTCTGCACCAACCACGACCCCACCCAGGCCCTATCCCCACACGCCATGCATTTACCCTAGCTAGTCCCCCTGACATTAAGGGGCAATTAACATGGCCAGTCCACCTAAACAGCATGTCTTTCAGACTGTGGAAGTGCTAAGCCAAAGGCAAAATACAGTGAATGCTGGAACATGAAACAAAAACAGAAAATGCTGGAGAACCTGAGCAGGTCTGACAGCATCTGTGGAGAGAGACTAGAGCCAGTGTTCCGAGTCTGAATGACCCGCTGTTGTTTTTGTTTCAATTGGTTGTGTTGGTGAAGGCGGAAAGCAGGAATTTCCATCTCATGAATTGTTTACCTTGTTGGAATATACTTTTGCCACAATTTTGTACCTGTGTTTACCATGAGCACAAACACCGACATGGGTGCAAAATCAAATGATTGGAAAATGAGAAAATTGCTGACAAGGTCTTGTTTACCGATTCTCCCTACTGGCAATGTAGCGAGGCTTCCATCCAGGAAGGTCAAGAACTTCCATTTCAGTAAATTAGAATATAATTAAAGGTTTTCCCGTCTTGTTGGAGAAATTTTCGATTGCTTTTGCAAAACGTGAACTCGGGAAAGGGAATCCGCACTAGCGGAGAGAAGGACATGCCCTGGCACTGGCCCCAGGCACTGCCCCAACCTGGTGGCAGTGCAAAGGGGCCCCTCTGGGGAGTTCCGTTGGTGGGGAAGGGCGGAGGGAGCCCCTTTGTGCGTGTTGGACAGGAGGTTCCCCTTCAGCATGAGCTGAAAGCCTGTTCCATGGATCCACTGTTCTCTGGGATAAGAATCACCTCCTGGTAGCCAGCACAGTTCTGAGTTGTAAGCCTGTGCTTTTCTAAATTTTCGCGATCTGGCTCTTTGAATCTGTCTGGCTAATGAAGGTGTTTTAAACTGGGGATTAATCTGGTGATCCCCTGCACCCTTTTGAAAGCCTCTGTGTCAACCAGCATGTGGGAAGAAAAAAACTGATTCTAACTGAGGCCCAAAGTGGAACGCTTTTTAAGAAGGTTACAAAGAAAAACCTCAATGAGTGGATTGAGGACCATAGATTATGAACATCCTAAACTTCATCCTTTGCCAGTGCTATTTGCAGACACCAACAAGGGATATGATAAAACGATGCAGTGAGTTGGATGGTGAGTTATCCAATGTTCACGATCACAGTGGTTATTCAGTAGTCTTTGCTACATGTGAAGCCCACGCAGTTGAATACTCGCTATCAAAGTTTTTTTAAATGGTCATAGAATCCCTAGAATGCAGAGAAGACCATTTAGCCCATCGAGTATGCAATCAATTTCGACAGCATCTTACTCACCACCATCCCCCCACCCCATTCCTTTAACCACACACGTTTATCCTGCTGATCCCAATTACCTGCACATCTTGAGACACTAAGGGGCAATTTAGAGTGGCCAATCCACCAAATCTGCACCTCTTTGAACTGTAGAAGGAAACCGGAGCACCCAGAGCATGATGGCCACACGAATGAGGTGCCAGCATATACCCAGTGTCCATGGAACCAGAGATAAGAAAGAAATGAATTTCTTCAGGGGCAAGGACAAAGATTACTGCCCAGGAAATCCATCAAGTCCAAGTAGATCAGGCAGAAGTGGAAGAGAAGAGTAACAAGCGAGTGAAACGTTGCCTGCTTTAATTGGATTTGTTAGTTGATCAGTGAAATAAACTGAAGCTACGTTAACAATTCTGCAATTCTAACTCCCAGTCTCCCAGGTTCAATGGGATGTGTGGTGAGCATTCTGGCATTCATTGAATTGAGGAAGGAACAGTTATTGTTAATGGTCAACTGATAAAGGATGCTTTTAGCATTCGTATCAGTCAACTTTAAAATAGCTTAGACTGTAGTCCTCTGATCCAATGTATGTCCTACATTTCTAGCACATTTTAAAATGAAGTTATGTGGAAAGCTTTGAAAAAAACTACTGATCATTTCTATTTCCTTGAAGTTATTAATGGTGCCATTTTGCCCATAGCTATTGTGTGTCTCAGTCTAATTAATGTGAACTTGATTGCAATGGTTTAACACCATGCCCTATTTCAGTTACTAGGTTAGGAGTCTTGCTTAAAGTCTATACAGGTTTATGCTTTGTTCTGAGTTTCACCCCTGAACACAGGAGTTTTGCACTGTTACTGTTTACTGGCTGCATTGTGAGGATGAGTATGTTACCTCATGAATAGACATATTCTGATGTAAGCATTCCTGTTTCAGGCGGAAGATGAACGGCAGAGTCTCAAAAAGGTCAAAGAGAGAAAGCAGCTGGAGACTGAGGAAGAAGGATCGGCAATGAGCTCCCAGTCACGTGTGGAATCCCCTGCCAAATCTCTCGGTGTCTTAGATGTTGAAGAGGGGGTCAGTTCTGGAACTCTTCTACAGTGGTGGTTATATAGTATTTTAGGGCGTTTCTAGGTGATTGTACAAGTTCTGGTAGCTATTATAGGTGAATGGGAGCTCCTGAAATGCCTCTATGAGTACTCCACACGGTAAGGTGGGATTCACACAGACAAGGAAGGTTGCTGGTCAGTCCCTTGCTGTGTACTGAGTTAATACTGGGGCACAGCGAGAGTTCTAAACTCAGAATTGACTTCTTCAGGGTAGGTTTTGATTTGATTTATTATTGTCGGATGTGTTGGTAAGCAGGGAAAAGTATTGTTTCTTGTGCGCTATACAGACAAGGCATACCGTTCATAGAGAAGGAAATGAACAAAGAACAAAAATCAAAATCAGCCCAGGAAACAGGCCCTTCGGCCCAACGAGCCTGCGCCGCCATCTCAACACCACCAGTCCACCTCTCTACCCATGACCCCTATCTAATGTTTTATGGCCATCCAGATTGAGGGAAACTGATTTAGGGACAATTTATTCCTGCCAGTCAGCCTAACAGCACATCTTTGGGGTGTGGGAGGAAACCGGAGCACCCGGAGAAAACCCACGCAAGCACGGGGAGAATGCGCAAACTCCCACAGACACCGACCCAAATCCATGTGTCTGCACAGCAATCAGCGATAGTCACTGAGCTGTCATCTTGCCCAGTATCTGGTCCAGTTTAGGCACACACTAACGACATGAAGCACTAGGCCAATCTCGAACAACCAAGAGCAGCCCCAGTACGACCCATCGCCTGTATGCCCCTCGTTGGACACGAGGTGGACCGACTTAAAACCTGTGAATGAAAGAGAAAAAAAAGACATTATTATCATACTTATACCCATTTACGTTACCAGGGACGCCCCAATGCTAATGACCCTTATTTAAAAGGTTCTCCTATATCCACCCATCTCCAACTCAGTCATGTGCCTTAAGTTACTCTTAAAGGACTCTAGCGTGTTTGCCTCCACCACCTTACTTGGCAGAGCATTCCATACCCCCACCACCCTTTGTGTGAAAAACCTCCCTCTAATATCTGTGTTGTACCGCTCCCCCCTCACCTTAAGTCCATGGCCCCTTGTCCTACGTGTCTCTATTATATGAGAGAGTGCAGAATGTACTGTTGCAGTCATACCTAAGGTGTAGAGAAAGATCAACTTAATGTGAGATAGGTCAATTCGAAACTCTGATGGCAGTAGAGAAGAAGCTGTTCTTGAGTCGGTTGGTACAAGACCTCGGACTTTTGTATTTTTTCCCTGATGGAAGACGGTGGAAGAGAGAATGTCTGGGGCATATGGGACCCTTGATTATGCTGGCTGCTTTTCTGAGGGAGCGGGAAGTGTAGACAGAATCAGTGGTTGAGAGGCTGGTTTGTGTGATGAATTGGGCTTCATTCACGACCCTTTGTAGTTTCTTGTGATCGTGGGCAGAGCAGGAGCCATACCAGGCTGTGATACAACCAGAAAGAATGCTTTCTATGGTGCATCTGTAAATGCTGTGAGAGTCATAGTGGACATGCCAAATTTCCTTGGTCTTCTGAGAAAGTAGAGGCATTGGTGGGTTTTCTTAACTATAGTGTTGGCATGGGGGGGACCAGGACACATTGGTGATCTGGACACCTAAAAACTTGAAGCTTTTGACCATTTCTACTTCATTCCCACTGATGTAGACTGGGGCATGTTCTCCATTACGTTTCCTGAAGTCGATGACCATCACCTTTGTTTTGTTGACATTGAGGGAGAGATAACTGTTGTCACACCAGTTCACCAGATTCAACTAGGGTGGAAAGTATGTCTGACTACGATGATTAGTACGCAATATTCCTGATCGCTGCCCATTAACACCTATTGACAAGGCACTTGTGGATGTTTGCTAAGGGTAGAATTAGGAACTGATTATAATTCCTCCCAAGACTTGAAAGATTTAAGTTTGCACTTGTGGAATTTAGGTTGTGATAGCAGAGGGCTCCCAATATCTGCAGATTCATAGAATGGTTACAGCACAGAAGGAGGCCATTAGGCACATTTAAAAAAAATTACAAGATGTGAGTGTTGCTGGCTGGTCCAGCATTTATTGCCCATCCCTAGTTGTCCTTGAAGGTGGTGGTGAGCTGCCTTTTTGAGCCACTTTCATCCTCCATTGATCCCTTGCTGTCTCGCCTCTGAAGAGCAATTTAGCTAGACCTAATTCCCCACATTTAACCCATTGCCCTGTAATTGGTTTCCCTTTAATTACATACAAATATAATATAATTGTATGTCCGAACATATGAATTAGGCCACTCGGCCCTTTGAACTTGCTCCACCATTCAAAGAGATCATACAGATCTGATTGTAACTTCAACCTCTCATTCCTACTGACCCAATAACCTTTCAACCCTTTGTTAATCAAGAATCTATCTAATTATGCCTTAGAAATAATCAAAGATTCTGCTTCCACCAACTTTTGGAAAAAAGTATTCCACAGACACTTAACCTTCAAAGAGAATGTTCATCTCTGTCTTAAATGAATGATCCCTTATTTTTAAACATTGGCCCCTAGTTTCTGATTCTCCTACAAAAGGAAACACCCTCTCTACATCTACTTTGTCAGTAGCCCTCAGGATTTTAAAGTGTCCAGTCAAGTCACCTCTTACTCTTCTAAGTTCCAATGAATACAAGCTTAACCTTTTCTCATCAGAAAACCGATTAATTCCTGGTATTTGTCAAGCAAACCTCCCCTGCTTCTAACACATTTACGTTTTTTTCTTAAAACAGGAGACCAATACTGTACACAATACTCCAGACGTGGCCTCATAGAATCATAGAATCCTACAGTGCAGAAGGAGGCCATCTGGCCTGCTGTGTCTGCATTGACCTTAATCCCAACCAGGTCCCATCCCCAAACCCCCATACACTTGCCCTGGCTAGTCCTCTTAATGCTGAGGGGCAATTCAGCATGGCCAGTCCACCTAACCTGCACACCTTTGGACTGTGGGTGGAAACCAGAGCACCCGAGGAAACCCACGGGGAGAATGTGCAAACTCCACACAGACAGTGACCCAAACCGTGTCCCTGGCGCTATGAGGCAGCAATGCTAACCATTGTGTACTGTGCTGCGTCACACCAGTGTCCCATATAACTTGAAGCATAACCTCCCTACTTTTGTAATCAATCCCCTCACAACTATTAGCTTTCCTGTTGAGCCAGTTCCATTTTGAAAGTCACAATCCCACATGCCTGTCAGGCAGTGCGTTCCAGGTTGTAACCATTCCCGCATAAAAATGTTTTTCCTTTTCTTCCCGTTGTTATCTTTGGTTCTTTTGCCAAACTCTAATTCCGTGTCCTCTGGTTCTTCTGCCAATAACAACAGTTTTGTTACTATTTACTCTGTCTAAACCCCTCATGATTTTGAATATCTTTATCAAATTTCCTCTTAACTTTTTCCTTAAGAACAGCCCCAGCTAAATCAATTAATCCATGCTACTGAAGCCCTTTAAACTATTCTGATGAATCTTTTCTACACTCTCGAGAAGGCCTTCACACCTTTCTTACACTGTTGAATTGGTATCAATTGAGGCCAAACACATTTTTATAAAGGGTTACCGTAACTTGCTTACCTTAGCACTGTCTCTACTTATAAAGTCCATTATTTTTAAAGTATAATGAACCTAACCAATGAATCCCACTGTGGAAAAACAATTTACAGACTACTTTTGCTTGGACCATTTTAGTACTGCAATTTTTAGAAATTCTAGTTTCAATGAATGAAAATTGCTGTGCTGTATACCAATCCAAAATGTTATTATTTAGACTTTTTTTGACACTCCCCAAATTCCCCTTTCTCACTTGATCTCTTCACTTGTTTGATGACTCATGGCCCAATATCTCCTTATCTTCAGACCCTCAGTTTAATGTTTCATCGAGAGAGACACTTTTGAGAGTTCCGCACTCAAGTCTGTGGTGTGAGAATTTTTTTTTAAATCACTTATGGGCTGTGCGTATCACTGGCTAGGCTGGCATCTATTGTCCATCCTTGATTGTCTTCAAAGAGGTGGTGGTGAGCTGCTGCCTTGACCCGTTGCAGTCCCAGTGTGGATGCACCCACAGTTTTGTTTGGGAGGGAGAGCGTAGAACGTAGAACGTAGAACACTACAGCACAAACAGGCCCTTCGGCCCACAAGTTGCACCGATCATATCCCTACCTACCAGGCCTATCTATAACTCTCAATCCCATTAAATCCCATGTACTCATCCAGCTCTTAAAAGACCCCAGCGAGTTCACCTCTACCACCACCAACGGTAGCCGATTCCACTCACTCACCACCCTCTGAGTGAAAAATTTACCCCGACATCTCCTCTGTACCTGCTCCCCAGCACCTTAAACCTGTGTCCTCTCGTAGCGACCGTTTCAGCCCTGGGAAATAGCCTCCGAGAATCCACCCTATCTATACCTCTCAACATCTTATAAACCTCTATCAGGTCACCTCTCGATCTTCGTCTCCAGGGAGAAGAGACCCAGCTCCCTCAACCTATCTTCATAAGGCATGCCTCCCAATCCAGGCAACATCCTTATAAATCTCTGCACCCTCTCAATAGCTTCCACATCCTCCTTGTAATGAGGCGACCAGAACTGCGCACAGTACTCCAAGTGGGGCCTGACAAGGGTCTTATAAAGTTGCAGCATTGGAGTTCCAGGATTTTAACCCAGTGACAGTAAAGGAGCAGGGATGCACTTCCAAGCCAGGATGGTGAGTGGCTTGGAAGGTAACTTCCAGGTGATGGTGTTCCCAGTTGTCTGCTATCCTTCTCCCTGTAGATGGTAGCAGTCGTAGTTTTGGAAATTTAACACAACCTTTTGCCTTTGTGGTGAGAGCTATCACTGAGCAATGGCTGGCATCCTATGTTAAATATGGTTGACATGTTATCTCCGAAGTGACTAAAGACATTGTTCACTAGATTGGCATTGTAGGAATGGCAAAACTGCTAAGGTGCTGTGGAAATGCGATTTACGTAGGTTAGAAACAACTGAGTTTGTCATTTCAAACTTTTTCCAATTAATTTTGTGTTTTTTCCAGATTTGCGGAAATAGCATACATGGTTCTGTACAGTCCTTGGACTCTGATTTGTCAGCATCAATGGCAGGTCCTGCTTTGAAGCAGGATGATGAGCCATTTCGAGAGGGCTTACGAAGGGTACAATCCACTGACAGCCTTGGCACATCAGGCTCCTTGCAGTCAAAGAGCTTAGGTTGTGGACACAAAGCAAAATCGGCAGGAAATCTGGACGAGTCGGACTTTGGGCCATTAGTTGGAGCTGACTCTGTTTCTGAGAACTTTGATACAGTCTCAGTTGGCTCTTTCCAGATGTCTGGTTCCTTCATACTGACGAAAGATCAAGAAAAAGCAATTAAAGCACTCACACCCGAGCAAGAGGAGACGGCTTCACTTTTGTCGAGTCTTACACAAGTAGTAGATAGTGCTCCCAGTGGGTACAGAATGGTCAGTGAGAAAGAATGGAATTTACTACAACAAGAGGTGAGTATTTTAAATGCTAATTTTTAACTTGTACATCTGTCAAACATTCATGTTCACTTTATATCTTGCTTACAGTCTTGTGATGCCCTCAAGCCTTTCACTGTTTCCTTAAGCATAATAGTATTAAAAAGAATGCTGATTTCAGAACAAAATCTCTGTTTAAATGCTGTAGTTGATGACTATTGTTTTGGCTATTACTGTTGCACCTTTCTACTAACACTTTAACCTTGTGGACAAAGGAAAAAAGTGACATACTATTTCCTGCAAACTGAGCCAGGAAACGTTATGTCTGTCTTGGGGTAGTCATGATATAGAGGTGCCAGCGTTGGACTGGGGTAAACGCAGTAAGAAGTCTCACAACACCAGGTTAAAGTCCAACCAGGGGTAGGACAGCCCCAGGACTGACCATTACCCTTTTAATCATCCTACACTGGACTCTGACCACCATGTTCTCTCATGATTGCTCTCTCATATGTTTTCAAAAGTAATAGCTGTAGAAAAGTTGTAAGCCCATAACATGTGACTCTCAATACAATATTCACCTTGTTCCAAAAAAGGTCTTATCCAGAAAAGGATTCTATTCAGAATCCTTTTGACCATATCTGTGCTGAAACATTGTGAGCAATGATCCCCTGTTGAATCACTGCAGCTGCAAGTAGCGTAACAAAGTAGGGAGCTGCTGTTGACAGGAATGCACACATTCTTCACCACCTTCCCATTATAACCAAAATGGTGCAGGAGCGTGGCAAATTATTGCAAGCTGTGCCCAGCATACCCTCTAATCAAATCAGTTTTTTCTGAATTTCTGGGATTCCAAAGGCAGATTTCCGCTTCAGGTGATTTTCTCTTTAAAATATAGTAATCAAGTTTCATTGAAGTATTTTGCCTGAAGAACTAATTTACACCAGTATTTAACAGACATGATGCAGTTGGTATTTGAATTATATGCATCAACATCACTGCTCGTCACCATCTGGGACAAATGGTTTGTGTTGGAAATATGGATATCCTAAGTCTTCCATGTTTTGTTTTTATGTTCACAAAAGTAGAATATCTCTTCAAAATTGGTTTTGAGCAACTTTTTAAAATCACATTGCTCTTTTTAAAAAAACAATTTTCAAATGATGTGTTTGACCACAGTAACATTTATTAAAAAGATTGTCATTAGGAATTCAGTCAAATGTAAAAACGTGTATGTAGTTCAAATGAAAAAAATTGCTTAAACTTATCAAGAATTAATGCACTAAATACATTGTAGGTTTAATTATATTGTAGGTATAATATGAAACCAACACATAACCAGCAACTGAGTATTAGTAATTGTGTACAATTCTGAAATTTGAACTACTGCATAGTACTGGACTAAGTAGCATTTCTAAAATCGTTATTGTTCCAGTATTGTAGCATCCTCAGAATCAGTTTCCTTGAAGAGTACCCAGTCAGTTGGTAGGAATGTAAGAATGATTTTCATATATGTGGTTCTGTATATTCATTTATATCTCCACTGAATCATTTCGAGCATCTCTCCTCCCCTTTTCTCCTCTTCTCAATCTACTCCGACATAAACTGTTGGGACAGGAGTTAATTTTTGTAAATTAAATGTCCTGCTTTACAATTCTAGTCCAGCTAGTGGACTTTTCGTCAATGTCGATACTGTTAGATATCCTTTGTTTAAATTAAGAAAAGCTATTCGAAGGTTAAGACCTTTACTATCTGAATTCATCAGAAAAAGTGCAGGAAGTAGGGCTCCCGTAAGGTAAAGGATAGTGTCATAAAAATCATACAGTGAGTTATTGATCTCTGTTATGTTGTGGAAAGGTGATAGATAGGAGCCAAGTGTTGCCCCAGATAGAGGGGAATGATGAGAAAAGTCAAAGGGTTTTTGACCTGGCCCACTTTTGGAGTGATCCATTAGCTGTGTCAACACATTGGTAGAAAGACTAGCACCTCATTAACCTGTTTGCTGAGATGTGGAAGGTGATCTAAGGATATATTGGACGTACATTGCTGCAGCAAGGTGAACTTTTCTTCCTGAGTGGGAATCAGTAATGTATTTTTACAATTATTTACTTCTACTTCTAATTATGCGTGCTGTTGGTTGCTATCGACCCTTTATCCCTGCAGGTACAGAATGCTGGAAACAAGCTGGGTCGCCGCTGTGACATGTGTTCAAATTATGAAAAGCAGCTTCAAGGAATTCAAGTACAGGAGGCAGAGACCCGTGATCAAGTGAGACTGACTGTTGTGTGGGATTTAATTTATTAGTCCTCTGCAGTATGAGCATGATATGGTATATCTCTGCTCCAAATCTAATGAGAAACATTGACTATCGTTTGGTACTGTTTTCTGCCTGAATCATTGTATACTATTTCTTGTACCAAGTGCTAATTAATGGGATTAGGTGGGAGGACAGGCCAGGTGTTTCTCGCATGTCAGTGGGCTGAAGGACCTTTCCTACATTGTATGATTCTATGGCATCCATTATGGAACAGTGAGCCTTTCATCTGTTTGGTCAGAGATGCTGGTTAATTTTCTTTTTCCACTTGATATAAATCTTTAACCCGTTAATCCTTTTATCCTTTTTATAATTTAATATTTACTTTGTTTATACAAATCATATTACATAAAATCTTCATCCTTAATTTTGTTTCTCTTGGATGACATGTTTTCTCTTTCACTGAATTATATGTGCCTTCATGTAGCTGCATGGTGCACTAACATGGTGCTCTGTTTAGCTTCTATCCCATAACAAACTCAAAACACTTCACACAAAAAAATTCTCAAATTTCACCCCAATTACGTTTCCTTCTCTTTTCCACAAATGGCCCTATCTGTTCCACTGAATCTCCTGGACCATGAGTTGGATTATTTACCACATCCTTCAGGTAAAACCCACCCAAACCTCTTTTTACCCAAACTTCACGACTGAGACCCAGCCAGCTGACACTCCCGCCATCCCACCCCAATTCAGTTTTGAAGATGTGACACAATTGTGATCTTATGAGCAAGCCCTCATCAAAGCTTTTGTTATTTCCAGACTAAACAATTCCTCCTAACCACCATCCCGTCTCACACTCCGTACACCTAAACTTCCAAAACTGTGTTGCCCTAACTCACGCTAAATCCCATTTACTGATCAGCCATCTGTTCGCTGGCAACATCTTGATCTTTAAAGTTTTTAGCCAACTCTGGCTTCTAATGTATCTTCACTTCCTTCATCCCATTGCTATGTTCTGGATTCCCTCTCTAAATCTGTCTGTCTCGCCTCCTGTAAGATGCTCCATGAAACTTTAGCTCCATTCTAATATCTCCTTCCTTTAACTGGATGTCAAATTTTGTTTGATAATATTCTTGTGAAAATGCTTAGGGCATTTTACTGTCTTAAGTACAAGTTGTTGCTGAGAAGATAGCCCAAGATCTGAAAAGAGAAACAGCTGGAGTGCTGTTAGTACTCTTTGGTTAAAAAAGGGGCGTGATTGAGTTGATGATCGCAGTGTTTGAGTTGATAAAATCTTTACCTGGTAGCAGTTAAAATGATTCTGCTTCTGATTTGCTTCAAACAAACATAAGCTTATACGTTATTACCAATAACGACAAAACCGGAAGCAAGTAAACATTCATTTGTACAAATAAGATAGTTCACAATGCAAAATTGTGTTTTAAATCTATGATGACTCCCATTCTGTATTTCTCTGCTTGTTCTACACTGAAAAGTAAATAGTACATTTTTAATGAGTGTGCTGTAAAATAAGAGCTCTCTAATTCTCTCTCCTGCACGCTCTCCCTTTTGGGTGCTCTCTCCACACAGAATATCAAATACTTCTGTCCACTTAGATCATTGACCTCCCCCTATTCTCCAGAAGACATCGAGTATAATAATAATTGAAATCATATTGTCTTGTGCTTCAGAGTGATTCTAAGGATTGGATTCTTTCAGATGTTGTGTCTGTCTGCTTAACTCTATAGGTGAAGAAGCTACAAATGATGCTGCGTCAAGCCAATGAACAGCTGGAGAGAACAATGAAGGAGAAACAGGAGCTGGAGGATTATGTCAAACAGAGCTCTGATGACACAAGTAGCCAGGTACCGGGTACCAAACATTTCTGATACTTGTAATTAGATCCAGAACTTGTGATGTGCTGATAAAGTTCTGCTTATGTAGTAGGTGTGTCATTTAAATCAGGTTTATGCAACATTGAGCGCATTCTAGATATTTAGTCCTTGGATCTCAGCACTTTGAACAATTTTAATAAAACAAACAAGCAGCAGTAAAAGATACTACAGGTTGTCACTCCTGTTGTTTTGGAGCTGTGCTATAACCGAAGATGAACTACAAAGAGACTAATTCAGTTTGCAGTATGTAACAGCATCATTCCCCCTCCCCTCCAGTAAAACAACATGAATATAACAACATAAAACCAACCATAAGGTTAAGATTTTAAGTATTGGAAGACAGGACCTGAAAAGTAGTAACCTCTGTACAACTCCCAGTGCCACATAGAAGTGAGTACAGAAGTAGGCAGATTGTGGAGAAATGGTGGGTTTGAGATGCTTGGCGAATTGGGACTAATTCTCATGGAAGATGGGACCTATACAAACCGAATGGGTTGTGCCTCAACGGGGCGGGGACCAATATTGTGGTGGGAATCTTTGTTAATGCCGTTGGGCAAAGTTTGAATAGTTTAGGAAATGGGAATCTGAACATAGAAGGAAGAAAAGCTGGAAACGAAAGGCAGAAAATTAGTAAGCAAGTGTGGAAAGTCACTCGAAAAGGCTAGAAAATAAATATTTTGCTATGTATTTTCTAGCCTTTTCGTATGTATTTCAAGATAGAGAGTCTAGTGGATAAGACAGATGAGCTGAGGGCACGGATAGACACTTGGAAATGTGGGGTGGGAGAATCTCCAAAAAAAATCTAAGTGTCAAATTTGCAAGAAAACTGGAGTAGGCACTCACTGTTTTTTTCAGTGGGAGTTTAAAAATGAATCACCCACACTCTGTGCACTGCAAATGCACTAGCATGATTCACATTAAAAAGCTGTGGTGGGGCCTATCCCTGCTGGAGAGGCCTGAGGCGTAGTACTGAGTGGGCTACTGTGCATGCGCCAATCTGTTTCTATGAGATTCATTCTTCTGAATTCCAGTGAATATAATCCTTGATTACTCATACGTCAGTGGTGCGATCCCAAGAATCACACTAGTAAACTTTCTCTGAACTCCCTCTAGAGCAAGAACATCCTTCCTCAGATAAGGAGATCAAACTACACACCTTGGCCTTATCAAGACCCTGTATAATTGCAGCAAGAGGTCCCTGCTCCTGCATTTGAATCCTCTCACTATGAAGGCCAACATTTGCCTCCTTTGCTGCCTGTTACAACTGTGTGCTTACCAACTGCGACTAGTGTACAAGGGCACCCAGATCTTGTTGCATGTTGCCCCCTCTCTAAATTTATAGACATTCCAATAACCTGCCGCCTTCTTTTTGCTACCAAAATGGATAATCTCATATTTTTCTGCATTATATTCATCTGCAATGCATTTGCCCATTCACTCAAATCACACTGAAGCATTTCTGTATCCTCTTCAAAGCTCACCCACCTACTCAGATTTCTGTCATTTGCACATCTGGAGATATTACATTTACTTCCATCATCTTAATGGGGCGGCACGATGGCACAGTGGTAGCACTGCTGCCTCACTGCCAGGGATCCGGGTTCGATTCCAGTCTTGGGTGGCTGTCTGTGTGGAATTTGCATGTTCTCCCTGTGTCTGTGTAGGTTTCCTCTGGTTTCCCCCCAGAGTTCAAAAATGTGTAGGTAGGTAGATTGGCCATGTTAAGTTTCCCTTCAGTGTCGGAGGGTTAGCAGGGTAGATACGTGGATTTACGGAGAAACTGCCTGGGAGGGATCGTTATCGGTGCAGGTTCAATGGGCCAAACGGCCTCATTTTCCACAGTAGGGATTCTACGATTATTGTAAATCATCAGTATGCATTGTGAATAGCAGGGGAGCTAGCACTGAACCCTGCGGTACCTCACTAACATCAAGGGGAGAGCCATCTTGGTGATAGTGATCATTTTTGAATTAGGTTTAATGTAATTACGGAAAAGAATAAAGGTAGATCTAGAGTAAAAGCTAAAATTAGAATAAAAGCAAGGTCAATTTTACTAAACTAAGGTATGATTTAGTTGAGTCCAGAAGGCTGTAATGTGCATAATTAGAAGATGAGGTGTTCTTCTTGTTTGTGTTGGGCATTACTGGAGCATCACAGAAGGCCAAGGAGGGACATCCAGGCGTGAGAGCAGAATTAGAATGGCACTCAACCATACGGTTGGGATCATGCTTGCTAACAGAGCAGAGGTGTTCCTCAAAATGGTGACCTGGTCTGCATTTAGCCTCTTGGAGGAGGAGACTGAGACCATATTGGGAGCAGCGACTACAGTGGACCAATTGAAGGAGATGCAAGTGAAATTGCACCTATCCTTGACTTTCAGTTCTGTCTTACCCCCCTCTCCAACTATATAATTCATTATATTTATCCCTTTTCAGTTCTGTAGAAGGGTCAAATGGACTCAACTTTAACTCTGTTTCTCTCTTCACAGATGCTGGACCTGCTGAGTTTGGCTAGCGTTTTCTATTTTTTTGATTTCCAGCATCTGCGGTTTTTTGGTTTTATAGGAAAATGTGAATCCTGTGCACATCATTTCCAGTCCTGTCTGGCTATAGGTGTGGTGCTACATGTCTGCTAATGTACTTGTTTAAAAAGGGTGGAAGGAATAGACCAATTAATTATAGACCAGTCAACCTAACCGTAATGTAGGGCAAATAATTGAAAACATTTCTGAGGGCAGTAAATATAGTCATTATCAGAGGCATGGCTTTAAGAGAAGGTGGTCCCTGACTTACACAATTGAAATTTTTTAACAAGGTTAACAAGCGTCCATGAAGTAAGCATACCCTGTAACGTTTGATTATTCTCAGTCATTGGCTGTGACTGAGTATAGCTGAGGTTAGGAGCTTGTGTTGGGAGCAAAAATTACTCATCTTTGTTCTTTATTCATCTTTTTACTCCTTCTTTTCTTCTCTGGAAATTGACGGTTCCTTGTAGAGTTGCAGCTTCAGGCCACTCGCAGTCCCTGATGTCTTGTTTGGGAGTTTGAGCAGAGAATGTTGGCAGGCTATTTAAACATGGGGCTGGAGGATAGGCGAGGCCTTCAAACTTATTTGTTTCCTCATGCAACAACCACACTTGTGTTTCCAGCAGTGATTGGGTGCAGAAACTCTGGCCATTTGATATTCTTTCATTTAATGTGGCACCAACTATCGCACGCCAGGTGAGAGGGGAGGGATGCAAAAAGGCCCAGAGGGGCAATTTGTTTCACACAAAGGGTGGTGAGTGTCTGAAACAAGTTGCCAGAGGTGGTAGTAGTAGAGGCTTTTTAAAAGACAAAATTGAACCCATCTCTACTACTACCTCTGGCAACTCGTTCCAGACACTCACCACCCTCTGTGTGAAACAAATTGCCCCTCAGGACCCTTTAGCACCCTGCCCTCTCACCTTAGACCTCTAGTCTTAGACCCTCCTACCATTGGGAAAAGATGTTGATTATCTACTTTATCTATGCCCCTCATGATCTCATAGAGGTCAACAAAATAACTCCTAAGTCTCCTACACTCCAGAGAAAAAAACATCCCAGCATATCCAGCCTCTCCTTACAACTCAAACCATCAAGTCCCAATAGCATTTCTAGTAAATCTTTTCTGCACCCTTTCTAGTTTAATAATATCCTTTCTATAATAGGGTGAACAGAACTGTATACAATATTCCAAGTGTGGCCTTATCAATGTCTTGTACAACTTCAACAAAGCGTCCCCAACTCCTGTATTCAATGTTCTGACCAATGAAACCAAGCATGCTGAATGCTGCCTTCACCACCATGTCCACCTGTCACTCCACTTTTAGGGAGCTATGAGCCTGTACCCCGAGATCTCTTTGTTCTAGAAGTCTCTCGATGCCTTGATTCGATCTATCAAATGAGTCACCTTGCATTTATTTAAATTAAACTCTATCTGCCATTCACCAGCCCACTGGCCCAATTGATCAAGATCCTGTTGCAATTCTAGATAACCTTCTTCACTGTCCATTTTGCCACCAATCTTGGTGTCATGTGCAAACTTACTATCCATGCCTCCTAAATTCCCACCTAAATCATTAATATAAATGACAAATAACAGTGGGCCCAGCACAGATCTATGAGGCACCTTGCTGGTCACAGGCCTCCATTTTGAAAAACAACTCTTTATGACAACCACCCTCTATCTTCTGTCATCAAGCCAATTTTGTATCCAGTTGGCTACCTCACTGCAGGTGCTGTGGGAGTTAACCTAATGCAACAACGTACCATGTTCTATTCTCCATGCCAAAGTGAGCAACTTCACATTTTCTATATTATATTCCATTTGCCACATTTTTGCCCACTCATTAAACCTATCTATATCCTTTTACAGACTCTTTGAGCCGGATTCTCACCATGGAGTCGGAAATTTTCCCAACATCGCAATTGCACCTGCGTCCTGGTAGTGCCACCAGCAGGATTTTCATCCGGCAAGGTGGGGACTGCCTGGTGTTGGGCCTGCCTTGGGTTGATGTCGAGGCAGCTGTTAAAAGACCCTTCTCCATTCACAGAGTCATTCGTCCAGTTCTACAAATCCATTTCAAACTCTCTCTAATTTTGGCCCTCTTGCCTGCTCACCCCCTGAACCTCCACTTCCTATCAACCCTCCCAACCCACTCACCCAGTATTCATTATGAATAGAACTTGCCATCCCATTTGGAAGTCTTTGAAAAGCTCATAAATCTGTCAAAATGAATGAATATTACTTGCATAGGCACTAAAAATATTGTTTTCTTCAGAATCTCACAAATCTGTCAAAATAAATAGGCGCTCAATCCTTTGGACACATATGCCAATAAGCCCTCCAATGAAGAATGTATTAGTGATTTTGAAAGCCATTGAACTGATATTCCTCTTGATGGCCATCCAAACAAACCCTTCAATGCTTAGTCCATTTGAGCCTTTGAAGACAGCCAAAAGTTCAAGCATCTATGAAAGCTTTGAAGCAACCAAATAGATGGTTGAAACATTCTTCAAAGAATGAATGAAAATTATGGGACTAGTTTTGAACAATGGGCATTAGGTCTCATACTGGTGTACATTTCTTATATTGTAAATGCAGAAAGCACATTATCCAGTGGATGATCCATTTTAATACATTTGAAGACTTTTCCACTTTTACAATGCTGCTCCTTCACTTAGCTTGCTAGTTATCAGAAATACCAAACTAGAAACTTTATTCAGTGGTCACTTTTTCTAATCACAGCACCATCACTTCAGTCAGCCTAGATATAACGCAGGCTATAGCATTTATTCATGAATGTACTGGGAACAATGCAATTTTTACTCATCTTTTAGACTCTTCCCCCTTTCCAAGACACATTCCCATTTCCACACACTAAGTGTCATTTAGGAAGACTTCCAACTCATGGCCACCTCACGCAAAATTAGAGGTTCTGAAATCTAGATTGGGGTCAGCAACTTCTAAACAGCAGCTTGTGGCATTGCTAACCACCCTCTTCCCTGACCACTGCAAATAGCCATTTTAGAGGGCAGTTGAGTATCAACCACGTTGCTATGGCTTTGGAATCACATGTAGGCCAGACCAGGTAATGACGGAGAAATCCTTTCCTAAAGGACGTTGGTGAACTAGATGAGTTTTTATAACAATTGATGAAAATGGTTTCATGGTCATCATTAGATTCTTAATTCCAGATTTTTAAAAATTAAATTCAAATTCTACCATCTGGGATTTGAACCCGGGTCCCTAGAACATTTGCCAAGTTTCTCCGTTAATAGTCTAGCGATGGTACCACTAGGCCATCACCTCCCCTGATCTCAGTTGCAGTGTTATGAAATATCTCTTCAAGTGGCTGCCATTGCTTACCTGTCATCTTGCATTTTAATCTATTAGGTTAATCTAACCCGTAGATTAACTTAATTTACTTAACTGAAGCCGCACTCTAGCTTCTTGCTGTAAGCGAGGCTGTCACTTTAAGGCAATAGCAAGAGAGTGCTGCACTGTTAGAAATAGTGTTTTTTTGTATGAGACCTTAAATCGAAGGCCCACCTGCCCTCTTAGATAGATGCAAGAGATCCCCCGCTGCTATTTAAAGAAGGGCGGGCAGCTCTGTTCGTGCCCTGGCCAACATTGTTTCAACCAACATAACCAGAAAAATAAAAACAGAAAATTCTGGAAAACCTCAGCAAGTACCCACTGAGCATTTGCAGCATCTGAAATATATTGCTCTTGTATTGCCAAAAATAGTTGAATCAGTTATTTTATCTCATTGCTGCTTGTGGGGCATTGCTATATAAATATTGATGGCCACATTTCCTAAGCTGCAACAGTGAGTGCACTTCAAAAGAACTTCATGGGCTGTAAAGTATTTTTGGGGTGTTCTGTGGTTGTGACAGGCACTGTATAATTTCTTTTCACAAGAAAAGCAGAAGTGCTGGAAAAATGTAGCTGTTCTATTTCTCTCTCCACAGATGTTGCCAAGCAATGCTGAGATTTAACAGCACATTCCATTTTGATTTCAGATCCCCAGCGTCACAGTATTTTGCTTTTATTTAAATTTGTTCTTTTGACAAGACATTAAACTTCCTCAACCATAAGTGGAGCCTTATTAATACCTATTTATTAAAAAAGAATCCACTAGTATAATCTGTACCTCAGCAATAACATGCAGCACTGCTTCCATTCTTATCCTAGAATCACAGAATCCCTACAGTACAGAAGGAGATTATTCCGCCTATTGAGCCTTCACTGACAACAATCCCACCCAGGCCCTATCCCTGTAACCCCAGCTATTTACCCTGCTAATCGTAGAGTCATTGAGGTTTACAGCATGGAAGCAGGCCCTTTGGCCCAACTTGTCCATGCCACCCTTTTTTTTAAAACTCCTAAGATAATCCCAATTGTCCACATTTGGCCCATATCCCTCTATACCCATCATACCCATGTAACTGTCTAAACGCTTTTTAAAAGATAAAATTATACCTGCCTCTACTACTACCTCTGGCAGCTTGTTCCAGACACTCACCACCCTCTGTGAAAAAATTGCCCCTCTGGACACTTTTGTATCTCTCCCCTCTCACCTTAAACTTATGCCCTCTAGTTTAAGAATCTCCTACCTTTGGGAAAAGATACTGACTATCTACCTTGTCTATGTCCCTCATTATTTTATAGACCTCTATAAGATCATCCCTCAGCCTCCAACACTCCAGAGAAAAAAGTCCCAGTCTATTCAGCCTCTCTTTATAACTCAATCCATCAAGTCCCGGTAGCATCCTAGTAAATCTTTTCTGCAATCTTTGTAGTTTAATAATATCCTTTCTGTAGGGTGACCAGAATTGCACACAGTATTCCAAGAATGGCCTTACCAATGTCTTGTACAACTTCAACAAGACATTCCAACTCCTGTATTCAATGTTCTGACCAATGAAACCAAGCATGTCGAATGCCGCCTTCACCACTCTGTCCACCTGTGACTCCATTTTCAAGGAGCTATGAATATGTAACCATAGACCTTTGTTCTGTAACTCCACAACACCCTACCATTAACTGAGTAAATCCTGCCCCAGGTCAGTCTACCAAAATGCATTACCTCGCATTTCATAGAATCATAGAAACCCTACAGTGCAGAAAGAGGCCATTTGGCCCATCAAGTCTGTACTGACTGCAGTCCCACCCAAGCCCTACCCCCACATTCCTACATATTTTACCCACTAATCCCTCTAACCTACACATCTCAGGACACTAAGGGGCATTTTAGCATGGCCAGTCAACCTAACCTGCACATCTTTGGACTATGGGAGGAAACCAGAGCACCCGGAGGAAACCCACGCAGACACACAGAGAATGTGTAAACTCCGCACAGACAGGGATCCAAGCTGGGAATCGAACTCAGACCCCTGGAGCTGTGAAGCAGCAGTGCTAACCGCTGTGCTACCATGCCACATTTGTCTAAATTAACCTCCACCTGCCATTCATCAGCCCACTGGCCCAATTGATTAAGATCCCGTTGCAATTCAAGATAACTTTCTTCACTGTCCACTATGCCACCAATCTTGGTGTCATCTGCAAACTTATTAACCATGCCCCTTATATTCTCATCCAAATCATTAATATAAATGACAAATAACAGTGGGCCCAGCACTGATCCCTGAGGCACACCGCTGGCCACAGGTCTCCAGTTTGAAAAACAGCTCTCTACAGCCACCCTCTGGCTTCTGTCAAGAAGCCAATTTTGTATCCATTTAGATACCTCACCCTGGATCCCGTGAGATTTAACTTCATGCAACAACCTACCATGCGGTACCTTGTTAAAGGCCTTGTAGTCCATGTAGACAACATCAACTGCACTGCCCTCATCTACCTTCTTGATTACCCCTTCAAAAAACTCAATTCAATTTGTAAGACATGATTTTCCACTCACAGCCATGCTGACTGTCCCTAATCAGTGTTTGCATCTCTAACTGCCTGTAGATCCTGTCTCTCAAAATATCTTCCAACAATTTACCCACCACAGATGTGAGTCTCACTGGCCTGTAGTTCCCAGGCTTTTCCCTGCAGCCCTTTTTAAACAAAGACACAATATTTGCCACTCTCCAATCTTCAGGCACCTCACCCGTGACTATCGATGATTCAAATATCTCATCTAGGGGATTCGCAATTTCCTCCCTAGCCTCCCACAATGTCCTGGGATACACTTCATCAGGTCCCAGGGTTTTATCTACCTTGATGTGTGTTAAGACTTCCAGCACCACCCCCTCTGTAATATGTACAATCCTCAAGACACCACTATTTATTTCCCCAAGTTCCCTAACATCCATGCTTTTCTCAACAGTAAATACTGATGAGAAATATTCATTTATGATCTCACCCATATCTTGTGGCTCTGCACATAAATGATCTTGTTGATCCTTAAGAAGCCCCACTCTCTCCCATGTTACTCTTTTGCCCTTTATGTATTTGTAGAAGCTCTTTGGATTTTCTTTTGCCTTATCTGCCAAAACAATTTTGTGTCCCCTTTTTGCCCTCCAGATTTCTCTCTCAACTCTACTCCTACGCCCCCCTATACTCTTCAAGAGATTCACTTGATCCCAGTTGTCAATGGATGTCGTGTGCTTCTTTCTTCTTCTTGAGCAGGGCCTCAATATCCTGAGTCATCCAGGGTTCCCAATTTCTGTCAGTCTTGCCCTTCACTCTAAGAGGAATGTGTTTATCCTGAACCCTGGTTAACACACTTTTGAAAGCATGACACTTACCACATGTCCCTTTGCCTTCCCACAGACTCCCCCAATTAAGTTCTGAAAGTTTCTACCTGATGCCATCAAAATTGGCCTAGCTGCAATATAGAATTTTAACTTTTGAGACAGACCTATCATTCTCCATAGCTAACTTAAAACCAATAGAATTACGATCAGTGGTCCCAAAGTGATCCCTCACTAACATTTCTGTCACCTGTCCTTCCTTATTTTCCGAGAGGAGGTCAAGTTTTGCTCCCTTTCCAGTCGGACCATCCACATACTGAATGAGAAATTCCTCCTGAATACACTCAACAAATTTCTCTCCATCCAACCTTCTAATACCACTGCTCTCCCAGTCAATGTTGGGAAAATTAAAATCTCTGACTATTACCACCCTATTTTTCTTGAAGCTATCTGTGATCTCCTTACATATTTGCCCTTCAGCTTCCCGCTGATTATTTGGGGGCCTTTAGTACAACCCTATCAAAGTGATTTCCCACTTCTTATTTCTCAGTTCTACTCATATAGACTCAGTGGCCTCGGATATGTCCCCTCTCAGTATGGCCGTGATGCTTTCCCTAATCAAAAGTGCAACTCTGCCCCCCCCCCCCCCCCCTATTTTTCATCTTGCATACTACAAAGTGTGGTGGATAGTGGGTAAATTTAAGGAAGTGTTAGACAGATGTTGAATTGGTAATGGGTTGAACGATTATGGAGAGAAGGGAGGAAAATGGGGATGAAGTGCATATCAGCCATGGTCAAATGGTGGAGTGGACTCGATGGGCTGAATGCCTAATTCTGCTCCTAAATCTTATGAACTTATAATCCCCCTGACGCTAATCAACCTAACCTATACATCTTTGGAGTGTGGGAGGAAACCGGAGGACCTGGAGGAAACACACGCAGACACAGGGAGAACATGCAAACTCCACACAGACAATGACAGTCAGACAGGCCAGAATTGAACCCGGGTCCTTGGTGCTGGGAGGCAGCTGTGCTATTCAGTGATTTTCAGATGTTACTCTGATACTCCTGTGTTAAATTTTGAAAGTCTATCAGTTACTCAAAGAGAAACACTACCATAGGTGCGTGGGTGGTACGGTGGCACAGTGGTTAGCACTGCTGCTTCAAAATGCCAGGGACTCACGTTCGATTCCTTGGGTCATTGTCTGTGTGGAGTTTGCATGTTTTCCCTGTGTCTGCATATGTTTCCTCTGGGTGCTCTGGTTTCCTCCCACATTCTGAAAGACGTGCTGGTTAGATGCATTGACCTGAACAGGTGCCAGACTGTGGCGACTAGGGGAATTTCAGCAGTAACTTCATTGCAGTGTTAACGTGAGTCTTACTTGTGACTAATAAACAAACTGTAAACTATTTTTTTGCTGATTGTGGCAGCATTAATTTACACATTTCTTTCTTGCAATAAACTCTGATTTTCTATGATATTGTAAATGAATTGTATAGTTAGTTAAATGTAATGAACTCATTATGATTCTTTAAAATGTGAAAATGTTCTTACGCACTTTAAATTAAGTGCTCCCCAAATTAAATATTTCTTAGGATTATGCAGTGCAGAAACAGGTCATTCAGCCCAACCTGCCTAGATTGGTGTTTATGTTGCATATGAACCCCCTTCCATCTTTCCTTATCTAAATCCATCATTGTAACCCTCTATTCCCTTCTCCCTCAAATACTTGTCCAGCTTTCCCTTAAATGCATCAATACTGTCCACTTCAACCACTCTCTATGGTAACAACTTCTACATTCTCAACACTTGGGTGAGGAGGGTTCTTCTGAAGTTTCTTGAATTTTTTGGTGACTCCCTTCAGTTGATGACCCCTAGTTATGCTTCTTCCCACATGAAGAGACATTCTCTCTGTATTCACTTTATAAGCAATTTTCTTTCATTTTAGAGACCCTTTATCTGGTTGTCCTTCAGCTTTCTTTTTCTCAAGAGAAAAAAGATCCAGTCTGGTCAATAATCCCTGACCAGAACTGAAAGAAATAAAGGCTTAGTACTGAAAGTGTGCTTTACGATATTAGCATGCCCTAAATCACCCTGCAGCTAATGAAACACTCCTTCAGGTGTAGTCATTGTTGCAGTGTTGAAACATTGCACATTTTTCATCCAAACAATGGCATTTTTAACATTGCAGTACTCTTGCAGAAGATTATGAATTTGATTCACGTTCCTAGCGTCTGAACTCCGTGCCAGCACCTTCAGTGCCTCAGGAAGTGCCTCAGTTAAGATGAGGACCCTATGCCTCAGTCATTTGGGGAGATGTACAAGGTTCCATGGCCTCTCATTGCAGAAGAGCATTTGGAGCTGGTGGAATCTGTGATTAGATGTAATAATGGTCTAGTTTATTCCAGACTTCTACACATCTCATCAATATATTTTTATTCACCCAGGTGACTAAACTGGCCCAGCGTGCACAAGACGCTGAAAGCTTACTCAGCAACATGCAACAGTTATTTTCCCAAGCCAAGCGAAGCACCCAGGAGCAAATGGTATGTTGTACCAAGTCAAGAGACAAACTTGTCTGTCGTGCGATAAATACTGTGATTTGAGGGGAGAGATGGGTGAGGAAGTTAAGACAACTGGAACAGTTTTGTTCTGTTTAAACACTTTAAAACTGGTGATCAACGTGTGATACTATTAATTTTGCCTCTTTCCTAAAGGCGGTGCTGATACGCTCACGGGAACAAGTATCTGAGGAACTTATGAGGCTGCAGAAGGAAAATGAGAGTCTTCAGGGGAAGCATAGCCTCCACTCGTCTATTCTTCAGGAAGAGAGCTTCATCCCACCAGATACTGTGGCGGTAAATGAACCTGTAAATTACGAGAATCCCAATGACAGATTTGTGACACTTGTGAAAGTTAGACGTTGAATTGAGCTGCTTGGTTCTGGGCAAAATTGGTTTAGCAGGAATGTCAAGTTGCAAGACCTCATTTGAAGAACATTTGTTCCAGCTATTAAATCCATTTACTGCAGTGCTGGGTAATCTAGGCTAGTGAGCGTCCCCTCCTTCATCTCAATAAGATTGAAATCAGGCTCGTTCATTCGCAGTGAACCCATGAATCAAAATAAATACATTTAATACATGCTGAATGTTCCATAATGAGTTTGAGAAGATACTTAATCATTTCTATATTAATAGAACTGTCATTAACTTCAAATGGTTAAAAACAAAAGAAATATTGACACTCTGACTGTGAGAGCCGTGTAATCTTTGTCCAATGTTGTGAGCAATCCCACTTTACTCGCCCTTCAGCAAATCACTTCAGTCAGATCAGTAGGAAAAGAAATTACTTGGATAGTGATCAGTGGAATGTGGCAACCCTGCATGTGGGCAACGGTCAGTAAAATGTCTCCTGGGCCGCACCCAGAACCCAGATGGGCCACTTGTGGCCCCCCAGGCTGTTGGGTGCCCACTACTGATGTATTGTCAGCTCCAGGCTCTTGCATCAAGTGCTCAAGTCAGGAGGAAGTTTGTGGTCACCGTCATGACAGTTTGAGGTTCTCCAGACCTTGGCAGATCCAAAGTGAGCCTTCAGGAACTAATGAAAATGCATCATTCTCAATCGTCCACATCATCGAGGGAGGAAGACAGGGTGGAGTACGGAGTTGGGAGACCCTGGCCTGCCGGATGTGGTACTGGTAGAGAGATTTCTGGCAGGTTAATGATGGTTTCGCACAGCTTTATCACCTTACCCAATACTTACGGTGCAACCACCTGACATTTCACTTTTTGCCAATTAGAAGGAAGTCCTCATTTTATCTAATGTGATCTTTGATGGTTAAGTTATCGCGGGTGGCTTGTAAAAGCTGTGGTAATTGGTGCGGGAAATTGTTCTGTTTCTATGTGGAACTGAAATGGAGGAGGAGTGATTGCTTATGACTGTCCATTTAGTCAGCTGCCAGGTCCAAGGCCCAGCTAATAACTCTGCAGTGGCTACTCATCCCATTTATTCTGGCATTTCCCTTTTGCCCAACACTGACAGCTTTAAACTGGGGTGCAGTGTTTCTCCTGCTGTTTAACATGTAGTGTTTGCTGTTTCTGTCCCCCCTGTTCTTTGACTGAGCTGGCATTTAGGGTGCTCCATAAAGTCTGTGAATAGCAGTGAGTAAATGTATGAAAATACATCTTGATGACTTGTTTTCTTGTGTTTTTTAAATGATCTTTTAAAGGGAATTAAATAGCTCAAATGGAGGCCCATCATTCCAGTGCTAGCTCTGTGATAGAGCTTTCCAATTAACCGCAGTCTCCTGCTCTTTCTCCGTAGCCCTGCAGTTAAAAGTTTTTTTATTTATTAGTGTTACATATAAGCTTGCATTAACACTGCAATGAAGTTACTATGAAAATCCCATAGTCGCCACACTCCAGCACCTGTTCTCGTACACAGAGAGAGAATTTAGTAAGACCAGTGCACGTAACCAGCACGTTTTTTGGACTATGGGAGGAAACTGGAGCACCCAGAGGAAACCCACGTAGACAGGGAGAATGTATAGACTCCGCATGGCAGTGACCTAAACTGGGAATTGAACCTGGTCCCTGATGCTGTGAGGCAGCAGTACCATCGTGCCACCCAAGCACGTATCCAGTTCTCTTTAAATTTGCTTCCACCTGCCTTTTTAGGCATCCCAACTTTCTGCTAATAAAAATTATGATGTTGAGATGCCAGCGTTGGACTGGGGTAAACACAGTAAGAAGCCTCACAACACTAGGTTAAAGTCCAACAGGTTTATTTAGTAGCAAAAGCCAATAGTTTTCGGAGCGCTTGCAGCTCCTTCGTCGGGTGAGTGGGGAGTTCTGAACACAGGTTTGTGATCAGAACTCCCCACTCACCTGACGAAGGAGCAGCGCTCTGAATGGTAGTGGTGTTTGCTACCAAATAAACCTGTTGGACTTTAACCTGGTGTTGTGAAACTTCTTATTGTAAAAATTGTGCTCATCTCTCCTCTGGGTTTTTCATCCATTATCTTCCTGTAAAGCACTTTGCCATTTCCTCTCTGAGGTTAGAGATGTAGCCTGAGGGATATGGATCCTGCAGAGGTTTAAATTCCTTCAGTCATCCAAGTTTCCAGTCTTGAATGTGCAGCTGTGGAGCCCAGAGTAGGTGACAAGAGCTTAAGTTGTCTTCAAGATTCTTGCGGAATGACAATGCTGGCCATCTCTGAATGGGGCTGGACTAGTGGTAATAGGTCTGCCTTCTCAGCCATACGCTGATGGGATCTATTAGTGAGTGCTGCACTGCTAAAATTATATCTGCCACTTTATTTCAGGAACTGCATGAATTAGTGCAGAAGTATCGTGAAAATATAATCAGTGTTCGGACGGCAGCTGATCACCTTGAGGAGAAACTAAAGGCAGAAATCCTTTTCCTGAAGGAGCAGATTCAGGCAGAGCAATGTCTGAAGGAGAACATTGAAGAAACGCTACAACTGGAAATAGATAATTGTAAAGAGGAGATTGGTAAGTGAGAAGAAAGAAAATGTGCTGTGCATCGTTAATAATACTCAACATTTGCACTATTTATTATTTGGATGGATCAGTATTTTTCAGACAGATTTTTTTATGTCCATTGTAAACTAATGCAGCAATGACTTTATCAGAAGTGGGGAATTTATCAAGTGATTAATTTTAAACACCGTTGGGAACTGAATGCCAGGCCATTTCAGAGGGGTTTTAAAAGTCAACTATATTCTTTAAGCCTGAAGTCTCTCACAGGCGAGATTGGGTAAGCACAGCAGAGGACATTAGTGAACGTGATGAGTTTTTAATGACGCTCTGGTAGTACCATGGTCACCATTACTTATACTACATTTCAATTCGAGATGATCTGAATTTAAATTGCCCAGCAGTTGTGGGGAGAAATTTTAATTCCTACCTCTAGGTCTATATAATGATGTTATGATGGTGGAGCTATAAAACACTTGTTAGGCCATAGCTAGAGTACAGTGTGCAGTTCTGGTTGCCACACTATAGGAAGGATGTGACTACACTGGAGGAGTTCAGAGAGGATTCACCAGGATGTTGCCTAGGCTATGTTTCAGCTATGAAGAGAGACTGGATAGGCCAGGGCTGATTTCCTTAGAGCAGAGAAGAACTGAGGGGGAGAAAACTTAATTCAATCATAGAGGTTTACAGCATGGAAACAGACCCTTCGGCCCAACTTGTTCATGTCACCCTTATTTTTTTTAAAACCCCAAAGCTAATCCCAATTGCCTGCATTTGGCCCATATCCCTCTATACCCATCGTACCCATGTAACTATCTAAAAGTTTTTTAAAAGGTAAAATTGTACCCGCCTCTTCGACTACCTCTGGCAGCTTGTTCCAGATACTCACCACCCTCTGTGTGAAAGAATTGCCCCCCTGGACACTTTTGTATTTCTCCCCTCTCACATTAAACCTATGCCCTCTACTTTTAGACTCCCCTACCTTTGGGAAAAGATATTGACTATCTTCCTTGTTTATGCCCCTCGTTATTTTATAGACCTCAGCCTCCTACGCTCCAGAGAGAAAAGTCCCAGTCTGTTCAGCCTCTCCTTATAACTCAATTCATCAAGTCCCTATAGCAACCTAGTAGATCTTTTCTGCACTCTTTCTAGTTTAATAATATTCTTTCTACCAGAATTGCACACAGTATTCCAAGTGTGGCCTTACCAATGTTTTGTATAACTTCAACAAGATGTCCCAACTCCTGTATTCAGTGTTCTGACTGATGAAACCAAGCATGCCAAATGCTGCCTTCACCACTCTGTCCACCTGTGACTCCACTTTGAAATGCTATGAACGTGAACCCTAGATCTCTTTGTTCTGTAACTCTCCCCAGTGCCCTACCATTAACTGAGTAAGTCCTGCCCTGGTTCAGTCTACCAAAATGCATCACCTCGCATTTGTCTAAATTAAACTCCATCTGCCATTCATCAGCCCACTGGCCCAATTGATTAAGATCCCGTTGCAATTGCAGATAACTTTCTTCACTGTCCACCATGCCACCAATCTTAGTGTCATCTGCTTTGAGGTGAACAAAATTATGAAAGACATAAGTAAGATAGATAGGAAGAAACTTTCCCCTTGGTTGAGAGGTCAATACCAAGGGGCATAGATTTAAGGCAAGGGGCTAGGAGATTTAGAGGGAATTTGAGAAAAAAAACATTTTCACCCAGAAATTTGGAATTCAATGTGCCTGAAAGGGTAGTAGAGGCAGGAACCCTCACAACATTTAAGAAGCATTTAGATGAGCACTTGAAACACCATAGCATACAAGATTACTGACTCAGTGCTGGAAAATGGGATTAGTATAGATAGGTGCTTGGTGGCTGGTGCAGACGATGGGCCAAAGGGCCTCTTTCTGTGTTATAAAACTCTGACCCTATTAGTCAAGGGCTTTCGATAATTGGGCCAAGAATATGTTACTGTTGTTATAATATTTAAACATACGTGGAATTTGTATTTTCTTTGACAGATGGTGTTAGGAAATAGACTTATTTAATATTCGTTTACCAAGAGCAGGTAACTTGAGTCTGTAGAATTTTAATTTGGCTCTCTGAGTTAATGTGAGCTTAGAATCCTGTTCTGCAGATGATTAGTTTGAATCTATTGCTGTGAGGGTTTTTCTCAAAATGTGGTGTAACACCACGGGATAAATTAGATGATGTTTACTCAGCCTGTGCCCTCAGATGTGTGATTTTTGCTGTAGAATCAGAACCAAGGTGGATTGGTTGGTTTTATGCAGTACTGTAAAGTGAAAAGTCTGTCTGCAGTCAGCAACATCGGTCAACAGGAGTAACAAATGAATGGCCCAGCCTGAGTTTTTCTCCATCTTGTTTGCACATTTGGTCCCAGTGTATTGAATGCACGAGCGTCTTGTACTGGGTCAGACCCCTCTTTAAAACAAAAAGCAGTACCACTTTCAGATTTTACTAAGTTTGATGTGGAGAGTGTGTACTTCAGTAAGTTAAAGGCTTCTTTGGGTTTTTTTTTTGCACTGCAACAGCTTGGCATGTCTGATAAAAGGTAACTTTTGAAGGTAGTCATGCCAGGTGAATAATAGCAGTTGCGCTCCAATATCCCATTGATAAGTCATGGTACTCAAGGATATCATGAAAAACACTTGGAAAGTTTGAAGCATTATTAACTATTGGGGAATTGGTTATTATTGAGACATGGTTTAGGTTTTATCAGGTCTGGGAAATTGCTATTCCTGGTTATAATATTTTCAGGAGAGGTGGGGAGGGATTGGGATGGTAATGCTAATGGATTCCAGCAAAGCATTAGATCATCAAATCTGGAATATCCTTGCATGGTCACGTTCTTAGAGACAAGATGGGAGTCGGAGCAAATCCAAGGAGAGTAAAATGTTTTTCCCTGTCCTCTATCTTGCCTTTCTTGCCTCCCTGCCTGCTACCACCCTGTCATCAGTTTTGACATTCATATCTGGGGTCTCCTTGCACAGCTCCAGCTGGGTACTTGATGCATCACAGTGACAAGAGACCAGTCCAAGAGAAATGGTGAACAAAATGGAAATGCTGTCCTGTGGCCTGAAGAGGTGTTAGATTCCATTGACCTTAGTCAAACATACACAGATTCTGCCACTAAAAATCCAAAGAGATGTTACAATTAAAGAATTTCTAATAAAGGCAAGAGTAAGAATCTGATCTACATCCTCGCCACAGGAACTGGGTTAAATATTAACAAGAACCTTGAAGTAAATATGATATTTTGAAACGTGATCTGTTATGTTGTGTTTTGTGTTTATGTCTCTAATATCTTTCCTGTATCTGTTCCTATTATTGACTGTCTCAACTTCTAGACATCTTGGAAGGTATGAAGCCTGTGAATGCTGCCTTTCACTTTATTTCTCCGCTAACTTTGCCTGCTATAGACTTGCTTAGCTGGCTAACTAACAATAATTAACAAGTCACGAAAACAGTGTGCAAAACCTGCAAAGCTCACAGTGCTGTTGTCATTTTCATCATAAAGCATAATGCACAGAAAGCAAAGGGTGCATCAAAAGACCAGGAAAAAAAAGACATTGGACATTAAGTATGTGCCAAATAGCCAATGCCTCTAATCTTCAACCTTTCTTACATTGTCAGTAAGGAAAAGAAAGATTTTAATATTAATTGCTTCACTGAATTTCACATTCATTCTAAATTTCAGATGAATTTATTCTCTCTAAGTCTTCATGGGGTTAAAGTCAATGTCTTCCCATTTTTCATACTAACTTGCTCTTCAGTTCTCCTTGTAGAGGGGACTGCATTCTCAGTTGTTTTTTCCTCCTGAAATCTTTATGGTTTTGAACCATGAGCTTTCTCATTATTTAATCACTTTCTATTCTTTATTCCTTTTCAGCATTGGCCATCCTTTTTCCCTCCCAAGTTAAAACATTGTGCATGGTGCACAATATTGTGCTGTTAAACAAATATTGAGCTTAAAATGGAATGCTTTACTGACTAATGTTAGATCGTAAGCTTACAGAATTGACTTGCCCAACACTATTACTTGTCTTGATCTCCACATTATCTTACTTGGTAGATCTTTTTCCTCAGCAGTGGTTTAATTTCAGGTTCTTCCATTTCTTTACTGAAGTAATTGAAAGTTGAGTGTTTGTATTTGTGATAAAGCAGATGGTATAAAGGTTAGTAATCTAAAGCCAACGAACAATGAAAGTTCTGCTGCCTTTTGAGTAGTGATTAATGAATGCTTATACAGCTTGTGACGTATGCCTACAGTATCCATCTTACAATACTGGTCATGCTGCCTTTAAAATGTCACGATCTGTAGGTTAATCATCTCCCAAGTCATAGTCATACAGCACAGAAACAGGCCCTATGGTCCACCACGTCTCTGCCGATCATCAGATACCAGTCTGTACTAATCCCATTTACTAGCACTCGGACCACAGTCTACAATGTTTGGTGATTTAAGTACTCACCTAAATACCTCTTAAATGTTGCGTGAATACCTGCCTCTCAAGGCAGTGCCTTCCATATTTCCATCACACCTCTGTCGTGGGCAGTTCCTGGCAACTGGCTTCATGACAAGTTTAATAGACACTGGGGAATAGATTAGCAGTGTTTTCTCTTGGCTCAAAGCGATGCATGGCAGAGGGAGTAAAATATAACACAAGCTCGTCGATTGCCAGTGAGGTGGCATTGAATTTATTTCAAGGTCAGGCAGCTATGATTTACATAATGCTGGGAGTTGTGCCATTTATTTGCCAGGAACAGTATATCCTGCTTGGCATGGAACTAAGTTTGCAGAAGCACCTGAATTTGAGGTGTTAATCTCTGTGTGACTGCATCGTGATACAAGTGACTTAAAGTAAAGCACAAGTTTCAGACATAAACACAGAAAATGCTGGAAAGACTCAGCAGATCTATGGACAGAGAAACAGATAACATTTCGAGTCCAAGTGACTGTTTTGAGCTGAGGATGGGTGGAGAGTGATGGATTATATTGTTGGAGAAGGCAAAGCAGAATAAAAAAAGTCAAGGACAAGTGGGAGCTAAAGAGAGGTTGACAAAGATGTCATGGACACAAGACAAAGGAAATATTAATGGTCATGTTAAAGACTAAAGAAGATGCTAATAGTGATATGAAGTTATGGTGTGTTAATAAATCTGTTAATAGCAGAGCAATGGTCAGCAATCTCTGAAAGCAAAATAAGTTACAGGTGGCCCTGTGGGGGTGGGGTAAGAGTAGAAACTTTAAAATGGAGGAGAGGGTTTATTGTCTGAAGTTATTGAACACAACATTGGGTTCAAAAGGAATGTAAACTGTCTAATCGGAGGATGAGGTGTTGTTCCTCCAGTTTGCATTGGGCTTCACTAGAATATTGCAAAAAGCCAAGGACAGAAATACAGGATCAAGATGGTGAGTTAAAATGGCAAGCGACAGGGCGGCAGAGATCATGCTTGTGGTCTAAGTAAAGGTGTTCCACAAAGAGTTCACTCAATTTGCATTTAGTCTTAAGATAGAGGAGGCACAATGGTATTTTCGCTTAATTAGTAATCCAGCAGCTCAGGATAATGCTCTGGGGATTTGGGTTTGAATCCCAACTTGGCAGACGATGGAATTTAAAAGTTCAATAAAATATCTGGAATTAAAAGTTTTACGACGATCATAAAACCGTTGCCAATTGTTCACTAATGTCCTTTAGGGACTGCTGTCTTTACCTGGTCGGGTCTACAGGTGACTCCAGACCCACAGCAATGTGGTTGAATGTCTGTACGAAGTTCTTATGTTCTCCCCATGTCTGTGTGTGTTTCATCCTGATACTCCCGTTTCCTCCCACAGTCCAATGATCTGCAGGTTAGGTGAATTGGCCGTGCTAAATTGCCCCTTAGTGTCCAGAGATGTGTAGGTTGGAGTGGGTTGGCGGGATAAATGCATGCGGTTAGATGGAGTTGCTCTGGCAATCCTTTATATTGACTCTGGGTGCCATGGAAACTTACAGCACCAGATCAAACATGGGCAAGATTACCACATACCATCCCTCCTCAACTGCTGAATCGGTGCTCCTCCATGTTGAACACCACTTTGAGGAAGTGGCAAGGGCACAAAACGTACTCTGGCTGGGGACTTCAGTTTCCTTCATCAAGAGCGGCTCAGTAGTGCTATCGCAGACCAAGCCAGCTGGGGTTCTAAAGGACGTAGCTGCTCAATCCACATCAGTGCAAAAGATAAGGCTGAAGCATTTGCCACAATCTTCAGGAAGCGCTGCGTGGATGATCCATCTCGGCCTCCTCCAGAGGTCCCCAGCATCCCAGTTGTCAGACTTCAGCCAATTCAGTTCACTCCGTGTGATATTAATAAACGGATGAAGGCACTAGATATTGCAGAGTTTATGGGTTCTGACAAAATTCCAGCAATATTACTAAAAAATTGTGCTGTAGAACTTGGCGTGCCCCTAGCCAATCTGTTCCAGCGCAACTACAACACTGGTATCTATAAAACAATGTAGAAAATTGCCCAGTTATGTCCTGCACTCGAGAAATAGGACAAATCTAACCCAGCTAATAACTGCCCCATTAATCTATTCTTGATTGAAAGGGTTGTCAAAAATGCTATCTTACTCAACAATAACCTGCTCACAATGTGCAGTTTGGGTTCTGCCGACCTTGGTTCAAACATGGATAAAAGAGCTGAATGCCAGAGGTGAGAGGAAAGTGATTGTCCTTGACATCAAGGCCTCGTTTGACTGAGTATGGCATCAAGGAGCCCTAACAAAACTGGAGTCAATGGGAATCGGGGAAAACCCCTCCACTAGTTGGGGTCATACCTGCCACAAAGGAAGATGGTTGTGCTGGTTGGAGATCAATCATCTCAGCTCCAGGACATGACTGCAGGAGTTCCTTAGGGTAGTGTCTTTTGCCCAGTCATTTTCAGGTGCTTCACCAATGACTGTCCTTCCATCATAAGGTCAGAAGTGGGATGTTCCTTGATGACTGCACAATGTTCGGTATCATTCGTGAGGATTCAGATACTGAAGCAGTTCATGTCCAAATGCAGCAATATCTAACCTTGGGCTGGCTAAAGTGGCAAGTAACATTCATGCCACATAAGTGCCAGGCAATGACCATCTCCAACAAGAGAGGATCTAACCATCATCCCATGAATTCAATGGTATTATCATCACTGAATCCCTCACTATTAATATCCTGATGTTACCATTGACCAGCAAATGAGCTGGATTAACCAAAAAAAATCTGGCTACCAAAGCAAGTCAAAGGCTAGGAATCCTGCAGCAAGTAACTCAGTGCCTGACTCCCCGAAGCCAGTTCATCATTTACAAGGCACACGTCAGGAGTGTAATGGAATACTCTCCATTGACTTGGTTGGGTGCAGCTCCAACAACACTCAAGAAGCTCGACACCATCCAGGACAAAGTAGCCCGCATGATTGCCACCCCTTCCACAAACATCAATCCCTCCACCACCGACACAGTAGCAGCAGTGTGTACCATCTACAAGATGCACTGCAGGAACTCACTAAGGTTCCTTGGGCAGCATCTTCCAAACCCAAGACCACTGCCATCTAGAAGGACAAAAGCAACAGATACCTGGGAACACCACCACCTGGAGATTCCCCTCCAAGTCACTCATCATCCTGACTTGGAAATATATCACCGTTCCTTCACTGTTGCTGGGTCAAAATCATAGAACCCCCGCCCTAACAGCATTTATCACCACCTTCTGAAGGGCAACTAGGGATGGGCAATAAATGCTGGCCTAGCCAGCAACACCTACATCTCATGAATGAATTTTTAAAAATATACAGGAGACCACATTTTGACAGCAAATACAGTAGGCTAAATTGAAGGAGATGCAGTTGAAACACTGTTTTACCTGAAAGGTGGTTTTGGGGCAGGGGTTTACCACTGTGGTAAAGGGGTAGGGGTTACTCCTTCTGCGATTGCATGGCAAGGTTCTGGCAAAAGGGGATAAGGAGTTGAGTGTCATGGAGGAAGAGACCAAGGTTTCCAGGATGTGGAGGCTAGTGGGGTGGACAGTGAAGATAAGAGGGGACCCTATCATGGTACTGGAGGGTAGGGAAAGAAATGAGAGCAGAGGTGTGGGTGATAGGTTGGACATGGTCAACACCAGTGGCGGGAAAAGGGGAACCTTGACTCAGATAGAAGAAAAATGTCATAAGTGAGGTTTTGGACAGAGCATCAGAACAGATGCAACAGAGGCAGAGAAACTGGGAGAGTGGAATGGAGTCCTTACAGGAATGGGTGTGAAGAGTTTTAATCTAGATAGCTTCTGGAATCAGTAGACTTGTAATGAATAGTTGTAGACAGTCAATCACCAGAAATGTTGATAGGGTAGCATCAGAGATGGGTTATGTGAAGCATTCACAATCTCCCTCTCCCCAGCAACTTCACTTTCACATAAGGCACCAACATAATGGGAAGTGAGAGTTTTGTGTTGGTACGTAAGTGCTATTCCTGTTACTAAAATATAAAACACCACGGTCAAAATTCAGGAAATCAATCCTACATTGACTGCATGTGGCATCTTAAAATGTTGATCTTTAACAACAGCCATTGCCCTGTGGTCCCCAAACATTAGTTACACTGAATCATTCCTGGCCTAGCTTACACATCTTCCACGTTTTAACCTCTGGACTCAGCTTTGCTTACTTACAGCTGCAGTCTGCATCTGGAGTCTCTCTGGTTAATGCTGCCCATGATATAACCTCAGTCTCGTTCGTGCGCGCTCTCGCACATGTATTCAGCAAGGGTTCCTGGATGTGCTAGAAATAGTTAAAGCTGTAGTTGAAGATCCGTCACATCGTTGGTAGAAGGTCGATGTGACTCAGGTTATGATTCATGGTTGGCTGCTGTTCCTTCAGAAGCTCGCTTCTCTGGACTTTGCCCATTAGTTTAAAGTTAACTCCTCTGGTTCTACTTTAATTCCACTTCTGGGATTATCCTTACTCAACCATTTTTATTTGTACTTCAAAACATGTGTTTTTTGCACTTTTCTTCCTCTTCCCAGTGTGATGCACATCTTTTCATAGCTAGTGTCTTGAACTCAAATAAGGTTTGGCTAATATTTTGTGAAGCCAAAATGTAACCTCTGTAGAATTTGTTCCACAGTTCTGGTTACAAGTCCTGGCATGAACAGTTCAACTTTACTTAACGGTAGCGCTATTCGTTCTGAATAGCGGTTGAGGACTCTGGGTCTGTACTGGTTGAAGTTTAGAAGGATGAGGGGGGGATCTTATTGAAACTTACAGGATACTGTGAGGCCTGGATAAAGTGGATGTGGAGAGGACATTTCCACTAGTAGGAAAAACTAGAACCAGAGGGCACAACCTCAGGCTAAGGGGACGATCCTTTAAAACAAAGCTGAGGAGGAATTTCTTCAGCCAGGGAATGGTGAATCTGTGGAACTCTCTACCTTAGAAAGCTGTGGAGGCCAGGCCATTAAGTGTCTTTAAGACAGAGATAGATAGGTTCTTGATTAAAAAGAGGATCAGGGGTTATGGGGAAAAGGCAAGAGAATGGGGCTGAGAAAAATATCAGTCAGGATTGAATGGCGGAGCAGACCTGATGGGCCAAATGGCCTAATTCTGCTCCTGTGTCTTATGAATAAGCCTGCATTCTAAGACTTAAATTTATAATCTAGGCTGACATCCAGTGCAGTACTGAGGGAGCGCTGCACCATTGGAGGTGCTGTCCTTCGGATGAGACAGAAAACTATTCCATTGTTCAGTGGATATTAAGGATATTGATAAGAATCAATAGATTGACTCATAGCCAGCTCATTGCTACTCTGAAGAACACAGAACTTCATCACTGTAAAACTCATGAAACACTTGAGAAATGTGGCACCCTTATGTCTATTTCTTCACCAAACACTGCTCAGTTTACTCAGTAAGTTCCCTGGTATTTAACCAATATCGTACAGCACATTTTTCCAACTGAAACCCAGTACTTTCATTTGTCGCATAATTGATCCATTTTCTTAGTTGTGCCTAATATTTCTATCACTTTTATCAAATAATTTAAGTAACTGACGGTGCCAGAAATGCAAAAAATGTTGACTCCTGTGGGTCTCCTTTCAAAAACTCCCAAGTCCAGTATTATATCTAGCACTGCTATTCTGTTTCATATTCTCTGGTGAATTTCTTTGCTGTGTTGTTTGGTTGAATTTGAAGTCTTTCATGTAGAACTTTGGAGAAAGCATTCTGGAGGATTTAAAAATTAGGCAGTTCCACCACTAATGTAATTAAAGAAGTTGAGGAATTTAGTCCGGGTAGATGTTTGCCTTCTAATATGCACACTGGAGGTTAAGTTACTGCTATATAGATACCCCTCCAATCTACACCTTAGAATGAATTCCATTCTCTCAATTGATATCATCCCATGGTTATTTGATTCACTTATTAGTCTATAGTTGTATAAAGGCCACTTAATTTGGTTAGTAAGTGATAAAACACATCTCTCGAAGTACTAATAAAAATTAGTTATTATCTGTAGAAGTTTTCCCACTGATCTCAGGCAAGGCCTGCTAGGTTCATATCTTTCCTTTTTATTTAAACTAGGGTAATATTTGCAAACAGCCAGTCCTCTGTCATCACCCAATTACATGGGAATGTTGGGAAAATGTGGCCAGTATCTCCAAATTTCCACATTTATTTCCATCTTTACCCAGGATGCATCTATCTGGACCTGGTGACTTTTCTACTTTGAGAACTGCTGACAATTTTAGTATGTCTTTTTCAGTTAATTTTATCATAGCTAATATCACATCTGCTTCCTCTGTTACTGCCTAGTTGGCAGCATCCTCTATTCTGATGAAGATCAGAGCAAAGTCCTTAAAAGTACCTGAATCATTCTTCCTGCCTGTACAAGATCCCTAATCAGCTTACTATTCACCCTGATTAAAAAATAACTTTCAGGAGTTAAACTTTCTCATTCTGTCTCATTGCCTCTTCTATTCTTTGTTTTAGATTTCCAGTGTACTTTATTTGTTTAGACTGGTTTCTTTCTGTTAGGAGCCACATAATATAGAGTTAATTTTCAATCTCTATTTCCTTAGGTATCCGATAATCTCTGGCTATTCCAGAAGGTTGAGCCACTCTCAGAATTTGTCAAAGAGAACCTGCCCCTTTGCACGCTCTCAGTTTCACCAATTTCTCTTTGAACAATTTAAGTAGTCCTCCTTACCTCATGACCAAAAATCAACTCAAATGAACTGAACTCTAGCCTTTTCCCCCAACCTAGATCCCTGTCTCTCTCCCTCCCCCCGCCCCCACTTTATTTTCAACCACCCAAGGAAATTATTTTTATCTTGTACCCAAGCTTCTTTGTCTTTGAAGATCTCACATTATTCAAATAACTGTTGTGCCTATCTTTTGTTACTTAATTCTATCTATATAGACTGACTATGATCCTCAATTAAATCAGTCCCCTGCAGTGCTGTGCTAATTTCTTTGACCAGCACTGTGAGGGCCTCCATGGACAGCGATACCAAACCCATCTCAAACTGCCTCGCGTTTGCCCCGTGTCTGACCCCTTCAATATGTCGAATGTGTGAAATAGCTGATGATTATAGAACACCTTTGATTTCAAATCCTTTGTGCAAAGGTAGTAATGGGAGGTAATGCTGCAGCTTTATAAGACCCTTGTCAGACTCCACTTGGAGTACTGTGCGCAGTTCTGGTTGCCTCACTACAGGAAGGATGTGGAAGCTATTGAGAGGGTGCAGAGGAGATTTACAAGGATGTTGCCTGGATTGGGAGGCATGCCTTATGAGGATAGGTTGAGGGAGCTCGGTCTCCTCCCTGGAGAGACGAAGGTTGAGAGGCGACCTGATAGAGGTTTATAAAATGTTGAGAGGAATAGATAGGGTGGATTCTTGGAGGCTATTTCCCAGGGCTGAAACGGTCACTACGAGAGGACACAGGTTTAAAGTGCTGGGGAGCAGGTACAGAGGAAATGTTAGGGGTAAGTTTTTCACTCAGAGGGTGGTGAGTGAGTGGAATTGGCTGCTGTCGGTGGTGGTAGAGGCGAACTCACTGGGGTCTTTTAAAAGACTTCTGGATGAGTACATGGGATTTAATGGGATTGGGAGTTACAGGTAGTTCTATGGCCTGGTAGGTATAGATGTGAGTGGCTCAATTGTGGGCCGAAGGGCCTGTTTGTGCTGTAGTGTTCTATGTTCTAAAGCCAGAGTATAAGCGCGGAGTTAAATGAACTGGAAATCAAAAGGGATCACGTAATTGAAACCATTCAAACACTGAACTTCAGGTGTCATTTTAATGTACCTGGTTTTGTTTACGTGCCACCTAACAGCGAGTAGTGTGGTCATGCGGCACAGTCAGGAGTCAGAGTGAAAGCCAGCTATTCAGTAACTACTGTGAGAGTGAACAACACATGGAGCTAACAGCCTAAAATATTTCTGACGTTTTTCCCTGAACCAGTGCCATTCTGTGCTCAGTTGGGCCCTGTGTTTTTACAACATTTAACTTTTTAAATTTGAATTTGAGACGCTTGTAATCTTGCAAGGGCTTCGTGGGGCTTCGTGGGGCTTCCCAGAAAGCTCACCTCTGACACTGTGAATCTGACACTTAGATGTAATCCTCACCACCCCCTGCGGGTATACTTACCTGTATGCCCCTGTCATGGTCATAGCGACTTGGTGCAAATCCCATTTTTGGCCCCTTGTGATATTAAGCGGCCGTTACGGGGTTTGCACCCAAGGTTAGCACAGCCACTGAATCATGGCCATCAACTCTGTTTCTTTCTTTCTTTGCCTTTCTTGTGAAAGACAAAGTATTCATGTAATATCTCAGCCCTGTGCTCTGCCTCCATGTGTAAGTCTTCTTGATCACTGTTCAGCCCCACCACCCCCACTCCGGCTTCTTTTACAACACTTTTACTGTAAAAGACTTTTGAGTTCCCTTTTTATGTTAGCTTCCAGTCTCTTTCCATACCCTCTTTGCTGCTCTTATTGTGATTTTTACTTTTCCATCTGAATGAACTTTCTGTATTCGGCCTAAATAGGAGGCTCTTTGGCCATTAGCTCTGCATCGTCTCTCCAAAAGAACATCGTACCTGGGCCCACCCTGCATTATTCGTGTAACCCTGTGCATTTACCATGGCTAATCCACCTAACCCACACATCTTTAGATTGTGGGAGGAAACCCATGCAGACACAGGACAAATGTGTCAGGGAGATTAACAGAGTAAATACATGGGGTTGTGGGGATAGGGCCTGGATGGAATTGTTGTCCGTGTAGGTTTGTGGACCAGGTGGCCCCTCTTTGAACTGTACGGTTTCTATATTCCACGAAATAAAACAGTCCAGTTCAGTTTTTCTCTTCCAACACTGAAACTTCCTTATCCTTTTACAGTCATGATAAAACATTAACAATCACTTCCTCTCTCTCTCTCTTGCCATTATTTAGCTGCTTCCTCTTCCTTTTCAAAACTTCCTCCTTTTTGATCTAATTGTGAGCTTGATTCCAGTGTCGTGATTATAAATTAGTTCTGGTGATGTCCTCGGAGAGCTGGGCAGGATCAGGAGGATAAAACTTTACGTTGAATGAAAACTGGCACAAACCACTTTGATTTGTGTTTTAATGTCCTTCGCTGAGTCCCAACAGTTCTTTTTATTTTCAGTGTCCCAAAATGTCAAAACAAGCAATCTTTTTCCAGAAGGTTGAGCCACTCTCAGACTTTGTCAAAGAAAACCTGTCCCTTTGCACACTCTCAATTTCACCAATTTCTCTTTGAACAATTTAAGTAGTCCTTCTCAACTCATGACCAAAAATCAATTTGAATGAACTGAATTTAGTTGATTGATTAAGTGTATTCTAAATTGCAAAAAATATAAATGGAATTACTTTATCCTAATCCTCTGGGTAATCTTGACTATAGGCACTCAATGGGGTCTTTAAAGTTTAATGCTACTGTTCCAATGTTCTCTGCAATTCTGGATGATACACAGTTGATTTGAATTGTTTTACTCCTAAGCTATCCATAACTTCCCTGAATAATTTGGACATTCAGTGAGATCACGGGTCAATTTTTATTTCTGTGGGCAGTGATTCATTAAAAAAAAATCAAGTAACTTCTGTACAATTCTTTGAGCTACACTATTGCATATTGGAATGGCCCCCTGAAATTTATCAGATATTATCCATTATAATCAACAAATACTAATTCCCACTTTTCATTTTAGGGAGGGACCCCACACAATCTATTAGGACTCTCGTCAAAGGTTCTTCAAATGCCAGAATGGGTATTAAAGGTGCTATTTGATTATTGCTTGAGATTTTCCTAATAACTGACATGTGAGATGTATAGAAAAATTCTATTATATCCTCATGCAATCCAGGCCGAATAAAAATGTTTTTGTACTTTTGCTTGAGTTTTCCTTACTCTTAAATGACTTCCTTCTGGTACCTCATGTGCTATCTACAACACCTGCTTTCTATAACTCACTGAAAATATAATTTGATGGACTTTGCCCATTTTTCATCTGCCTGATTTATATAAAGGTCTCCACTTCCTCATTAAGTCATCAATAATGTAATAACATTCTGGTATGCACTCAGATTCTTCTTCAGTGTATGTTTTCTGATATAACTGCTTTACCTTTATATCTTTCTGTTGCAATACTGCCAACTTTCCGGAACTAAAGATATCTGCTTCATCCTCCAACTGTTCTTGTTTGTTCTCAACCATCTGATTAAAAATAGTTCCTACTAAATTAACCTCAGTCTTCTTCTGTTTATTCTTTGATTTCTCCTCCTGTCTCAACCTATGGGTTTTGGACCTTGTTATCTCACAGTTATCCCAGGATATGCTTCCTGCAACACCTCAGCTGTTTGATTTTCCACTGGCTTTTCAACCGCAGTAGGCATCACTCTCACTTGTGATCCAGCTATTTCGTCACCCAGGATAATCTGTACTCCTGGGCAAGACAATTTCTCTATTACTGTTACCACCACTTTTCACTGGACACTCCAATCTTACTTTATATAATGAAACACTACTCTTTTCACCAGTAATTTCACACAATTCCACAATGGTGGCACAGTGGTTAGCACTGCTGCCTCACAGAGCCAGGAAATTGGATTTGATTCCTGTCTTGGGTGACTGTCTTTGTGGAGTTTGTAAGTTCTCCCTGTGTCTACGTGGGTTTCTTCCGGCTGCTTCAGTTTCATCCCACACTCCAGAGATGTGTGGGTTGAGTTGATTGGCCAAGCTTGGTTGCTTCTTAGTGTCAGGGAGATCAGCAGGGTAAATTTATAAGGTTACGCGGATAGGGCCTGGATGGGATTGTTATCAGTGCAGGCTCGATGGGCCAAATGGCCTCCTGCACTTTAGGCATCCTATGACTATTTTCTGGCAATACCCCTTCCAAAGTACATAGTTCTTCATCTCTCACCATGATCCTGTAACTCTTAAAATCTTAACTTCTTTACTTACTTACTCCTGGTACATGAGTAAACCTTACCCACACAAGTAAAGTAGAGAGATCTGGCAGTCGCTTACCAAACAAAACCTGATCAGGCTGTAGATTCTTTTACACCTCTTCAGCTTCAACTATGGTAACCTTTACCACTTTAACAAACCCCACTGGCTTATTCTGTCATACCTTATCTGCCTTCCTAGTGCTTTTCTTAAACCACCAATTTTGTACGTCCAACTTTATTAAAGTGAAAATGTCAGAGGTGAGCTGGCAAGGTGGATACAAAACTGGCTCAGTCAAAGAAGACAGAGGGTAGCAGAGGAAGGCTGTGTTTCTGAATGGAGGGCTGTGACAAGTGGTGTTCCTCAGGGATCAGTGCTGGGACCTTTGCTGTTTGTAATCTATATAAATGATTTGAAGGAAAATGTAACTGGTTTGATTAGTAAGTTTGCAGACGGTACAAATGTTGGTGGATTTGTGGATAGCGATGAGGACCATCAGAGGATACAGCAGGATATAAATCAGTTGGAGACTTGGGCAGAGAGATGGCAGATGGAGTTTAATCCGGACAAATGTGAGGTAATGCATTTTGGAAGGTCTAATACAGATAGGAAATATACAGTAAATGGCAGAACCCTTAGGAGGCAGAGTGACCTGGGTGTACAGGTACACAGGTCACTGAAACATTGCAGATGGAGAAGATAGTCAAGAAGGCATGCTTGCCTTCATCAGCTGGGGTATTGAGTTTAAAAGTTGGAGCTTTATGGAACCTTAGTTAGGCTGCACTTGGAATATAGTGTTCAATTCTGGTCACCACACCACCAGAACTGTGAAAGGTTTGGAGAAGGTACAGAAAAGATTTACCAGGATGTTGCCTGGTATAGAGGGCATTAGCTATGAGGAGAGGTTGAAGAAACTTGGTTTGTTCTCACTGGAGCGATGGAGATTGAGGGGAGACCTGATAGAAGTCTACAGGATTATGAGAGGCGTGGACAGAGTGGATAATCAGAAGCTTTTTTCCCTAGAAGGGTCCAGTTCCACCCCAGATTCTTCCAGGGTGGAAGAGTCAATTATTAGGGGACATAGGATTAAGGCGTGAGGTGCAAGGAGATTTAAAGGAGATGTATGAGGCAGATTTTTTACACAGAGAGTAGTGGGTGCCTGGAACTTGTTGCCAGGGGAGATAGTGGAAGCGGTTACAGTAGTGACATTTGAGTACGTGAATGAGATGGGAATAGAGGGATATGGTCCCCAGAAGGGTAGGGGGTTTTAGTTCAGTCGGACAGCATGGTCGGTGCAGGCTTGGAGGGCCGAAGGGCCTGTTCCTGTGCTGTAATTTTCTTTATTCTTTTATTTCTCTGCCATCCTCATGTTTCCTTTTTAACCTAAGGTAAGCTATCTTTACGATCTTCATTTTTGTTCTTTGTTCTTTGAGATCTCCCTTGCCTTCACCTCCTGAGGATTTCTCCTTTCCTCGGTAATTATTCCTCACGGATTGAAATCGATGTTGAAAACCAATTCCTGTTCATGAACCAGTTCAAATTCAACTGCTGCCACCATGGCAGTTTTACACATTCGCACATCTCACCTTTCAAGTTCAAGTTGTCTTTCCAATTCCTGACGTTCTAATTCTGTCTTTTTATTTTTGTTCTGTCAGTGCTAGTCTTTCTTTTCCCGACTTGACCTTCAGACCAGGGTCAGTTGGCGATCCCCAGCTCCGCCCTGTTCTGGCCAAAGCCAGCTCGGACACTGTCTGCAAGGTGACCTTTTCCCAACATACACCCCTGTCCCAAAGTCTCAATCCGGACAACCTCAATCCTTCTGTGCTTATTGTTAGTTACCATTTATCAAAATAATAAGGAATGATACGAATTAAGTAAGTATTTCCAGATATGGTAAACTAAAATAAAAGCACGCACTGGAGATTAACAATAGCTTCATCAAGAGCAGCTAAGAGAATAAAGTCTTCCAGGTTTTGCCCTCAGTCTGAGGGCAGATTAAAATACTAACCCACTGATGGGTTTATTGCACTATTACACTCTTTATCCATCATGTTCAGACGCTGATTAGCTTAACATGTTTGCTGCTGTAAAGCATTCACAGTAAAATGTATCGTTCTTCTCTATTTACAAAGATGTTGGATTAAACAGTCTCCTCTTATTCTTTTGTCTTTCAGCATCTTATTCCAGTTTAAAAACTGAATTGGAGAGAGTGAAAACAGATAAAGAGCAGGTGTGGGATTCTTTCTTTTCCGTGTTTCTCTGCTGCCGAGTTAACACTGGTCGCTGTCACGGGAATGCTTCCCACTGAAATGGTCTTGGAATTAGAAAAGCTGCCTTTGTTATCTTGATTCGCTTCTCCAGGGAATGTTAGCTGATGGGGCCCTAACGGAATAAGCAGCTCATCTTGTTCTGTGCTGTCTGCCTTAAACCTTTGTGCATGTACAGAATTTAAATGTAAATCAGTTAAATTTACAAATTACAAAGTTGGAAATGCAAGAGGAACTTTTTTTGTCACCAAAAAGGATGATTGACGTGTGGAACGCGTTGTTTTAAGTATTATTTATTAGTCACAAGCAGGCCTACATTAACACTGCAATGAAGTCACTGTGAAAATCCCCTAGTCGCCACACCCCGGCACCTGTTCGGGTACACTGAGGGAGAATTTTGCACGGCCAGTACACCTAACCGGCACGTCTTTCAGACTGTGGGAAGAAACGGGAGCACCCGGAGGAAACCCACGCAGACACGGGGAGAACATGTAAACTCCACACAAACAGTCAACCAAGCCGGGAATTGAATCCGGGAACCCCTGGCATTGTGCCACCGTGCCACCCCATTGCTGACATAGAACATTACAGGCCTTTTGGCCCTTCTTGGCTGTGCCAAACCATTTTTCTGCCTCATCCCACTGACCTGCACCTGGACCATATCCCTCCACACCCCTCTCGTCCATGTACCCGTCCAAGTCATAGATGGTAGAACAGGCAATCGTAACAAGTTTCAAAAAACGAGACAGAATTCACTCCCCATAAGGGATTTAATATTTATTAGAAATGCACAGATGGGCTGTCCCCTCAAACTGTGAATCTTTCAACTCATGAGTGTGTTTTGACTTTGACAAATGACTGAAGTTTATATTGTGAGTGTTTATGCATAACATTCAGACAGAACATGATCCACATACAGACTGATCTGTCTCCAAATAGTGTAAGTGGCAATTCCTTGACGATTTGCATGGTTTCCAAGAAATGCCTGGTTGTTTGGCCCAGGGATTAGCTCGCTTTGTCAGCGCCACCAGCCACAAACCACAGTTAAGCAGCATTTGCCCCAGTGGATATTGTCTTCAATGTGACCTGTAACTATTCAGAAACCCATAGTTGAAAGAGTGACACAGGGACATCACATTCTTCAGAGCGTGTTGTACCCTCACCTCGGAGAGCAGACGTGTGAATGGGGAAAACTTCCTTAAAGATTGTAAACCATAGCTAGTGCTTACTGTTGGTACCTTTATTTTCAATTCCCCTATTTATACTACTTGTTCACTAGTTCTTTCTGGAGGAGGAAATTTTGACACACATTCCGAGCTTGTTTTTTTTTAAACTTTGTATTTAGCTGGAAGCCACAGTGCAAGAGAAGATACAGCATCTCGAGAATCTTGAAGAAGTGAATAACAGCTTGCAAGAACAACTGAAGAGAGAGGGTGATGCAAAGGTGAGACGTAAAGAGTGTGAAAGTTTGGATTGGCCTGTATCCCTTCCTGAATGTGTACTACTTTCAGGATTGCCATTATTAATATGCTATATACAGAAACCTGTTCAAGGTGGATTTAAGATTATCCGCTGTGCATTTCTAACATAAATATGAGGCAAAACCGTTGTGTCTGCATTGTTTTTATTCCATGTGACTGGATCGGGTCAATTGAAGTATATAATCCTGCAGACATGGGGCTAATTAAAACCTGCGTGGAACCCCTTCAACTCTCCAGGCTGGTTAAGATTAGGAAAGGATAAGCATCAACATTGCTAGTATTTCATTTCTGTGGTTCAGGCCATGTCCCTTGGCATGTACTCCAGGCTGGCATTCTAGTGCGATACTGAGTCAGTGATATCTTCTGGATGAGAAGTCTCTGCCTTTCCTATTAATTGAACAGAAAGATCCTACACCACTATTTGAAGATGGGTAGGGGAGCTCTCCACTGTGCCGTGTCCAAATGAATTCCAGTCTTCATGCTGAGCGCAACATCGAGGTGGCAATGATACTGTCAGCCGACCTGCTGAAATCAGCCCCTCTCTGCAGTTAGCAGGTAGAACGAGGTAATCTGTCTTGAAGCTTTGCCTGGCCAACTAGATTCATTAGTCTTCCTTTATTTAATTCTCCCGTGTACTACACTGGGACATTCTATTGCTTATGGAATTGGATCGGCCTCTGGCTGTCTGAAGAATGGTGCTGAGTTGATTCCTGTCAGTCTGCTGCTCGGTTCGGTAATGTGCTCTGGAATAGACTGTCATTCCTTACTTAGCAGGGTTGTTAAATCCAACTCATGATTGGAAATAGTTGCAAGTCCAGGTTTACTCGCCAGGTTTAATCACTATTCCTTTATGTTCAAACACACTGCAGCAAACTGAAAATACAGATAGTTCCAGAATTTGTTTCAGGTGATGTGGGTGTTGCTGGTTAAAGCCAGCATTTGTTGCCAGTTCCCAGTTGCCATGGAGAATATGGTGGTGAGCTGTAATTACCAAAGATGGTACAGGGCAGTGTCACAGTGAGTGTGAAAGACAGGACAGTGATGTCTTGGTTTTGAACTGTTGTTCTGTAGTCAGAGATGGGAAGTGTAATTTTAACAACAAGAGGACTCTGTGAATACACAATGACTTTACCCAGGTAGCAGGATTAAATATCTTGGATAAAGCTAACCATGAGAGCAATTCTGGGGTGTACAGGACAATAATATTTGGAGTTGAAATCAAACAATGGTTTTCTCACTCATTTTCAGACCAGCTTGGAACAGCTGCTGTATGAGGAAAAGAATAAAGGTCAGAGGTTACAGACCGAACTCGATGTTAGTGAGCAAGTTCAGAGAGACTTTGTTAAACTCTCCCAGACTTTGCAGGTAAGGAATTGTTTTCTCTACCAATTCCAGAGTGGGGTAGAAATGTCCTTGGGTTCATGTCACATTATCTGTAACCCCCGTGACTTGCCTGGGTTTGCAAAACCTCACTTACTGTAATAGAACATAGAACACTACAGCACAAACAGGCCCTTCGGCCCACGAGTTGCGCCGATCACATCAACACCTATCTATAACCCCCAATCCCATTAAATCCCATATACTCATCCAGAAGTCTTTTAAAAGACCCCAGCGAGTTCGCCTCCACCACCACTGACGGCAGCCGATTCCATTCACTCACCACCCTCTGAGTGAAAAACTTACCCCTAACATCACTTCTGTACTTTCCTCCCCGCACCTTAAACCTGTGTCCTCTCGTAGCGACCATTTCAACCCGGGGAAATAGCCTCTGAGAATCCACCCTATCTATTCCTCTCAACATCTTATAAACCTCTATCAGGTCGCCTCTCAACCTACGTCTCTCCAGGGAAAAGATACCCAGTTCCCTCAACCTAACTTCATAAGGCATGCCTCCCAATCCAGGCAACATCCTTGTAAATCTCCTCTGTACCCTTTCAATAGCTTCCACATCCTTCCTGTAGTGAGGCGACCAGAACTGTGCACAGTACTCCAAATGAGGCCTGACAAGGGTCTTATAAAGTTGCAGCATTACCTCCCGACTCCTAAACTCAATCCCTCGATTAATGAAGGCCAGTACACCATACGCCTTCTTGACCACCTCTTCCACCTGCGAGGCCGATTTAAGAGTCCTGTGGACCCGGACCCCAAGATCCTTCTGCTCCTCAACACTACCAAGACTCCTGCCCTTGATAGTGTACTCGTTCATCCCGTTGGTTCTGCCAAAATGGACGACTACGCATTTATCCGCGTTGAAGTCCATCTGCCACTTCTCCGCCCAGTCCTGCATCCTATTTGTGTCCTGCTGCAACTTTTGCCATCCTTCCAGACCATCCACAACACCACCGACCTTCGTGTCATCAGCGAACTTACTTACCCATCCTTCCACTTCCTCATCCAGGTCATTTATGAAAATGACAAACAGCAAGGGTCCTAGAACAGATCCCTGGGGCACTCCACTGGTGACTGACCTCCATTCAGAAAAAGACCCATCCACAACCACTCTCTGCCTTCTGCAGGCAAGCCAGTTCTTGATCCACAAGGCCAAAGGCCCTTGGATCCCATGCCCTCTCACCTTCTCAAGAAGTCTTGCATGGGGGACCTTATCAAACGCCTTGCTGAAGTCCGTGTACACCACGTCCACGGCACTTCCTTCGTCAATGCGTTCAGTCACATGAAGAACTCAACAAGGCTCGTAAGGCACGACCTGCCCTTGACAAATCCATGCTGACTATTTCTGATCATGTCAAACCTCTCCAAATGGTCGTAAATCTTGTCCCTCAGAAGCCTTTCCATCAGCTTACCAACCACTGAGGTCAGACTCACCGGTCGGTAATTTCCCGGTCTATCTCTGTTCCCTTTCTTGAAAATAGGGACTATATCCGCAATTCTCCAATCTTCCGGAACCTCTCCCGTCTCCATTGACGACGCAAAGACTGTCTGGAGACAATACACATGTCTTTAACCTGTGATCAGTGCTCCTTCCACTCACGTTGTCGGCCACTTTAAGACTTGAACAGCAGGTTAGGTGTAAAGATTCACATTCTAATCAGTAATCTGTAAACTGTCTGTGCTTTATATGCTCTGTCTGAGGCCAGAACTCTCCATTCACCTGATGAAGGGACAAACCCCGAAAGCTAGTGAGCACACTATCAAATAAGTCATTTGGACTGAAACCTGGTGTTGTCAGACTTTTTACTAGAAATGTCCCCCACAGAGCTTAAACTGTACGGGAGGTAAAACCTCTAGCATTGAGTACTGTAGTTTACTAAGACTACCACTGCCCAGGGCAATTGCATTAGGAATTTTAAACTGTAAATACTTAACTCCTAAAAGTGGAGTGCTTTATTCAATGTCCCCAGTGAAACAACCTCGAGGGGTTTTCATACTGAAAGCCAAGATAATGTTTGACTGATTTTGAATCAATGATCTTCTTCTCTACCCCAAAGCCTTTCTTCTTGACTTTTTTTCACAACCGAATGAGAGCCTTTGCTCCTCAGTTTTTGTTTCTTGTTCCTTCTGCCTTAATATTTTGTTTCTTCTGAGTCTTCAGTGTTGAAATCTAAATTTCCAGTAGTTTTCTACTCTTTCTCTTGTTTCCAAGGAATGGAATTCTTTACCTCTCTCTTCTTCAAAACCCACATCAGCAGTACAGTGCTACTTGATGTCTTATCTCTCTCTGACTTTCCACAACTTTTAAATACCTCAGTAACACACTTTCTGCAAACGCACAAACCAGGACAACTCCATTGTCTATGCTGGGTCTGTCCAGGATGGGTCTGTGCCTTCAGAAATGGGGATGAATATCAGTCTGAACCCTTCTTATTGATCACTGATTGCAGGGACCTGCTTCCAGTTTCAGCTCCTCTCTTCATGTCACCTCCATTTGTACAAATGGTCATCTTATAAACCTGGAGCTTCGAAGCCACAAACACATGCGTGGCTGCTGTTAAATTATTGAGCAATTGCTCGGAGGTGTAATTGGTAGAAATGAAATGACTGTTCGGTGGTGTTTGTGTTCATTGTTACTGAGAGGTCTGGCAGAGAGTTTTTACTGAGGACAGGGTGGACATTACCAATCATCATTTTCTTTTCACTTTCTCCCAATAGGTGCAGTTGGAGAGAATTCGTCAGGCAGAATCATTGGAAAATGTCCGTGTGATCCTAAATGACACAAACCTTACAGATATTAACCAACTCCCAGAAACATGACATTGACCCCTGGAGATTGAAGCTACATGGTTTTTACTCAACCAGACACTCTTCTTTGTAGAAACATGTTAATTCTTATTTAACTCTGAAGGATCAGAGCCTATGGATTAATAGAATGCAGTAATTGAGGTGTAAATGTTTCTAGATTGACTTTGTACAGGACGCCTGACTGCAGTTAGAGCTTCCCAATTCATGAAATTGCAACAGGGGAACACTACTGAAATTTTAAATTTAACATATGATGAGAAGAGATCACCGAGTGCAAACTTTGAAAAATCATTGATACAAGAATTCCCACTCTTGCTGGAGTAGACAGATCCAATCGGGTGCTCTGCGTTGATTTAGTCCTTTCTCATCTGTTTCATGTACATTCATTGAAACAGCATCAGGCGGTCAAAACCTTTAGTTCACGCTTTTACTCGTGAAGTTTAAATATTTAGTGTTCAGAAAAGTGTGAACATTTTGCTTTAACCGGTTTATTTTTCCCCCCAAAGGAATCAGCTTGTCTTCCCAGAGTCCTGCCAAGTCCTCCCAACAGCAGGCGAAGCTTCACTAGAGTGTGTATTTATTGTACTTGCTATCCCTGCCAGTTTTGAATTACATGTCCTGTATCTCACTGAACAGCAAGTTCAATGAAAGGGAAATTTAAAAAAAGTCCTCTTCCTTAACTTCCATTGATTAAAAATTGCTGACATGTTGTAGATGTGAGGCAGAGCAATTAAACCTTTTTTAATGATGTAAGAAGGAGGACATTTGGTTAACCAGTTTTAAATTTAATTATAATCCTCAAGATTTAATACATTTTCAAATAAGTGCACTCAGATGAATATTGGAGCTAAATATTACCGGTTGAACCCTTACCCAGCGTGAAATTATTGCTGTTCAATTGGTTATGTTGAGGATGTAGTCGGTGTCTAAAGGTATTAAGCTGTTTTAGGATGAGATGATGTTGTGACCTCTCTCACTTGATTTAGCCCTTCCTTCCTGACTTTGAAGAGTGAAACTGGAGTCTTGAAGTAATCAAATCAGAACGCTCAGACTGCTCTGCAGACTTTATACCTAATTTCTTTTTTGTTCTTTATATACACGAGGACACTCATTTAAGTTTCTAACACTTCTGGCCAGGCCACATTTAGAAGGAAAAGTTCAGGCAATTAAAGTTTGGCCAGCGATTCTGTATGATCGTATGTATTCTGTATGTCTGGACCATGAAATCCATGTTCCAGACATACAATTTGAACAGCAGCACAGTGAGGATAGCTACTGCAGTAATGCGAGAGCAGATGGCTTCACACCACTAATAGGGAGCAATTCTTTAAGCATTTTGCTGAATTTGCTGTGTCAGGGGCTGAGGCGTTCTGCAATTGTAAACTGTTAAAAAGATCCACAGCACAGAACGGCATCTTAAACTATGTATTGGTAAGGTTTAGCAATGGCATTTTCACAGCAGTGTGCCTGAGCTGCAGTAAATGCAGAGTAATGAGTTTTCACATCATCTCATTGAATCATGATGTGAAGCTCTGTGGAGAGGTGAAAGGAACAGTTGACAGAGTGAAAGACATTTTGCAATTTCAGGTGTGTTTTGAACAAGGCATTTTATCCTCCCAAAAATATTTGTAGAAAATGGCTGTTTATTTAAGGAAATAATTATGCAACATTTTAACACTTGGATATGAAAGTTTTTCCTTTAAGCCTTTTAAAATTAAACTTACCATAACTTCCTCAGCACTTGCTTCAACTAGAAACATGGTACAGTATTAAAAAGCATGGCACTTCAGTCCTTTCCATTACAGCTCTCTGATTTAAACATGATGTATGTGTGACATGACTGGCTAGTGAATTCAGAAGATGCTCTCTGCAGTTTTTTAATATGTGTATATATTTATATATATATATTACTTCCTCTTACATGAATTGACTTTAAAGCTTTCACCAGCTATAGCTGATTTAGCAACATCTAAATCATGGCAACTACAAATACAGTACAAGAAAGCAGAGGTAAGGGGTAATGTTTCATGTGTTCCCTAGTCCATTGTTAGGAACTTACATGTGCAGTTTCCCTTCATCATAGCATGTCTGTATTTATTTAGTCCAGTGGTGGAACCACATTTTAACTGCCTACATCTCCCAGTAAGTTCCTTGGGCAGTTTGAGAGAAGAGTCATGTTTGACACAAGCCATCAGTGTCCTGTGCAAGTGTGGATGTACAATTCTGCTGTTTATAGATTTAAAATGTAACCAATTTAACGATACTGAAGGTGTCCTTATGAAGAAAATGTTTAAAATAAAAGCTGCTGGAGTAAACAGCTGTGTTTGTCAAGTAACGTATAGAATAATAAATCACTTTATCCAGACTTGAAATCCCTCTGTCTGAGATCTTGACAAAAGCAGTTGATATGGGGCCATCAGTCACCTGGTCTGCAGCTCTTCCTGAATTTGTGAAGTGCCATATTCTACTCTTGTTATACTCTTGTGGGGCTTGCTAGGGTTTACTACTCTCTTCTCTTTATTTGATTTGATTTATTAGTCACATGTTTTACTATAACAGTGAAAAGTATTGTTTCTTGCACACTATAAAGACAAAACACCACTGAGAGCAGAATTTAGTGTTACAGTCATAGCTAGGGTGTTGAGAATGATCAACTCAATGTGTAGTAGGTCTATTCAAAGGTCTGATGGCAGCAAGGAAGAAGCTGTTCTCGAGTCAGCTGACCTCAAACTTTACATCTTCTTCCTGACCTAAGAATGTGGGGTCATGAGTTCCTTAATTATGCTAGCTGCTTTGCCAAAGTTGTGGGCAGTGTAGACAGTCAGTGGATGGGAGGCTGGGTTTGCATGATAGACTGGACTACATTCATAATCTTTCGTAGTTTCTTGAGGTTTTGGTCAAAGCAGGAGCCACAGCAATCTGTGACACAACCAGAATGCTTTCTGTAGTGCATCTGTAAAAGTTGGTGAGAGTTGTAGCTGACATGCCAAATTTCCTTAGTCTCCTGTGAAAGTAAAGGCATTGGTAGGCTTTCTTAACCAAAGTGTTGGCATGGGATGGCCAGTTGGTGATCTGGACACTTAAAAACTTTAACTTTATTCAGTTATGTTAGAATATGCAATACTAATCCAGATGGACAGGTGGAATTTATGCTTTGTTTGTCGTCTTTATGCTGTGGTTGTGCTGGAAAATCTCAGCAGGTCTTGCAGCATCTGGAGAGAGAACAGAGTTAATGAGTCTGGATGACTCAGAGCTCAAACTACCTAATTCTGTCTGGCCACCATCACTAGTCACACCAAGTTGTTTGCAAACGCATGGTCCTAATTAATTTGGAGTTGTTTCCAACCCCATATCCTCACATTCCTAGTGCACAAAAATTAAAACATTAACCGTCTTTACCTGAGAAGGGCTAAAATGCAAAGGGACCAGTACTGCATTCCATTCTGGCATCATACCTCAGCAAGAACTCCTCTAGTGGAAACAAACTGAACCTCTCCCATCTTCCTATCCATTCCTGCTTTAGGCTAGTAAACCTTGTCTGAACTGCTAATGCATTTACTTAAATAAGGTAATCAATATTGTACATAATCCTCCAGATTTCATCTCACCAATGCCCTATACAATAACCTTCCTATTTTTGTAGTCAATTCCCCTCACAAACAACATTAACGTTCCAAATTACTTGTACCTGTACACTCACCTTTTGTGATTCATGCACTGGGAAACCCAGATCCCCCTGCATCTGAGCTTTGAAGTCTCTCACCATTTAGATATTTTTTAAAATGTTATAATTTCATGTTTTCCCACATCATACCCCATTTGCCAGGTTTTTGCCTTGTTCCCATGTCCCTTTGTATATGCTTTACGTTCTTACCTTTGTCAGCAAATTTAGCAACCATATTTTCAGTTCCTTCATCCAAGTCATTTATATAAATTGTAAAAAGTTGAAGCCCCAGGACTGATCCTTATGGCTCACTAGTCACATTCTGTCAGCAGAAAAAGACTATTTGTGTCAACTCTTTCCTGATAGCTAGCCAATCTTCAATCCAAGCTAATGTTATCCCCTACAGCCTACACCATGAGCTTTTATTTTCCACAATAACCTTTGATGTGGCAACTTATCAAAGCCTCTGGAAATCTACTTTGGATAAAGATGAACCAGTGAATGTGACACCTTCAAAGAACTCCCAATAAATTGGTTAAAGATGATTTACCTTGCAGAAAACCATATTCATGCTATCTGATTTGGAAAAATTCAAGCCAATGTCCTGCTAGAATGGCTAGAATTCACAACTGTTCACACCAGTGGGATTCTCTGGTCCTATGGGCAGCACATCCCCATCCGTAGGTTTCCCCCCACTAGCAAACACACCACCTCATGACAGATGTTAGTTAAATGTAAGTTTTCTGCTTCCTGTCTCCATTTTTGAATAAAGTTACATTTTGCTATCTTCTAATGGAACCTTCCCCAAATCTACATAAGTTTTGAAAATTAAAACCAATGCATCAATTATGTCCCTAGGATGAAGTCCATCTGCACCTGTGGGCTGTCAGCCCACAGACCCAACAATTTACTCAATACCACTGCCCCAGTGATTGTAATTTTCCCGAGTTCTTCCCTCCCTTCTTCCTGATTTATAGCTATTTCTGGGATGTTACTTATGCCCTCTGTAGCAGAATACAAATTCAGTAAACTGATGTGACATATCAGTATAGACATTACCCAAGCAGCCCAGCTCATGTACAAGTATTTTCTGTGAAAGATTAATTTATGAAGGCCAGTCATTTCAGGACATTAAGTTTCAGGGTATTTTTATTTGTAAATAAAACCAGCAGAAAATACACCATATTTTAATGGTCATGTCTGTTTTTCAGGAGGAAGTGCCACATGCACCATTGACTCAATTTCACAATGTTTTCTTATAAGCGTGTGAAATTTATATAACTGGTGGCAAAAAAATTATTTTGCAAACAGTTGAGCTGTCAGTTCCTTTGAAGCAGCAGTGGCAGTCCTGAGGGTTTAAATACATGTTCTATCTCCACTAGAGGCTTCAGAAACTGACAGTGTAAATGGTATAAGAATTATTCAAAGATCAAGATTGAAACACTGATAGGGAGAACATGATTAATATTAAAGTACTCATTACAATCAATGGCCAAAACAAATGTTAAAATCCACTGAATTTGAAATGACCAAATAATGTCTTTTCAACAATATAGAAATGTTGCTCAAGGTTTCCACCTTCCACTTTAGGACAAACACAAGAATGCCAAATTTTAAACAATTGCAATTTATACTGTAGAGAAAATGACTGTTGGCAAATTGCCTCTGATTAGCCTCTGTGGCAACATGTCAGCCACAGTCAACATGCCAATCAACCAGCAGTCTCATGCCGTACGAATTATTGCTCTTTGAAATTTGGCATTCTTGCATCTGTCCTGATGAGTGCAAGATAAAAAGCTTCAGCACTATTCAAGACCTAGATTACCAAATGACTAAATCTTTTCTATAAAAATCTGACTATCAGTACTAAATTCTGGGAGACTTCCAACACTACGGTAACACAGAGCACAGCAGGGAGGATCAGGGATGGAAGAATAAGAAAATGGAGTATAAAATACAAAGTATTTACAGATAGTGACTACAAATTACAGGGCTTGGATACAATGCGTCAAATCGCCAGAGTTTAGCGAGGTGGGCCTTCATTCTCACTGCTGCCTGCACATTCTGGTGGAAGGAGCCTCCGGGCATTGGATTTCACCCATGGATGTTCCATCACACCCTTGAGAGGAAGTCTCAGTGCTGGATTATGTCGCAGCAATTGGCGGATTAAAGTCTTGGCACCCTCAGACATGCTAGCTGGAAAATGGATGTCAACCTGAAAAATTGATAATCTGGATTTTGATTCTGTTTGAGAAATAGTCAAAGATGCAATAATATCAAGTTTGTAAAAAGTTGATTCAAAGACAATTCTAAATTAGGCTTACTGATGACAAGCAGATTTCACCACAATTTAGACCAGTGTTTTCAAGAGTGAGTACCAAATGTATTACTGGACACAGGCCAGGGTTAAATTAAAAACTTTAAATCACAACTCCACCTATATATAGCTGCTCACCTTACAGATCTTCCTATATGTCTCCTGGTGAGACGATGATTCGAATGGAGGGTGTCCTACCAAGAACTCGTAGCACAGAATTCCCAGGCACCACAAGTCTACTTTTTCATCATGTAAGCGCCCTTCCACCATCTCTGGAGGCAGGTAATCTAAAGTGCCACACAAAGTCTTTCTTCTGCAAAGGATTTGATATATAAAAAACTTATATAAAACAGATAAAACTTAAAATGCCTGGAAGAAGCTCACCAATCACCCACCCCAATATTGCTACTAGTAAAACTCAATGTCTGATTCACTGAAGTACAGCAATGTACATGTTCTAAACCACAGGTGGGAACTATAAGCAAAAAACTGGTTTTCTTACACCTGCCATATCACTCTCAGGTTATACCTCACGCTGAGCAAAGAAAGCCTCAGATGTATTCACAATAGCAGATCAAAGTATGTATGTTTCGAAATCTCCATCCACACCTGGCTTACTCCAGAAAACAAGCAAGAGTGAAATCAAAGGCAGAAAAGAGGCTTTGGAAAGCAGGGAAGGGAAATGATGTGGCATAAAGGTTGAGGGAGTTCCAGATGGTGAATATATAACAGTTCAAATGCCAGTAGGGCAGAGAACAGATAGATGTGTGTCCTCAGACCGCACACATCAGATCCAGGAACATTGTTTAAAGAAACATTTGGATACAGGACACTAGCAGAGCTTGACAGGCAGAAAAACAACAGGAAAGCAAAATAGTTAAAAGATGTGGCAGCATCAGCAGAGAGAAAAGAACAGAATTAATGTTCAGGTTTCCCAGTTTGGATCAAAGGCCAAAGACCTGAAAAGTTAATTCTGTTTTTCCCTGCACTTGCTGCCAGACCTGGTGAATATTTCCAGTGTTACTTGTGTTACAGGAAAAGTAGCAATGCAGATTGGTGTACTGGAGAATCTGGGCTGCTGTGATTTGGTAAATAATAATTTGTGGAGCAGGCAGGCAGTCATATACTTGAGTCACTGAATGAAAGTTTGAATTAGGATTAGGGAAAGGTGGAGTTAGAGGAGATATTTGAAGTGGATGTCAGTGATGTTAGGTGACAAGTCAGGCGTAGGATAGGAACTCCGCTCAGAAATAGGGCACCAAAGATTTGTATCCACATCACAATGGAGATTTTACTGTGAACCAGAGGTGATGATCCCAGTCTGACCAACGTTAATCGAGCAGAAAGTACAACATGTTGATCCCCCTGTCTGGCACTGAATTAGGCTCACTGATCTATTGTCCATTGTAAGCTACTTTCAAATTCCAATGAGCAACATACGAAAGACTGGCTAATTCCCAATTGTAGGATTAGATCTGAATTTTGTACACTCTTCAATTGGTATTTTTCCAAAAAAAATTATAAATTCCAACCCCATTTGCTTGAATCTCATTCAGCGTTCTCTCTCATTTTGATTTGCTGTGCCTGGCCTATGTTGCATTGTGTCGTTCCTTTACGATTGTCAAATTGTGACCATCACAAAAGTAAATGGCTTGGGCAAGGTGTTTGCTCCTTCCACAATATATTCCTGATCACTGTGCACTTTAGTGGAAACAATCTTCTAGATCAGGCACCAAAGTGACAGGTTTTCTGGTACTTGTGCAGATAGGTCATTGCAATTGATGATTGTTACAAACCTTGATGACGGAGCATGAACAGACCATCCAAAGTCAGCTATTTTCAGCTCCCCGCGCAGGCCCAGCAGCAAGTTCTCTGGTTTGATGTCTCTGTGAATCACCTTCTTTAAATGACAATAATGCAGTGCGTCTGCCAGCTCTAACATGTACTGCAATATTCAAATCACAAAAACATCTTCAGTATCAGTTTCTACTCTTAATCCAAATTAAATACATTTTAAGTGGTCATGTTAGGAACACCATCAGAACCAGTGTCAAATACAGCCATCTTTTGGAAAGTCATTTATACAAGGTGGGATAGAGTGTCATAGAAACCCTACAGTGCAGAAGGAGGTCATTTGTGTCTGCACCAATAACAATTCCACCCATGCTCTATCCCGTAATCCCACCTATTTGTCCCGCTAATCCCTCTAACCTATGCACCGCGGGACACCAAGGGCAAGTTAACATGGCTAATCCACCTAACCTGCACATCTTTGGACTGTGGGAGGAAACCTAGTGAATCTCCTGTGCAGCATTAAAGAAAAACTAATGGATTTCAGTCAGAAGTAGTGTACGAGAAGCCTGAGGCAGATACAGTCATAGAAATCAATCACAGAAACCCTACAGTACAGAAGGTGGCCATTCGGCCCATCGAGTCTGCATCCCAGGTTCCATCCCCATAACACCGCTAATAGGATCACCGAAACCCTACAGTGCAGAAAGAGGCCATTTAACCCATCGAGTCTGCATCGACCACAATTCCACCCAGGCCCTACTCCCATAACCCTACATGTTCACCCGCTAATCCCTCTAACCTACGCATAGCCAATCAACCTAACGCACACATCTTTGGACTGTGGGTGGGAGGAAACCAGAGCACCCAGAGGAAACCCATTCAGACACAAGGAGAATGTGCAGATTCCATACAGACACGGACCTGAGTCGGGAACCGAACCCAGGCCCCTGGAGCTGTGAAGCAGCAGTGTTAATCACTGAGCTACTGTACCACCCAAATCCCTCTAACCTACACATCCTGGGACACTAAGGGTCAACTTAGCATGGCCAATACACCTAACCCACATATTTTTGGACTGTGGGGGGAAACTGGAGCACCCAGAGAAAACCCACGCAAACATGGGGAGAACGTGCAAACTCCACACAGACATTGACCCAAGCTGGGAATTGACCCCAGGCCCCTGGAGCTGTGAGATAGCAGTGCTAACCACTGTACCACCTTGCCGCCCCCCCGTACCCATGGATAATGCATGGCAGTCTGAGGAATCTGGTCTGGCAATCAGAAGTCATCTTACAGTTAAACTTCACTGATCTAACAAGCCAGATAAACTTCATTATATTTTAGTCACAATTAGCACTCCATTCATTTCAAAGCAGATTTATAAGTTAACCTTTCTCCATACTATTTAGATTTCTAAATAGGCATAAAAAAAACTATACCCTGGAGGTGTATGATAAGGTGCTGCACCAACAGTTAATTCACAAGGTTAGATCACATGGGGTTAGGGATAATTTATTAGCTTGGATTGGTGATTGTCTTCTGCCACCTTGATGTGGAGATGCCAGGGTTAACAACAACAACGAACAAAAACAGCCCAGGAAACAGGCCCTTCAGCCCAACGAGCCTGTGCTGCCACCTCAACACTACCAGTCCCCCCCTCCACCCATGACCGTTATGTATTGTTTTATGGCAATCCACATTGAGGGAAACTAATTTAGGGACAATTTATTACTTCCAATCAGCCTAATAGCACATCTTTGGAGTGTGGGAGGAAACCGGAGCACCCGGAGAAAACCCACGCAAGCACGGGGAGAATGCGCAAACTCCCACAGACACCAGCCCAAATCCATGTGTCTGCACAGCAATCAGTGATAGTCACTGAGCTGTCGTCTTGCCCAGCATCTGGTCCGGTTTAAGCGTACACTAACGACACGAAGCACTAGGCCAATCTCGAACAATCAAGAGCAGCCCTTGTACGACCCATCGCGTGTATGCCCCTTGATGGGCAACAAGGCGGACCGACTTAAAACCTGTGAATGAAAGGAGAAAAAACATTATCATACCATATCCATTTATCTTACCAGGGATGCCCCAATGCTAATGAACCTTATTTAAAACAATCTCCTATATCCACCCATCTCCAACCCACTCGTGCTTGTCTAAGTTACTCTTAAACAACTCCAGCCTGCTTGCCTCCACCACCTTACTTGGCAGAGCATTCCATACTGAATAAACTAGGCTTGTACTCGTTAGAGTTTAGAAGAATGAGGGGAGATCTCATTGAGACGTATAAGATGATGAATGGGATGGATAGGATAGAGGTGGAAAGACTCTTCCCGCTCAAAAAAGACAGTAGGACTAGGGGGCACAGCCTCAAGATAAAGGGGGGGCAGTTCAGAACGGAGTTGAGGAGGAACTTCTTCACTCAAAGGGTGGTGAATCTCTGGAATTCTCTGCCCGTTGAAGTGGTGGAGGCTGCCTCGCTAAATATTTTTAAGAAGCGGGTTGATGGGTTTTTGATAAGAGAGGGGATTAAGGGTTATGGGGAGAGGGCGGGAAAGTGGAACTGAGCCACGACAGATCAGCCATGATCTTATTGAATGGCGGGGCAGGCTCGAAGGGCCAGATGGCCTACTCCTGCTCCTATTTCTTATGTTCTTATACCCCCACTACCCTCTGTGTGAAAAACCTCCCTCTAATATCTGTGTTATACCTCTCCCCCCTCACCTTAAGCCCATGGCCCCTCGTACTGTGTGTCTCTAACATAGAGTAAACTGTGGTAAGCTATTTCCTATCTATACCCTTCATAATCTTATATACCTCTATTAGATCCCCGCTCAGTCGCCGTCTTTCAAGGGAAAACAGCCCCAATTTGTTCAATCTTTCCTCATAACCCAGTCCTTCCATACCAGGCAACATCCTGGTAAATCTCCTCTGCACTCTCTCCAGAGTCTCCACGTCCTTCCGGTAGTAAGGCGACCAGAACTGGACGCAGTACTCTTAAATGCGGCCTAACCAACGTTCTATACAACTGCAACATTAGACTCCAGCTCTTATATTCTATACCCCTTCCTATAAAGGCTAACATACCATAGGCTTTTTTCACAACCTTCTCCACTTGTACTGCCACCTTCAAAGACTTGTGCACTTGCACCCCTAGGTCTCGCTGCGATTCTATACTCCTTATGGGCTTACCCTTTATCATATAACTCCCCGCTACCTTTTTCTGGCCAAAATGCACCACCTCACATTTATCTGGATTAAACTCCATTTGCCATATATCTGCCCAATATACCAGCCTATCAATATCACGTTGTATTGCCAGACACTGCTCCTCACTGCCTGCCAATCCAAACTGCAGCAGGCGACGGTGCAGAGGGACCTCGGGGTCCTTGTGCATGAGTCGCAAAAACCCAGCTTGCAGGTGCAGCAGGTGGTCAGGAAGGCGAATGGGATGCTGGCCTTCATAGCGAGGGGGATTGAATATAAAAGTAGGGAGGTCTTGCTGCAGCTGTATAGGGCATTGGTGAGGCCGCAGCTGGAGTACTGTGTGCAGTTTTGGGCGCCGCACCTGCGCAAGGATATTTTGGCCCTGGAGGGAGTGCAGAGGAGGTTTACTAGGCTGATACCGGAGTTGAGGGGATTGAGCTATGAGGAGAGGCTGAATAAACTAGGCTTGTACTCGTTAGAGTTTAGAAGAATGAGGGGAGATCTCATTGAGACGTATAAGATGATGAATGGGATGGATAGGATAGAGGTGGAGAGACTCTTCCCGCTCAAAAAAGACAGTAGGACTAGGGGGCACAGCCTCAAGATAAAGGGGAGGCGGTTTAGAACGGAGTTGAGGAGGAACTTCTTCACTCAAAGGGTGGTGAATCTCTGGAATTCTCTGCCCGTTGAAGTGGTGGAGGCTGCCTCGCTAAATATTTTTAAGAAGCGGGTTGATGGGTTCTTGATAAGAGAGGGGATTAAGGGTTATGGGGAGAGGGCGGGAAAGTGGAACTGAGCCACAACAGATCAGCCATGATCTTATTGAATGGCGGGGCAGGCTCGAAGGGCTAGATGGCCTACTCCTGCTCCTATTTCTTATGTTCTTATGTTCATCAGCAAATTTGCTGATCACACCACTTACTCCCTCTTCCAAGTCATTTATACACACTACAAAGAGAAGAGGTCCTAGTACTGAGCCCTGCGGCACACCACTAGTGACAGACCTCCAGCTAGAAAAGGACCCCTCCGCTACTACTCTCTGTCTCCTCTTTGCAAGCCAGTTCTCAACCCATCTAGATACCTGGCCTTGTATCCCATGAGCCTTCATCTTTTCTACCAACCTACCATGCGGGACTTTGTCAATTGCCTTACTGAAATCCATATAGATTGGCTGGACTGGGGTAAGCACAGTAAGAAGTCTCACAACACCAGGTTAAAGTCCAACAGGTTTATTTGATAGCTTATGCTACCAATCCAGTCGGGATAAACGGACTTTTTTTTTGATGGCAAGTAACTAACTAGTTGGGTGCTACAGGGTTCGGTCCTTGGGCCCCAGCTATTTATAATCTATATTAATGACTTGATTTGGCTCTATAGTCAAATTTGCAGATGATACAAATAGGCGGGACAGTAAGTTTCAATGAGGAAATAAGAACCTTACAAATGAATATAGATAAGAGGGTGCTCCAAAATGTGGAAGATGGAGTTTAACATGGGTAAATTTGAAGCCATGCATTTTGGTCACAAAGATGGGTAGATGACTGATCTAAATGGGGAGAGACTTTGGGATGCTCCGGTGCAGAGGAATCTGGGTGTCCTTGTTCACAAGTCAGAGAGAACTATCACACAAGTATAGCAGATAATAAAGCAAATGGAATGTTGACATTTATCGCTAAAGGAATAGAATATAATGATAAGGAAGTATTGTTGCAACCATACAAGGCGCTGGTGAGGTGGCACCTGGAGTATTGTGCATCGTTTTGGTCTGTGTATCCGAGGAAAGGTGTAGTGGCATTCGAGGCAGTTCAGAGGAGGTTCACCAGATTGATTCCAGAGATGGGGGATTTGTCATAAGAAAAGAGATTGAACAGTTTAGGCCTATAGTCTCTGGAATTTAGAAGAAATGAGGGGAGATCAAATTGAGGTATACAAGATGATAAAAGGTGTGGATAAAGTAGACGTGGAGCAGATGCTTCCACTGGTGGGGCATTCTAGGATGAGAGGTCATAGTCTTAGACGAATGGGTTCATGAAGGGAAGGTCACATTTGACTAATTTGATAGAATTCTTTGAGAACATTACATGTGTACTGGACAATGGGGAAACTGTGGATGTGGAGTATCTGGATTTCCAGAAAGCATTTGACAAGATGCCGCACCAAAGACTGCTACATAAGATAAAGGTGCACGGTGTTACGGGTAATGTATTAGCATGGATAGAGAATTGGTTAACTAACAGAAAGCAAAGAGCGGGGGTAAATGGGCGTTTTTCTGGTTAGCAAAAAGTGACTAGTAGTGTGCCTCAGGGATCAGTTTTGGGACTGCAATTGTTTACATAGATGATTTAGACTTGGGGACCAAGTGTAGTCAAAATTCAGATGACACTAAGATGAACGGCACAGTAAAGCGTGTAGAGGATGCTGAAAGTCTGCAAAGGATATTGATAGTCTAAGTGAATGGGCGAGGGTCTGGCACATGGAGTACAATGTTGGTAAATGTGAGGTCATCCATTTTGGTAGGAATGACAGAAAAATGGACTATTATTTAAATGGTAAAAAATTGCAGCATGCTGCTGTGCAGAGGTACCTGGATATCTTTGTGCAAAAGCCACAAGAAATTGGTTTGCAGGTGCAGCAGGTAATTAAGAAGGCAAATGCAATTTTGTCCTTTATTGCTAGAGGAATGAAGTTTAAAAACAGCAAAGTTATATTGCAGGTATATAAGGTGCTGGTGAAGCCACACCTGGAGCACTGTGTAGTTTTGGTCTCCTTACTTGAGAAAGGATACACTGGCACTGGAGGGGGTGCAGAGGAGATTCATTAAGTTGATTCCAGAGTTGAGAGGGTTGGCTTATGAGGAGAGACTGAGTAGACTGGGACTATACTCATTGAAATTCAGAACAATGAGGGGTGATCGTATAGAAACATAAGATTATGAAGGGGATAGATAAGATAGAAGCAGAGAAGTGGCAGGTGAAACTAGAACTAGGGGGCATAACCTCAAAATAAGGGGAAGCAGATTTAGGACTGAGTTGAGGAGGAACATCTTCATCCAAAGGGTTGTGAATCTGTGGAATTCCTTATCCGGTGAAGCAGTTGAGGTTAGCTCATTGAATGATTTTAAGGCAAGGATAGATAAATTTTTGAACGTAAAGGAATTAGACGTTACGGTGAACGGGCAGGTAAGTGGAGCTGAGTCCATGAAAAGATCAACCATGATCTTATTGAATAGCGGAGCAGACTCAATGGGCCAGATAGCCTACTCCTGCTCCTTGTTCTCATAAAGGGTAGCAAATTTGAAAAAGAGTTGAAGAGAAACTACTCCCAAAGGGTTGTGAATCTGGAATTCGCTACCCCAAAGCGCGGTGAATGCTGGTACAGTGATTAAATTTGAGAAGTTAGACAGATTTTTAATTGGTAATGGGTTGAAAGGTTATGAGAGAAGGCAGGAAAGTGGGGATGAGAAGCATATCAGCCATGATCGAATGGCAGTGCGGACTCGAGGGTCGAATGGCCTACTTCTGCTCTTCCATTTTATGAATTTATGAACTAAATCTCAGTCAATTCAGCAGTTCAACAGGCCTAGTTCCATATTCAATCCCTAAATACAGCATTGCCACTCTCACACATCTTTGGAACACCCATGCACACATGAGATATTGATCTCTGGCCGATGGCTGCAGTACGAGACTGGGCCCGGGCAAGCAACTTGCAATTTCCATTAGCAGTTCTTCGCATGCCAAGTTTACAACCCCAAACCTGTTGCTGCAGTTAGATACTTCACTAGGAAATGTTAGAAGACAGTCACCTTATTCCCTCCCAGGAACTGAATAAGATGTCATTAGTGGAAGTTAGAGGTGCAAAGCACAAGGTGACAGGATAGAACTAACAATAACCATTACAGTTATGCATCACTTTACAGTTGGCAATGAATGTACATCATTTATTGATCTTTACTCACAGTGGCACTCTGCTGCTCAGTGAAGCATCCACGTTTCTGCAACTCTTTGTACAGCTCTCCTCGAGGGGCATATTCTAACATGAGATAAATTCTTGTCCGATCAAAGAAGTAGTTGTAAAGCCTCAAGATATTTGGATGCCTGAAATTTAAACAGCAGCGCATCATGAATGTTGTTAGCAATGACCAACCAGAAACCATCGGTTGTGGAATCATTTGTCCTCAAATCATTTTTCAGCAAGAACTGTGGATCAAATTCCATTGAGATTGTGAAACAATCTAACTTGTGAAGTTCTAACTTCTAAGTCTAACTTGTGAACCTAACTTGTGAAGTTCACAAGTGGATTTGAGTGAAAGCATTTTTGCAAACTGACTTTAGGGGAGAGAGGGTTTACATCTTGGAAATGAAACACTCACTTTTATAGAAAAGAAACAAATCATTATCCCAGCCTTATGATTTTTCCACTCATGCCACTGCAGATAAATGAGATTATAGACAGTTAAGTAAGTTGCAAATTCTTGCATGGCCAGGAACAGAAACCAGTATACAGAGATAAAAGACACAAGTTTGAAGTCAAGAATGAATCCCTCAAAGGCTACAGCACTTGAACAATAAGATGTGAAAATAATTTCCCCAATGGCCTAGAGGTGTGCGGGGACAAATTAAAAATAAACACTGACTTACTTGAGATGAGACTGAATTTCAATCTCTCTTCGGAGTTGATGCTCAACATTCTCTCTCTCAAGGTGGGACTTGAAGAGCACTTTTAGTGCCAGGATAAACTTTGTATCCCGTTCACGAGCCAGGTACACATTTCCAAATTTGCCTTTTCCAAGAGGGCGACCAATGTCAAAGTTATCAATGGACCAGTTTCTGATTTCAAAAACAACATTCATTTAGTGAGTGCAAATGTAATATTCAAAACTGTTTCAGAAAGTTAAGGAGCAAGAGTTGAAGGGACAGAAAAACCAAATCAAAGATTCAAACTAGGGACACAGCACATTTTTCTGTATTGAGGATTTTTTCTGTATTGAGGATTTTTCCCGTGCGCAGACAGATGAGATATTTTGACTTGATAACTACCAAGATTTATTGGTGCATAACATGCATTTGTACAGACAGATAATGGTGGCATTTCTTATGCTATGAATCTTGATCTATAGGGATGTCTGCATCTTTCAACTGTCACCACATTCTGACTGAAGCCACAGAACAAGGGCTTTGACCACCCGCAACATTGTAAGCTGGTTTCAAACTGGTCATATGGCTAGTAACTGGCTCAGGAGGAAGATAAACTAACCAGCGCCCCATTCATTTAGATCCACCTGCCACACAATGCCCAATCTTGGAGCTGGCCAGAAACACGAACTTTACACAGTTCCATTTTTAAAAGCTTTGTACAGACAAGTCAAAGTAGAAGGACCAACTTAAGCAACATTTTGTGTTAACTGGTCTCTGCAGTTTTGGCCGAGAAAGACTGGACTGGGACTGGGCTGCTATTCAATAGCTATTTGCTATTCAAAACACCCTCTGCTGGATAAATATAGTACAACTCCTAAAGTTTTGGTTAATGTATGAAATACACTACATCGTATGATGTATTATAGGAAGTACATGCTATCTGCAACAGATTGCAGCTTGTGTGATTAGGGTATCCCAAAACGAGTAACAGCCAATTCTTTACTTTTTGATCTGAAGTGACTCTTATTCGGTAGGCAAAGGCAACTAGCGAACGGGAAGCGATTAATTACAGCTCACACAAATAAACAACAGAATTTACACAGTGAAGAAATAAAAGATACTTACTTAACCAGCTGCTGTCTTTCTGGTTCTGTCACTGCTCTTTCAACTCCAGATCCCAAAGCTACAGGAAAGATTGAAACCACACAATCTTATTTTCTATTGGACTCTGGTGTAAAAGGACATTGACAATCTATATGTGGACAACCAATGGCACAATAATTTCAGTTTTCAAAAGTTAAGGCTCCAACCGTAAAAATATCCCTGACGGTGTGGACAGAGCAGATCCCCTAATACAGAACAGGAAATAAGGGGTCTGACATGACTGGCAACAGGGTAAACAAAATGTCTAATGTTCACAGCCCACCTGGAAGTGCCATGCAACATGGTATGGAATTGAGCAGAATGAGACTCCATTGTACATTGCATGGCTGGTATTACCTGCCAAGCCCAAAGGGGTCTTACTATCATGGAATGATGCAGCACTGGAAGCCAGTCATGCCTTTACCTGCTCTTGGGAAGAGTTATCCAATTAGTCCCATGTTCCTGTTCATCTCCCACAACCCTGGAAGTTTTTTTTCTCTTCAAATATCTCATTTCCTTTTGAAAGTATTACTGAATCTATCAAAAGCAGTGCTATCCAGATCACAACATTGTTTACCATCTGTTCTGGAAATAGTTTTATGCTACTGAATCTATCAAAACCAACCTTCACTTTGAACATATTAATTAAATCTTCCTTTGACCTGTTCCCTCCAAGAATAAACCCAGTTTCCAGTCTCTCCACAAAACTATTGTTCCTTTTCTCTGGTATCAGAGTAACAACATGAATTCTTGCCAAGGATTCATGTGTTGTCTCAAATGCAGTAAAAATGACAAGCTGGCAACAACTCTTAGCCAGCTTGTGCCAATCTACATCCACAAAATACAGCTCATAGCATCAGTTGGTGTCAAGGTGACTCCATTGTCTGGTTGCCTAGAGAGAGAACATTTGCATGATAAAGTGAGACTGATTTGTTGCATTACTGCGCAGTTGGAACAATCTCATGGAACTAGGTCAAACACGGCCAAGAAAACTTCCTGCTGATCATCATGTACTGCATCCCCTCAGCTGACGAATCCATACTTTCACATTTTGAACACCACTTGGAGGAAGGTGCAGAATGTACGCTGGGAGGGAAATTTCAATGTCCATCACTAAGAGAGGCTCAGCACGACCACTGACCGAGCTGGCCGAGGCCTGAAGGCCATAGCTCTAGACTGGAACTGTGGCACGTGGTGAGGAATCCTTCAAGAGGGAAAGAAAAAACCTAATTTCATGTACCTATCGCAGATTCATCTATGCATGACAGTGTCAGTAGGAGTGACCACTTTATAGTTCTTGTGGGTACAAAGTTCCACTGTCACTCAAAGATACCCTTGTTCGTGTTGTGTGGCACTACCACCATGCTAAATGGGACAGACTTCGAACAGAGCTAGCAACTCATGACCAGGCAGCAGAATTATACTCAACCACAGTCTGTAAGTTAATGGCCTAGCATATCCCCCACGTCACCATTATTGACATGCCAGGGAATCAACTCTAGGTTAATACAAAAATGCAGAAGGGCATACCAGGAACGGACCCAGGAATACCAAAAAAATGAGGTGTCAACCTGGTGACACTACAACATATGACTACTTGTACGTTAAACAGCATAAATAACAAACAGACAGAGCTATACGGTCCCATAAGCAACAGGTCAGATCTAAGATCCTGCCGCATCAAGTTATAAATGGTGCTGGACAATTAAACAACTCACTGGAAGAAGAGGTTTCACAAATATCCCCATCCTCAATGATGGAGGAGCCCAATTCATCAGTACAAAAGATAAGGATGAAGCATTCACAACAATCTTCAGCTAAAAGTGCTGAGCAGGTGATCCATTTTGGCCTCCTCTGGAGGTTCCTAGTCTTACAGATGCCAGTTTTCAGCCAAATCGAATCACTCCTCGTGATATCAACAAATGGCTGAAGACACTGGATACTGTAAAGGCAATGGGCCCTGACAATATTCTGGCAATAGTACTAAAAACCTGTGCTCCAGGACTTGCCATGCCCCTAGCCAAGCTCTTCCACTACAGTTACAAAATTGACATAAGAACATAAGAAATAGGAGCAGGAGTAGGCCATCTAGCCCTTCAAACCTGTCCCGCCATTCAATAAGATCATGGCTGATCTGAAGTTCAACTTTCCCGCTTTCTCCCCATAACCCTTAATTCCCTTGTCTGTCAAAAACCTATCAACCCGTGACTTAAATATATTTAGCGAGGTAGCCTCCACCACTTCAACGGGCAGAGAATTCCAGAGATTCACCACCCCTTGAGTGAACAAGTTCCTCCTCAACTCTGATCTAAACTGCGCCCCCCCGCCCCCTTTATCTTGAGGCTGTGCCCTCTAGTCCTGCTATCCTTTCTGAGCGGGAAGAATCTCTCTACCTCTACCCTATCCATCCCTTTCATTATCTTATGCGTCTCTATGAGATCCCCCCTCATCCTTCTAGACTCCAATGAGTACAAACCCAGTCTATTTAGTCTCTCTTCATAGTCCAACCCCCTCGTCTCCGGTATCAGCCTAGTGAACCTCCCCAGCACTCCCTCCAAGGCCAAAATGTCCTTGCGCAAGTGCGGCGACCAAAACGGCACACAGTACTCCAGCTGCGGCCTCACCAGTGCCCTGTACAGTTGCAGCAAGACCTCCCTGCTTTTATATTCTATCCCCCTCGCTGTAAAGGCCAGCATTCCATTCGCCTTCTTGATAACCTGCTGCACCTGCAGACTGAGTTTTTGCGATTCGTGCACAAGGACCCCCAGGTCCCTCTGCACTGTAGCATGCTGCAGCTTTTCGCCCTTTAAATAGTAATCCCTCCTACTATTATTTTTGCCGAAGTGGATAACCTCACACTTGCTAACATTGTACTCAATTTGCCAGGTCCTTGCCCACTCGCTCAGCCTATCCAGATCCCTCTGCAGATTTTCCACACCCTCCACACAATTTGCTTTTCCACTCATCTTCGTGGCAATGTAGAGAATTGCCACTACAGCACAGATCCAACCTGGCCAATTACTGCCTCATCTGTCTACTATCGATCACCAGTAAAGTGATAGAAAGGTCATCGACAGTGATATCAAGCAGCACTTACTCAGCAATAACCTGCTTACTGATGTTCAGTTTGCATTCTGCCAGGGTCACTCAGATTCTGCCCTCATTACAGCTTTGATTCAAATATGGACAAAACAGTTCAAATCCAAAGGTGAGGTGAGAGTAACTGCCCTTGATATCAAGGGAGCATTTGACAAGAGCATGTCAGGCGTCCTGAATGATGAGCTGAGAAATATCAGCAAATGTGGCACTCTATTATAACAAGTTTTGGAAAGAGATGGAGTGGTGCCATAAGACTGGAGAACTGCAAATATTACACAAAAAAAATGCAAAACGTAAACTGGCCAGTCAGTTTAAAATCAGTGATGAGTAAGCTTTTAAAAATTAGAATTGAGGATTAAGGACTAAGACTGCAAGAAACCACAGAACACAGCCCAGTTTATCCCGCAAATCAGCCTACACTTCCCACCGCCTTGGTTAAGCAGTCAGCAGAATCAAGAACCTCATGCACTCTAGACATACGCTCTTCCACCCTTTTCTGTTGGGAAAAAGATACAAAAGTCTGAGAATACATGCCAACTGACTCAAGAATAGCTTCCCTGCTGCCATCAGACTTCTGAATGGCTGCACCATATATTAAGCGGATCTTTCTCTTCATCATATCTGTAACTTCATTCTATTCTACATCCTTTCCTTTTCCCTTATGTATTTCATGAATAGTATGAACTGCCTTTTTAGCATGTAAGAAACAATGCTTTTCACTGTATCCCAAAATATGTGACAATAATAAATCAAATAACTTGGACAAACGCAGGTTAATTAAACAAAGCCAGCACAGATTTGTTAAGGGAAAATCATGCACAACTAATTTGCTTGAACTTGTTGATAATACAAAGGATGGATTTTTTTTTAAAATTCATTCGTGTGACATGGGCGTCGTTGGCTGACTCACATTTATTGTCCATCCCTAGATGCCCTTGACATGGTGGTGAGCTGCCTTCTTGAATCGCTGCAGTCCATATTCTGTGGGTTGACTTACAATACTGTTAGGGAGTGAATTCCAGGATTTTGATCTAGCAACTGAACGAATGGCAATATATCTCCAAGTCAAGGTGGTGGAGTGGCTTGAAGGGGCACTTGCAGGTGTGGTGTTCCCATTTATCTGCCGCCCTTGTCCTTCTAGATGGAAGTGGTCATGGGTTTGGAAGGTGCTAAGGACCTTTGGTGAATTGCTGCAGTGCATCTTGTAGATAGTAGACACTGCTATTACTGAGCTTCGGTGGTGGAGGGATTGAATGTTTGGATGTGTGGTGCCAATTAAGCGGGCTGCTTTGTCCTGGGTGGTATCAAATTTCTTGAGTGTTGTTGGAGTTGCACCCATCCAGGCAAGCGAGGAGTATTCCATCACACTCCTGACTTGTGCCTTGTAAATAATGGATAGGCTCTGGGGAGTCAGGAAGTGAGTTACTCACCACAGTATTCCTAGCCTCTGACCTGCTCTTATAACCACTGTGTTTATGTGGGTCCTGGCGAATCGTATAACTAGGTCTGTAGATAGGGTTTTAAACTAAATAGTGGGGAGGGTTCAGGGGTATGGGGAATTACAAAATCAAAGGTAAAGAAGAGGGTATGAGTGCAGATTAATGACGAGGACATTCAACTAGTTAAAAGCGTCGAGGGCTCAGGAGAGGTTAGTAACATTTCCAGACCATGTAATAGGACAGAGAGTGTAGAAGGTGGCAGGAATCTAACCTCAGGCAGAGTAAAAAAGGTGACAAGCAAGAGAAGGGAGGTGGTCAACGCAGTGCAGGGAGATGGTCTGGGAAGGATAACCAGTTTGAGACAGGTAGGGACAGAGCGTGCAATCAAAAGAATGCACTAACAAATCAGTTCCAGATAAAGGCTAGCATAAGTTTCCCTGAATGCACATAGCATTCGAAACAAAGTGAATGAGTTGATGGCACAAATCAGTACAAATGGGTATGATCTAGTGGCCATTACAGAAATGTGGTTGCAGGGTGACCGGGACTGGGAACTGAATATCCAGGGGTATCAGACATTTCGGAAGGATAGACGGGAAGGAAAAGCAGGCAGGGTAGCCCTGTTAATTAAGAATAACATCAGGGCGGTAGTGAGAGACGATATAGGACCTAAGGAGCAAAATGGGGAATTGATGTGGACGGAGATAAGGGGAGAAAGTCACTGGTGGGTGTGGTCTATAGGCCCCCAAATAATAACTTTGAGGTGGGGCGGGCTATAAACAAGCAAATTATGGATGCATGCAAAAACGGAACGGCAATAATCATGGGGGATTTTAACCTGCATATTGATTGGTTGACTCAAGTCGGATGCAGTGGACTTGAGGAAGAGTTCTTAGAATGCTGTTGCGATAGTTTTGTCGAACAGTATGTTACTGAACCTACGAGGGAGCAAATTATCTTGGATCTGGTCCTGTGTAACAAGACAGGTAAAATTACAGATCTTCTTGTGAGGGATCCTCTTGGAATGAGTGATCACAACATGGTTGAATTTCTAATACAGATGGAGGGTGAGAAAGTAGGGTCCCAAACCAGTGTCCTCTGCTTGAGCAGAGGGGAGTATGATAGGATGAGGGCGGAATTGGCTAATGTAGACTAGGAGCGCAGACTAGTTGGTAGGACAGCTGAGGAACAGTGGAGGATTTTTAAGGAGATTTTTCTCAGTACTCAGCAAAAATATATTCCAGTGATAAAGAAGAAATGTAAGAAAAGGGATAACCAGCTGTGGATAACTAAGGAAATAAAGGAGAGTATTAAATTAAAAACCGAAGCGTACAGAGTGACCGAAACTAGTGGGGAATTAGAACATAAGAAATATGAAGATTGGGAAAGCTTTTAAAAAAAATGAAGAACTACTAAGAAAGTGATAAAGAAAGGAAAAATAGATTATGAAACTAAACTAGCACAAAATATAAAAACTCATAGTAAAAGTTTTTACAAATATATGAAAAGGAAAAGAGTGGCTAAAATAAACGTTGGACCCTTAGAAGATGCGAAGGGGGATTTAATAATGGGAAATGAGAAAATGGCCAAGGCCTTAAACAAGTTTTTTGTGTCAGTCTTCACAGTAGAGGACACAAATAGCTTACCAAAAATTGACGGTCATGGGACTGTAGGGGATGAGATCTTTGAAACGATTACTATTACTAAAGAGGTAGTGCTTGGTAGGCTAATGGGACTAATGGTAGACAAGTCCCTGGGCCTGGATGGAATGCATCGCAGGGTACTAAAAGAAATGGCAGAAGTAATAGCAGGTGCATTAGTTGTAATTTATCAAAATTTGCTGGACTCTGGGAAGGTGCCAGCTGATTGGAAAACAGCTAATGTGATGCCACTGTTTAAAAAAGGAGGCAGACAAAAGGCAGGAAACTACAGGCCAGTTAGCTTAACGTCCGTAGTTGGGAAAATGTTGGAATCCATCATTAAAGAAGAAATAGCAGGACACCTGGAAAAGAATGGTTCGATCAAGCAGACACAGCATGGATTCATGAAGGGAAAGTCGTGTTTGATGAATTTACTGGATTTTTATGAAGATGTAAAGAGTGCGGTTCACAGAGGGGAACCGGTGGGCGTGGTGTTTTTAGATTTCCAGAAGGCGTTCGATAAGGCGCCTCACAAAAGCTGCTGCAGAAGGTTAGGGTACACGGAGTTGGGGGTGAAGTGTTAGCGTGGATTGAGGATTGGCTATCTAACAGGAAGCAGAGAGTTGGAATAAATGGGCGCTTTTCTGGTTGGCAGTTGGTGACTAGTGGCGTGCCGCAGGGATCAGTGCTGGAGCCTCAACTGTTTACCATATACACAGATGATCTGGAGGAGGGGACCGAGTGAAGGGTAACAAAGTTTGCTGATGACACAAAGATGAGTGGGAAAGCGAATTGCGTGGAGGACGCGGAAAGTCTGCAGAGAGATTTGGATAGACTAAGTGAGTGGGCGAGGATCTGGCAGATGGAGGATAATGTTGGCACGTGAGGTTATCCACTTCGGAAGGATTAATAGTAAAATGGATTATTTAAATGGTGAAAAATTACAACATGCTATTGTGCAGAGGGATCTGAGGGTCCTTGTGCATGAATCGCAAAAACTCAGTTTGCAGGTGCAGCAGGTGATCAAGAAGACAAATGGAATGTTGGCCTTTATCGCGAAGGGGATAGAGTATAAAAGCACGGAGGTCTTGCTGCAACTGTACAGGGTACTGGTGAGGCCGTGATTGGAGTACCGTGTGCAATTTTGGTCCCCTTATTTGCGAAAGGATATATTGACCTTGGAGGGAGTGCAGAGAAAGTTCACCAGGTTGATACCAGAGATGAGCGGGTTAGCTTATGAGGAGAGATTGAATAGATTGGGCCTGTACTCATTGGAGTTTAGAAGGCTGAGGGGAGATCTTAGAGACATATAAGAGCATAAGAAATAGGAGCAGGAGTAGGCCATCTAGCTCTACGAGCCTGCTCCGCCATTCAATAAGATCATGGGTGATCTGAAGTAGATCAGTTCCACTTTCCCGCTTTCTCCCCATAACCCTCAATTCCCCTGTCTATCAGAAACCTATCTACCTGTGACTTAAATATATTCAGAGGTAGCCTCCACCACTTCAACGGGCAGAGAATTCCAGAGATTCCACCATCCTTTGAGTGAAGAAGTTCCTCCTCAACTCCGATCTAAACTGCACCCGCCCACCTTATCTTGAGGCTGTGCCCTCTAGTTCTGCTATCCTTTCTAAGTGGGAAGAATCTCTCTACCTCTACCCTATCCATCCCCTTTATTATCTTATACGTCTCAATAAGATCCCCCCTCTTCCTTCTAAACTCCAACGAGTACAGACCCAGTCTATTTAGTCTCTCTTCATAGTCCAACCCCCTCATCTCCAGTATCAGTCTAGTGAACCACCTCTGCACTCCCTCCAAGGCCAAAATATCCTTCTGCAAGTGCGGTGACCAAAACTGCACACAGTACTCCAGCTGCGGCCTCACCAGTACCCTGTACAGTTGCAGCAAGACCTCCCTACTTTTATATTCTATCCCTCTTGTAATAAAGGCCAACATTCCATTTGCCTTCTTGATAACCTGCTGCACCTGCAGGCTGGGTTTTTGCGACTCGTGCACAAGGACCCCCAGGTCCCTCTGCACTGTAGCATGCTGCAGCTTTTCGCCTTTTAAATAATAATCCCTCCTACTATTATTTCTGCCAAAGTGGATAACCTCACACTTGCTAACTTTATACTCCATTTGCCAGGTCCTTGCCCACTCGCACAGCCTATCCAGATCTCCCTGCAGACTTTCCACACCCTCCACGCAATTTGCCACCCTCCACGCAATATAGCCCCTTCATTATATAAGATAATGAAGGGGCTAGACAGGGTAGAGGCAGAGAGATTATTTCCACTTAGAAGGGAAGCAAGAACTTGAGGGCACAGCCTCAAAATAAGGGGGAGTCAGTTTAGAACAGAGTTGAGGAGGAACTTCTTCTCTCAGAGGGTAGTGAATCTTTGGAATTCTCTGCCCATTGAAGCAGTGGAGGCTACCTTGATAAATGTATTTAAGTCACAGTTAGATAGATTTCTGATCAATAAAGGGAATTAAGGGTTATGGGGAGCCAGCGGGTAAGTGGAACTGAACCATTATCACATCAGCCACGATCTTATTGAATGGCGTGGCAGGCTCGAGGGGCTAGATGGCCTACTCCTGCTCCTACTTCTTATGTTGTTATGTGGTAAGTCCAGTTGAGTTACTGGTCAATGATGACCCCAAGGATGTTGACAGTAGGGGGTTCAGTGATGGTAACACCATTGAATGTCAAGGGGCAGTGGTTAGTGGTGATGATCATTGCCTGGCATTTGTGTGACGCGAATGTTACTTGCCACTTGTCTGGATATTGTTCAGATCTTGTTGCATTTGAACATGCACTGCTTCAGTATCTGAGAATTCGCGAATGGTGCTGAACATTGCACAATCATGGGCGAACATCCCCACATCTGACCTTATGATGGAGGGAAGGTCATTGATGAAGCAGCTGAAGATTCTTGAGCCTAGGACACTACACTGAGGGACTCCTGCAGAGGTGTCCTGGAGCTGAGATGACTGACCCTCCTCAACCTGAGTGGATGTGTAATACATGGACTTCCTAAAGGCATTTGATCAAATGTCACACGACAGACTTGGGAGCAAAGTTAGAGCTCAGGGTATAAAAAAGATAATAGTAAATTGGTTTGATGACAAAGACTGGTTTTGAATCAATGGAGGAAGATTTATAATGGATTCCCCGCACAGGCTGGTGTTGGGACCTCTGCTTTTCCCGATATATAGTAATGGCCTAGACTTCTGTGTAGGTGTACAACTCCAAAATATGCAGATCATACGCACATCAACCTTCAATGGTTTGTATATATGGCACCATGGGGTTTTATCAAAGAGATATTGAGTGGGATCTTCCGGATGCGCTCTCCCCAAGGTCAGAAAATGCCACCTGAAGTCCATGGACCACCGTATCGTCCATTGAATCTTTACATTGCAGAAACCCATTCAGCTCATTGAGTCCGTACTGACAACAATCCCATCCAGGCTCCTATTCCCGTAACCCCACAAATTTACCACACTAATCCTGGACACTAGGGTCAATTTGGCATGGCCAATCAACCTAACCTGCATATCTTTGGACTGTGGGAGGAAACCAGAACAACCAGAGGAATCCCACGCAGACATGAGGGAGAATGTGCAAGCTCCATGCTCAGACAGTGATATGAGACCAAATTGAACCCATGTCCCTTGCGCTGTGAAGCAGCGTTGCTAACCACTGTGCCACCATATCCCACGTAGGGACAATTCCTGTGGCAGGTGGGGCAGTAAAATTCCACCCATAGAGTGCAAAAGCAGGGAAGCTCTTATAAATCTATATAAAACACAATCTCAGCCTCCAATTGAGTATTGCACCTTGTTCTGTGCGGCACATTTTAGAAAGGATGTGAAGGCCTTAGAGGATGCAGAAAAGATTCACGAGAATAGTTCTGGACGTTGTGAGTTTCTATTATGTAAAAGATTGGAGAAGACGGGACTGTTCTCGGAGATGGTTGACAGATTTAATAGATGTGTTCAAAATCATGAGGGATCTGGGCAGAGAGGATTGGGAAGAACTGTTCCCATTGATGGATGGAAAACAAGGAGACACTGGTTATTACTGGCAAAAGAGGCAACAGCAACATGAAGAAAATCTTTTTATGCAGCAAGTGGCTAGGATGTGCAATCCACTGCCTGAGAATGTGGTGGGAGGCAGATTTAATTGAGGCTTTTAAAAGTGAATTTGACAATTATTCCAAGGAGAAAGAAATGTGTTGGCTACGGAGAAAATCAGGAGAGTAGAAATAGTAAATTGCTCCTTCAGTAGGCGAGCATAGACACAAGAGGGCTGACTGGCCTCCTGTGCTGTAACCATACTATAATTTCAGAAAGATTTTCTGACCAGAGGTTACACTGATTGATCTATATCCCTTTCACTATAACTCTGGCAGCATGTTTTTGCCTTGGTAAAGACATATTCAATTAGTACAGCAGCCTCCACATGGCACAGTATTTATATTGATGGTCAGCCATGTGCTGCAAAGAAAACCAGAGCTTTTCATTGGTCTGTATCATATATCCTATAAAAGTAACGTTTATTAGTCACAAGCAAGGTTTACATTAACACTGCAATGAAGTCACTGTGAAATTTCTCTAGTCACTACACTTCGGCACCCAACCAGTATGTCTTTCGGACTGTGGGAGGAAACCCATGCAGACCTGGGGAGAACGTGCAAACTCCACGCAGACAGTAACCCAGCCTGGAAATTGAATCCGAGACTCTGGCACTGAGAGGCAGCAGTGCTAACCACTGTGCCACCCATATGTAAAAGTATTCCAACATCAGTAACCATGATCAGAGTAATTGATAGATTTGGTGAAGGCTGGTAAATCAGTTACAGTACCTGCTGTGTGTGGAACTGCAGTGGGAACTTTAGACATGGCTTTTGAGAAGATGGCAGTTGGTGACACTGGAATGGAGGATCCACTCAATTGTTTCTTCAGGCAAGGCTTTGGACTCAACCTATTCGGAGTTAATGGCTGTGGAAAAGGCAGGAAACTATTTAAGGAACATTCACCAACTCTACCAAAAACCACAACACACGGTTCTCCACCCATCATGCCCACACACTGTAACCCCGCCCCCCTTCCCATCTCATACCTCCCCCATACACACATTGTACCCCCATCCTCACTCCCCCACTCACCGTACCCCCTTCTCACACACACACCGTACCCCCCCACGCAAACACTGTGGTCCCTCCTCCACCATCATGCACACAGTGCCCCTTCCCCCACGCAAACACTGTGGTCCCTCCCCCCCACCATGCACACAGTGCCCCCTACCCCACGCAAACACTGTGGTCCCTCCCCCTCCCCCCACCATGCACACAGTGTCCCCTCCCCCCTGCAAACACTGTGGTCCCTCCCCCTCCCCCCACCATGCACACAGTGCCCCCTCCCCCACGCAAACACTGTAGTCCCTCCATCCCCCCACCACACACACTGTCCCCTCCCATGCACATGCACACAGTGCCCCTTCACACACACACACCCCTTCTCTCCCCCAATGTACCCCCCTTCACCCCTCCCGCACCCACTGTACACCGCCCCCCACCGTAGCCCGCTTCTCCCGTACCCCCTCACCCTCCCCACCGTGACCCCTTCTCCCATACCCCCTCACCCCACCCCCCTCTTTCGTGCCCCCCTTCTCCCGAGCGCCTCCTTTCTTCCGTGCTCTCCACCATGCCCCCATTCTCCCATGCCCCCCACCGTGACCCCTTCTCCCATACCCCCCACCATGCCCCCTTTCTCCCATGCCCCCCCTTCTCCCGTACCCCCTCACCCCACCCCCCGTGCCCCCTTTCTCCCGAGCACCTCCTTTCTCCCGTGCTCCCCACTGTGCCCCCTTTCTCCCGAGCACCCCCTTTCTCCCATGCCCCCCACCATATCCCCCTTTCTCCCGTGCCCCCCACCATGCCCCCTTTCTCCCGTGCCCCCCACTCTCCCATGCTCCCCTTTCTCTCATGTCCCCCTTCTCCCATACCCCCCACCGTGCCCCCTCTTTCTCCCATACCCCCTTTCTCCCATGCCCCCCACTGTGCCCCCTTTCTCCCATGCCCCCCCACCGTGCCCCCTTTCTCCCATGCCCCCCACCATGCCCCCTTTCTCCCATGCCCCCCACCATGCCCCCTTTCTCCCATGCCCCCCACCGTGCCCCCTTTCTCCCATGCCCCCTTTCTCCCATGCCCCCCAACGTGCCCCTTTCTCCCATGCCCCCCACCGTGCCCCCTTTCTCCCATGCCCCCCACCGTGCCCCCTTTCTCCCATGCCCCCCACCGTGCCCCCTTTCTCCCATGCCCCCCAACGTGCCCCCTTTCTCCCATGCCCCCCAACGTGCCCCCTTTCTCCCATGCCCCCCAACGTGCCCCCTTTCTCCCATGCCCCCCTTTCTCCCATGCCCCCCAACGTGCCCCCCTTTCTCCCATGCCCCCCAACGTGCCCCCTCTTTCTCCCATGCCCCCTTCCCACTCCAGATGTGCGCGCGCACACACACACACACTGTACCGCTCTAAACCCCTATATACCCCTCTCAGTCCTTCCCCCGGGGATTCTCTCTCTCGTACCTTCTTGCTACTCCCCAGCCGCTGCGGGTCCCAGTTTTCCTTCGTGTTCATTCCGGATCAGATTGCCAGGTCCCGCGGGGTTTCGGAGTGGGAGGTTGTAGTTCTGAGACCGGGTCAGGTTGTAGGGGTGGGGGTGAGTCTCTGAACCTCTGAGGGGGTAGGGACGAGTCTCTGTCCCTCTGAGGGGGGTAGGGGCGAGTCTCTGTCCCTCTGAGGGGGTAGGGGTGAGGCTATGTCCCTCTGAGGGTGTGGGGACGAAGCTCTGTCCCTCTGAGGGGGGGGTGGGTGTGAGTCTCTGTCCCTCAAACGGTTGCCGCTCGCGCTCTCAGTTCAAACTGCGGCAGCTGCCAGCTGACTGGCTGATCGGGAAAGCCAACAGCGCTCGGCGATTGGCTGAGTGTAAAAGCGGCTGCTGATTGGCTGAAGGGAAGGCCGCGCACCCGATTGGTGGAACAGACAGAACAGCTGATTGGATGAGAGGGTGCAGTGCGGTGTGTGATTGGTGAATGGATTGGCAAATCAGAAGGAGAGCGAGCGGAGAATGTTGGGAATGCTGAGGGAGAGGCGGTTCATCTTCGAGGTCCGTCACCGTGAAGGAGGGGGTGTTCATCTTCTCAGCTCCGTCAGCATCAGGCAGGGGGTGTTCATCTTTCCAGCTCCGTCAGCATCAGGCAGGGGGTGTTCATCTTCCCAGCTCCATCAGCATCAGGCAGGGGGTGAGGGTTGGGGGGAAGCACAGTTCATCTCCCAGCTCCATCAGCGGGGTGGGGAGGAGCGCTATGGCATGTTCACAGGGTTGCTATGGTGATGCCAGGCCTATGGTGGCGCTGAGCTGACCAGGACCGGGGTACAGTTGATTAGAATCATAGAATCCCTACCGTGCTGAAAGAGGCCATTAAGCCTGCACCAATCACACCCCCAGAATTTACCCTCCCTATCCCCTTGATACTAATTGGCATGGCCAATCAACCTAACCTGCACATACTTGGACTGTGGGAGGAAACTGGAGCACCTGGAAGAAACCCGTGCAGACGCAGGGAGAATGTGCAAACTCCACACAGACAGTGACCCGAGGCTGGAATTGTGCTGGGACCCTGGCACTGTAAAGCAGCAGTGCTAACCACTGTGCCACCCATTGATGTTTCTATTGCTGCCAGGAAAGGAAAGCACCCACAATTATTGCAAGAAGCTGAAGTGGCTGAAAATCTCCCCTCCAAAGAGTAGGGTTGCCAAGTGTGACTAAATGTATTCCTGGAGATTCCATCACTTGACTTGCCCTCACTCCCATCCCAGCAACACTCCAGCCATTAGTCAATTAGCACATCCCATCCTTGTGACACACTGCCTTCCAGCTAGTCTCCATATCTAAGAAAGGATATACTTGCCAAAGAAGGAATGCAGTGAAGGTTCATAGAACCCTACAGTGCAGAAACAGGCCCTTCGGCCCATGGAGTCTACACCGAACACAATCCCACCCAGGCCCTACCCCCATATCCCTACACATTTACCTGCTAATCCCTTTAACCTACACATCCCAGGACACTAAGGGGCAATTTTAGCATAGCCAATCAACCTTACCCGCGCATCTTTGGACTGTGGGAGGAAACCCACACAGACACGAGGAGAATGTGCAAACTCCACACAGACAGTGACCCGAGCCGGTATTCGAACCTAGGTCCCTGGAGTGTGAAGCAGCAGTGCCGCCCATTTTGGAAAACATTGATAAGTAATACCTTCATAATGCAGGATTTTTCATGTTTTTAACAGATGCTTGATATTTGAGTCAGTTAAAGAATCACAGAAGCACACATCAGGAGACATTGCATATCTGTGCCAGCCCTTTAAAGAGTTATCCAATTAACCCAACCCCCCTGCTTTTTCTCCACTATTTATCCATTTTCATTTTGAACACTGTTGAATCTGCTTCCAACTACCCTTTCAGGCATTGCACTCCAGATCATAACTCACATGTAAAAAGAATTCTCAGGTCTCCCCCTCCCTCCATTTCAGAACCAACATTCATCAAGTTGAATTGAAAATTGGAGAGCACTTTTTTGTATATCATGCATGTTCATTTCAAGACTATTTACCAATTTCAAACAAAACTACAGAAAGCCAGCGTTTCAAAACCATACACACTGCAGTGGCGTCTTCCATTGTAACACAGGAACAGGATATTCAGTCTGTCCCATCATTCAGCTGGATAACTGATCCGTATCTTAATTTCATCTGTATCCCCTCCATATTTTTGTCTTTCAACAATCTATCTCAGTTGACCCTTCTTTTCCCCAGCTTTTTGAGGGAGAATGTTCCCTCCACTTCAAGAAACTCCTTAAAATCTCTCTCTTTGACCACAATTTTGGTGATCAGCCTAAATGTTTACTTAATTGTATGTTAATGTTCCTGTGTTCACCAGACTGATTCCTGGGATGAGCAGATGAGGAGAGACTGGGTCGACTGATCCTGTATTCACTGAAATTTAGAAGAACAAGAAGGGATCTCATTGAAACATATACTGTTTCGGACAGTGTTGGACAGAATGGATGCAAGGATGTTCTTTCCCCACCAAGTCAGGATGGTGAGTGAATTGCAGGGGAACCTCCAAGTGGTGGTGTTACCATACATCTGCTGCCTCTGTCCTTCTTGGTGATAAACGTCATGGGTTTGGTAAGTGCTGTCGAAAGAGCCTTGGTGAATTACTGCAGCGCATTTTGTGGATTGTACACACAGCTGCCACTGTGTGAATGTTGAAGGTGGTGGATGGCGTGCCAATGAAGTGGGCTGCTTTGTTCGTGATAGTATCAAGAAGTTGGAGCTGCTTTCATTCAGACATACATGGCATTGTAAGCAGTGTAAATGAAAGTATAGCGTTACAAAGTGAAGTTGATAGATTAAGTGCATGGGAAAATGTGGCAAATGAATTTCAATGCAGGCAAGTGTGAAGTCATCCACTTTAGATCTAAAAAGGATAGAACAGGATAATTTCAAAATAGTGAAAAGTTAGAAACAGTGGAGGTTCAAAGATGAGGGCAGTGAGAACATAAGAACTAGGAGCAGGAGTAGGCCATCTGGCCCCTTGAGCGTGCTCCGACATTCAGTAAGATCATAGCTGATCTTTTCCTGGACTCAGCTCCACTTACTCACCCATTCACTATAATCCTTAATTCCTTTACTGTTCAAAACTTTATCTATCCTTGCCTTAAAATCATTCAATGAAGTAGCCTCAACTGCTTCAGGGGAAGCAGACTGGCATGCTCACAGGGTTGCTACGGTGATGCCAGCCTAGGGTGGCACTGAGCTGACCAGGCCTGGGGTACAGTGGATTAGAATCATAGAATCCCTACTGTGCAGAAAGAGGCCATTCAGCCCATCAAGTCCCCCCTCCCCCAGGATTTACCCTGCTCCGTCCTAAATCTACTCCCCCTTATTTTGAGGCTATGCTCCCTAGTTCTAGTTTCACCTGCCAGTGGAAAAACTTCCCTGCTTCTATCTTATCTATTCCCTTCATAATCTTATACATTTCTGTAAGATTTCCCCTCATTCTTCTGAATTCCAATGAGTATAACCTCAGTCTACTCAGTCTCTCCTCATAAGCCAACCCTCTCAACTCTGGAATCAACCTAGTGGATCTTCTGTGCACCCACTCCAGTGCCAGTATATCTTTTCTCAAGTACGTAGACCAAAATTGTACACAGTACTCCAGTGTGGTTTCACCAGTACCTTATACATCTGCAACATAACCTCGCTGTTTTAAAACTCCATTCTCTCCAGCAATGAAGGACAAAATTTCATTTGCCTTCTTAAATACCTGCTGCACCTGCAAATCAGCTCCTTGTGATTCTTGCCCAAGGACACCCAGGTCCCTCTGCACAGCAGCCTGCTGCAATTTTTTACCATGTGTCTCACGTTTACCAACATTGTACTCCGTCTGTTAGTCTAAGTGAATGGGCGAGAGTCTATCTCTTTCCCTTTGCAGACTTTCAGCGTCCTCTGCAGAATTTGCCCTGCGACTCATCTCCGTGTCATCTGTGAATTTTGACACACTACACTTGGTCCCCAACTCCAAATCATCTATGTAAATTGTAAACAATTGCAGTCCCAACACTGATCCCTGAGGCACACCACTAGTCACTGATCACCAACCAGTAAAACACCCATTTACCCCCACTCTTTGCTTCCTGTTAGTTAACCAATCCTTTATTTTTTTTCCATCAGAAGTATAGACACACTTTTCCCCTTCCTGCCTTTTATTTCTGTCCCCACTTTACTCCCCTCTGACTACCTGCAAGAGTTCCCATCCCTCTACCACATTAGTTTACACACACACACACACACACACACACAAAACAACGTTAGCAAACACTACCCCTAGGACATTGGTTCCAGTCCTGCCCAGGTGCAGACCATCCGATTTGTATTGGTCCCACCTCTGCCAGCATTGGTTCCAATATCCCAGGAATTTGAATCCCTCCCTCTTGCACCATCTTTCAAGCCTTGTATTCATCTTAGCTATCCTGACATTACAACTCTGACCAGCACTCCTGAGATTACTACCTTTGAGGTCTTGCAAAGAACACAACAGCACAGGAACAGGCCCTTCGGCCCTCCAAGACTGCACTGATCATGTGTTCCTAACTAGACCATCCGTTTGTATCCCTCTATTCCCAGTCTGTTCATGTGGCTATCTAGATAAGTCTTAAATGATCCTAGCGTGTCTGCCTCAACCACCTTACTTGGTAGTGCATTCCAGGCCCCATCACCTTCTGTGTAAAATACGCCCCCTGCATAACCTTGCCTCCCCTTACCTTGAACTTGTAACCCCTTATTTTTGTCATTTCTGACTTGGGAAAAAGCTTCACTCTATCTATGCCCTTCATAATTTTATAAACTTCTATTAGACCACCCTTCAACCTCCGTCTTTGTAAGGGGAAGAACCTTAGTTTACTCAGTCTCACCTCATAGCTAATACTCTCCATACCAGGCAACATCCTGGTAAACCTTTTCTGCACTCTCTCCAAAACCTCCCCGTCCTTTCAGTAGTGTGGTGACCAGAACTGGACGCAGTATTCCAGATGTGGTCTAACCAACATTCTATATAACTGCAACATCACATGCCAACTTTTATACTCTAATAAAGGCAAGCATGCCATATGCCTTCTTCACCACCTTTTCCACCTGTGCTGCCACCTTTAAGGATCTGTGGACTTGCACACCCAGATCCCTCTGGGTGTCTATACTCCTGATGGTTCTGTCATTTATTGTATAGCTCCCCCCTGCATTAGATCTACCAAAATGTATCACTTTGTTTATCTGGATTAAATTCCATCTGCCGTTTCTCTGCCCAATTTTCCAGCCTATCTACATCCTGCTGTATTCTCTGACAATGTTCATCATTATCTGCAACTCCAACAATCTTTGAGTCATCTACAAACTCACTAATCAGACTAGCTATAGTGTCTTCCAAACCATTTATATATATCACAAACAGCAGAGGTCCCAGTACAGAGCCCTGCAGAACAGCACTAGTCACCTCCTCAAAAAACTCAACCAAATTTGTGAAGCATGACCTCCCTGTACAAAACCATGTTGTCTATCGCTAATGAGACTATTCAGTTCTAAATGTATATAGATCCTGTCTCTAAGAATCTTCTCCAACAATTTCTCAACCACGGACATCAAGCTCACTGGCCTATAATTACCCAGGTTATCCTTGCTACCCTACTTAAACAACGGGACCACATTTGCTATCCTCCAATCCTCTGGGAAAATCCTCTTCGTCATGGAAAAGGATGAGTGTTGTCCTATGGGTGAGGTGCTGAATTGGGGGAAGGCTAATTACAGCCAGATTAGGCAGGATTTGGTGGCTGTTGATTGGGAGAGGCTGTTTGAGGATAAATCCACATCTGGCGTGTGGGAATCTTTTAAGGAGCAGTTGATAGGAGTGCAGGACAGGCATGTGTCTGTAAAAAAGGACAAGAAAGGTAGGATTTGAGAGCTGTGGATAACCAGGGAAATTGTGGGTCTAATCAAAAAGAGTAAAGAAAAAACTAAACTTCTTAGTTTAACTCCTAACTTTCTAAATTCAGCTTGTAGGACCTCGTCCCATTTTTTATCTATATCATCGGTACCTATATGTAACACGACTACTGGCTATTCACCCTCCCCCTCCAGAATGGCCTGCAGTTGCTCCAAGACATCCTTGACCCTTGCACCAGGGAGGCAACGTGCCATCCTGGAGTCTCATTTGTGTCCGCAGAAATGTCTGTCAATTCCTCTTACAATTGAGTTCACTCTCACTGTAGCTCTGCCATTTATTTTCGTATCTTCCTGTGCAGCAGAGAGAGCCACAGTGCCATCTTTCCCTGGTGAGCCATCTCCTCCAACAGTATCCGAAACAGTATTTGTTTTGGAGGAAGACACTGCCTTCCTACTTTTCCTCTGTATGGTGGTCACCCATTCCCGATCTCCCGCAGTAATTTTTATCTACGGTGTGACTAACTCACTGAACGTGCTATCCACGACTTCTTCAGCATCTTGGTTGCTCCAATGTGAATCCATCTGCAGCTCCAGGGCTGTCAAGCGTTCTAACAGGAACTGCAGTTGGATACATGTCTTGCACGTGACGGAGCCAGGGACACCAGAAGGGTCCCTGAATTCCCACATCACACAAGAGAGACACTATATGGGTCTGGGATCTCCTGCCATGACTTAACCCTCAAGTTAACTTACAACAACAAATACAATGCCAAAAGCAAAAAAGAGAAAACAGAAAACAAATACTACTTGCCAATCACTTACCTGTTGGCTGTGACATTATGGTTTGATTTCTTTCCATTTCTCACTTGTCCTTAAAGGGAATTAGATAAGCAATTAAAGAGAAAGAAAATGCAGAGTTACAGGGAAAGGTAAGGCAGAGTGGAATTAACTGAGGTGCTCTTTCAGCGAGCCAGTATGGATATGACAGGGCAAAGGGCCATGTTCCATGCTGCAATCATTGTGTGATCTTACAATGTGAGCAAGATGTACAAAAAAATAATCAGAAAGGCTAATGCAATGCTGGCCTTAATAGGGAGAACTAAAAAAAAGGAGTAAAAATCATACTTCAGGTACACTGTACAAACATGAAACATAGAAAAACTGCAGCACAAACAGGCCCTTCGGCTCACAAGTTGCACTGATCATATCCCTACCTGTAACCCTCAATCCTATTAAATCCCATGTACTCATCCAGAAGTTTCTTAAAAGACCCTAAAAAATTCGCCTCTACCACCACCGACGGCAGCCGATTCCACTCACCCACCACCCTCTGAGTGAAAAACTTATCCCTGACATCTCCTCTGTACCAACTCCCCAGCACCTTAAACCTGTGTCCTCTTGTAGCGAACATTTTAGCCCTGGGAAATAGCCTCTGAGAATCCACCCGATGTATACCTCTCAACATCTTATAAACCTCTATCAAGTCACCTCTCATTCTTTGTCTCTCCAGGGAGAAAAGACTGAGCTCCTTTAACCTATCCTCATAAGGCATGCTACCCAATCCAGGCAACATCCTTGTAAATGTCCTCTGCACCCTTTCAATAGCTTCCACATCCCTCCTGTAATGAGGCAACCAGAACTGAGCACAGTACTCCAAGAGGGGTCTGACCAGGGTCTTATAAAGCTGCAGCATTATCTCCTGACTCCTAAACTCAATCCCCCAATTGATGAAGGCCAGTACACCATATACCTTCTTGACCACATCCTCTACCTGCGAGGCTGATTTAAGAGTCCTATGGACACGAACCTCAAGGTCCTTCTGATCCTCTACAATGCTAAGAGTCTAACCCTTGATATTACACTCCTTCATCCCATTTGACCTGCCAAAGTGGACCACTACACATTTATCCAGGTTGAAGTTCATCTGCCACTTCTTTGCCCAGTCTTGCATCCTATCTGTGTCACGCTGCAACTTTAGACATCCCTCCAGACTATCCACAACATCACCAACCTTCATGTCATTGGCAAACTTACCAACCCATCCCTCCACTTCCTCATCCAGGTCATTTATGAAAATTACAAACAGCTAGGGTCCCAGAACAGATCCCTGGGGCACTCCACTGGTGACCGACCTCCATGCAGAAAAAGACCCATCCACAACCACTCTCTGCCTTCTGCAGGCAAGCCAGTTCTGGATCCACAAGGCAATAGCCCCGTGTATCCCATGCCCTCTCACTTTCTCAAGAAGTCTTGCATGGGGGACCTCATCGAACACCTCGTTAAAAGTCCTGGTTAGACCACACGATCAATGTCCTAGTCAGACCACACAGTCAATACTGGGAGGAGTTCTAAGCTCCTTGAAGGGAGTGCAATTTATTTATTAGTGCCAAAGTAATTAGAAAACACTTCTACATACTTCCATACACACACACACACGAGTAGGGTGGGCATGGATGAAGAAGGAAAAAAAATTAGTCCTTCAATGCAATAGAATTATATTAAAAAGGACCATAAGACGTATGAGAATAAGTGGGCCATTTGGCCCATCGAGTTTGCTCTGCCATTCAATGAGATCATGACTGATCTGATATGATAATCCTCAACTCCACTTCCTACTTTATTCCCATAACTGTCTGTTCCCTTACCGATTAAAAACTGTCTGTCAGGCTTGAACTGGACAGCCCAGTGCGCTAAAAAATTCCACAGATGCACTGCCTTGATCTCTTAAATGTGTGCCCCCTGACTCTCAAAGATGATGCCCTTTGGTGCTAGACTCTCCCACAAGGGGAAAGAACTGTGCGCCTCGACCCTGTCAAGTTCCCCAAGGATGCAATATGTGTCAATAAGGTCAGATGTCATTCTTCTGAATTGCAATGAGGACAGGCCCAAGTGACATAATCTTCTCCTCATAAGAAAATTCATCGACAGGCAAGAGACAAAAACGCTAAACTGTCTCACAGGAAGAAAGAAGCTGTGTGCCTCTACCCTGTCAGGTTCCCTGAGAATGCAATATGCGTCCATAAGGTCAGCTATCATTCTTCTAAATTGCCCAAGCAACTCAATCATTCCTCATAAGAAAGTTCATGTGTATGTAGGTGACAAAAATAGAGATGTCAGTGACACGTGCCTTTAAGTGAGCAGAAAGCAGAGCAGTAAATGCCTACGGCCATACTAGTCTGAAAACGCCCGATCTCGTCTGATCTCGGAAGCTAAGCAGACTCAGGCCTGGTTAGTACTTGGATGGGAGACCGCCTGGGAATACCAGGTGCAGTAGGCTTTTGCTGCCGTCAGAGGCTGCTCAAACCCACCCCCCTCACACTGACATTCAGCACTCAACAAACATCCTTTTCGCACACAAACACTTCCTCTCTCACTCATTCATACAATCTCATTGCTGCACATTCTCCTCCTGCTACACAGGCAATACAGATGATTGACATGAGAAATAAAAATCAAAACAAAATAACAACTCTTTCATTCAAGAGAACAAACTCCGACTTTACCCTACTCGTGCACAACTCTGAATGTTGACTTTTGATAGACTGATTACTGTGCCGTTCCGTTTTATAAGAATCACATAACTACTGGTGAGGGTTGAGTTTGAAACTAAAATGGTTGTGGCTGGTGGAGGGATCAAGTGAAGGGAGACTTAGAAAGCTAAAGATTATATCAAGGCAATAGAGCAATGTGGCCATTTGGGTAGAAGTGCAGAGTGCAACAGGGAGAGACGGAGAGTTTAACCATAATCGTGCATCAGCGAATATGTCCTTGCAAAGAACTGTAGTAAAAAAAATAAAACTCAGTGCTTCTCTTTGGAATGCGAGAAACATTCACTACAAAATCGATGAACTGGTGGCATACATAGAGATAAATGGTTTAGATGTAAAGGCCATTGCAGAGACATTCTTGCAAGATGACCAAGGTTGGTTAATAAGTATTTCAGGTTACGCAACATTTTCAAAAGATAGGCGGCATGGAAAATGAGCAGGAGGAGGAGGAGGAGCCCTGGTTTCAAAGAATGACACAAAGACATTAATAACATAAGGATCTGGGTTCAGAAGAGCAGGAAGTAGAATCAGTATGGGCCGACATTAGGAATCATGAAAGTCAGAAAAATCTAGTGCAAGAAATTTGTAGAGTCCCGAATAGAAGTTACGCTATTAGAGCGGTAAAGAAGAAATAATTGGAGTTTGCAACAAAAGCAATGTAATAATTGGTGGTGTGTTTAATTTTGATATAGACTGGACATATGAAATTGACAATTGTGTCTAGAAGAGAAACTTGTGGAATGGTTTCATGATAGTTTCCTGAAACAATACGTTTGGCGCCAACTAGAGATAAAACGATTTTGGATCTAACATTGTGCATTGAGGTTGGTTTAAGTTGTAATCTCACAGTGAAAGCGATGGTAACATTGAATTCCGTATTAAGTTTGAAATCTATAGTTTAGGAGTGCAGCGTCAATTTACCAGAATGAAACCTGGACTTGTTCGTTCCGAGGAGAGATTATACAAAGCCTGTTGCTTGGAATTTAGACGGTGAAGAGGTGATTTTATGGAAGTTTCCAGGATGTTAAAAGGAACAGATTGAGAAGATAGAGAGAAAGTATTTCTGCTGATTGGGGAATTTAGGATAAGGGACTTTGGTGTACAATTTAGAGCCATGACTTTCAGAAGTGAAATTAGAAAACATTTCTACTCAAGAATTCTGGAACTCGCATCCACAAAAGACAATTGCTGTGCGATTAATGGTGAATTGGAAATCTGGGTATGGTGGATATTTGTTCAACTAAAGGTACTAATGATGAGGATGAGTGACAGGGAAATGGTGCTGGCAAGCAGATGAGACATGATTATTGGATGTTGGGACAGACTCAAGGGGCCAAATATCCCACCTCTGTTGTTCTGTTCCAAGTGATGGGAAAGGGTTCGAATGGAGCTCTGCCCCCATATACACACACACACACACACGCATACGCACGAGTAGGGTGGACATGGAAAGAAGAATAAGTGGGCCATTTGGCCCATCGCGTTTGCTATGCCATTCAATGAGATCATGACTGATCTGATATGATAATCCTCAACTTATTTCCTACTTTATCCCCATAACTGTCTTTTCCCTTACTGATTAAAAATCTGTCAATGTTGAACTGGACAGTTCTGTATGCGAAAGATGCACTGTCCTCTGACGGAGATGCACTGTCCTCTTCATCTCTTAAATGTGTGCTTCCTGAATCTGAGATGATGCCCTCTGGTGCTAAATTGTCTCACAAGGAGAAAGAAGTTGTGTGCCTCGACACTGTTAGGTTCCCTGAGAATGCAATGTGCGTCCATAAGGTCAGCTATCATTCTTCTAAATTGCCCAAGGAATTCAATCTCTCCTCAGAAGAAAGCTCATGTGTATGTAGGTGAGAAAAATAGAGATGTCAGCGACACGTTCCTTTAAGCAGGCAGAAAGCATAGCAGCAAATGCCTACGGCCATACTAGTCTGAAAACGCCCGATCTCGTCTGATCTCGGAAGCTAAGCAGACTCAGGCCTGGTTAGTACTTGGATGGGAGACCGCCTGGGAATACCAGGTGCAGTAGGCTTTTGCTGCCGCCAGAGGCTGCTCAAACCCATCCCCCTCACACTGACATTCAGCACTCAACAAACATCCTTTTCACGCTCACTCCCGCACATGTACATTTTCTCTCTCTCACTCGCCTATGCAATCTCATTGCTGCACATTTTTCTCCTGCTACACAGGCATGACAGCTGATTGACATGAGAGAAAAAAAAACGCTCAAAACAAAATAACAACTCTTCCATTCAAGAGAACAAACTCTGAATTTCCCCCACTCACGCACAACTCTGAACGTTGACTCTTGATAGCCTGATGACTGTGCCTTTCTGTTTTATAAAAATCACATAACTACTGGTGAGGGTCAGGCTTGAAACTGGAAGGGTTGCGGCTGGGGAAGGGATCAGGTGAAGGGAGATTTAGAAAGCCAAAGATAATATCAAGGTAATAGTGCAATGTGGCCATTTGGATAATACTGCGAAGTGTAACATGGAGGAACAGAGAGTTTAACCGTAATCGTGCATCAGCGAATATGTCCTTGCAAAGAAATGTAGTAAAGAAATAAAATTCATCTCTTAAATGTGTGCTTCCTGAATCTGAGATGATGCCCTCTGGTGCTAAATTGTCTGACAAGGAGAAAGAAGTTGTGAGAAACATTCACTGTAAAATCGATGAACTGGTGACATACATAGAGATAAATGGTGAAGGTCTCAGGGTACGAAACATTTTCAAAAGATAGGCAGAATAGAAAATGAGGAAGAGAAGGAGGAGGAGACCTGATTTCAAAGGATGACACAAAAACATTAGTGAGAAAGGATCTGGATTCAGAAGAGCAGGAAGTAGAATCAGTATAGGCCGACATTAGGAAACCACAAGAGTCAGAAAAATCTAGTGTGAGAAATTTGTAGCGTCCCGAATAGAAGTTATGCTATTAGAGCGGTGAAGAAGAAATAATTGGAGTTTGCAACAAAGGCAATGTAATAATTGTGATGTGTTTAATTTTGATATAGAATGGACATATGGAATTGACAATTGTGTCTAGAAGAGAAACTTGTGGAATGGTTTCATAATAGTTTCTTGAAACAGTACATTGTGAAGCCAATTAGGGATAAAACGGTTTTGGATCTAGCATTGTGCAATGAGGCTGGCTTAAGTTGTAATCTCACAGTGAAAGCGATGGTAACATTGAATTCCATATTAAGTTTGAAAGCTGCATTTTAGGAATGACATATTGGCCTTGGATAGAGTTCAGCATCAATTTACCAGAATGGAACCTGGACTCCTAAATGTTCATAGAATATAGATAAACTACAGCACAAACAGGCCCTTTGGCCTACAAGTTGCACTGATCATATCCCTACCTACTAAGCCTACCTATAACCCTCAATCTTATTAAATCCCATGTACACATCCAGAAGTCTCTTAAAAGACCCTAACGAATTTGCCTCCACCACCACCGACGGCAGCCGATTCCACTCACCCACACCCTGTGAGTGAAAAATTTACCCCGACATCTCCTCTGTACCTACTCCCCAGCACCTTAAACCTGTGTCCTCTCATAGCGACCATTTCAGCCCTGGGAAATAGCCTCTGAGAATCCACCCGCTCTATACCTCTCAACATCTTATAGACCTCTATCATGTCACCTCTCATCCTTCGTCTCTCCAGGGAGAAAAGACCGAGTTCCCTCAAACTATCCTCATAAGGCATGCCACCCAATCCAGGCAACATCCTTGTAAATGTCCTCTGCACCGTTTCAATAGCTTCCACATCTTTCTTGTAATGAGGCGACCAAACTGCGCACAGTACTCCAAGTGGGGTGTGACTAGGGCCTTACAAAGCTTATTACGAGGAGAGATTATACAAAGCCTATTCCTTGGAATTTAGACGGTGAAGAGGTGATTTTATCGAAGTTTACAGGATATGGAAAGGAACAGATTGAGAAGATAGAGAGAAACTATTTCAGTTGATTGGGCAATTTAGGATTAGGGACTTTGGTGTATAATTTAGAGCCATGTCTTTCAGGAGTGAAATTAGAAAACATTTCTACTCGACGGTGCAGAGGGACCTCGGGGTCCTTGTGCATGAGTCGCAAAAACCCAGCTTGCAGGTGCAGCAGGTGGTCAGGAAGGCGAATGGGATGCTGGCCTTCATAGCGAGGGGGATTGAATATAAAAGTAGGGAGGTCTTGCTGCAGCTGTATAGGGCATTGGTGAGGCCGCAGCTGGAGTACTGTGTGCAGTTTTGGGCGCCGCACCTGCGCAAGGATATTTTGGCCCTGGAGGGAGTGCAGAGGAGGTTTACTAGGCTGATACCGGAGTTGAGGGGATTGAGCTATGAGGAGAGGCTGAATAAACTAGGCTTGTACTCGTTAGAGTTTAGAAGAATGAGGGGAGATCTCATTGAGACGTATAAGATGATGAATGGGATGGATAGGATAGAGGTGGAGAGACTCTTCCCGCTCAAAAAAGACAGTAGGACTAGAGGGCACAGCCTCAAGATAAAGGGGAGGCGGTTTAGAACGGAGTTGAGGAGGAACTTCTTCACTCAAAGGGTGGTGAATCTCTGGAATTCTCTGCCCGTTGAAGTGGTGGAGGCTGCCTCGCTAAATATTTTTAAGAAGCGGGTTGATGGGTTCTTGATAAGAGAGGGGATTAAGGGTTATGGGGAGAGGGCGGGAAAGTGGAACTGAGCCACAACAGATCAGCCATGATCTTATTGAATGGCGGGGCAGGCTCGAAGGGCTAGATGGCCTACTCCTGCTCCTATTTCTTATGTTCTTATGTTCAAAAGAGTTCTGGAACTCGCATCCACAAAAGACAATTGATGTGCGATCAATGGTAAATTGGAAATCTGGGTATGGTGGATGTTTGTCCAATTAAAGGTAGTAATGATGAGGGTGAGTGACAGGCAAATTGTGTTAGCAAGCAAATGAGACATGATTCATTGGATGTTGGGACAGACTCAAGGGGCTAAATATCCCACCCCTGTTGTTGAGTTACAAATGAAGGGAAAGGGTTCTAATGGAGCTCTGCCCACATACACACGCACATGCACATATGAGTCGGGTGGGCATGGGAGAAAATGAAAAAAAGAGAAATTAATCCTTCAATGTGGGAGGATTATATTAAATAGACCATAAGACATAGGAGAATAAGTTGGCCATTTGGCCCATCGAGTTTGCTCTGCCATTCAATGGATCATGACTGCTTTGATATAGAACATTACAGCACAGTACAGGCCCTTCGGCCCTCAATGTTGTGCCGAGCTATGTCCAATCCCAAGATCAAGCTATCCCACTCCCTATAATTCTGGAGTGCTCCATGTGCCTATCCAATAATTGCTTGAAAGTTCCTAAAGTGTCCGACTCCACTATCACAGCAGGCAGTCTATTCCACACTCCAACCACTCTCTGAGTGAAGAATCTACCCCGGACATCCCGCCTATCTCTCCCACCATTGAACCTTACAGTTATGCCCCCCTAGTAACAGCTACATCCACCTGAGGAAATAGTCTCTGCACGTCCACTCTATCAATCCCTCTCATCATCTTATAAACCTCTATTATGATAATCCACAACTCCATTTCCTACCTTATCCCCATAACTGTCTGTTCCCTTACTGATTAAAAAACTGTCTATGTCAAGCTTGAACTGGACAGCCCCCTGTGCGAAAGATGCACTGTCCTCTGATGGAGATGCACTGTCCTCTTCATCTCTTAAATGTGTGCTCCCTGACTCTGAGATGATGCCCTCTGGTGCTAAACTGTCTCACAAGGAAAAGAAGCTGTGTGCCTCTACACTGTCAGGTTCCCTGAGAATGCAATGTGCGTCCATAAGGTCAGCTATCATTCTTCTAAATTGCCCAAGCAACTCAATCATTCCTCATAAGAAAGTTCATGTGTATGTAGGTGACAAAAATAGAGATGTCAGCGACACGTGCCTTTAAGTGAGCAGAAAGCAGAGCAGTAAATGCCTACGGCCATACTAGTCTGAAAACGCCCGATCTCGTCTGATCTCGGAAGCTAAGCAGACTCAGGCCTGGTTAGTACTTGGATGGGAGACCGCCTGGGAATACCAGGTGCAGTAGGCTTTTGCTGCCGTCAGAGGCTGCTCAAACCCACCCCCCTCACACTGACATTCAGCACTCAACAAACATCCTTTTCATGCTCACTCCCCAACACAAACACTTTCTCTTTCTCTCACACACAATCGCATTGCTGCACATTCTCTTCCTGCTACACAGGCAAGACAGCTGATTGACATGAGAGAAAAAACACTCAAAACAAAATAACAACTCTTTCATTCAAGAGAACAAACTCTGTATTTACCCTACTCGTGCACAACTCTGAACGTTGACTCTTGATAGACTGATGACTGTGCCATCCTGTTTTATAAAAATCACATAACTACTGCTGAGGGTCAGGTTTGAAACAGAAAGGGTTGTGGCTGGGGAAGGGATCAGATGCAGGGAGATTTAGAAAGCTAAAGATGATATCAAGGTAATAGAGCAATGTGGCCATTTGGGTAATAGTGCACAGTGCAACAGGGAGGGACGGTGAGTTTAACCGTAATCGTGCATCAGTGAATATGTCCTTGCAAAGAACCGTAGGAAACAAATAAAATCGTAACGAGAGAAACATTCTGTAAAATCGATGAACTAGTGACATACATTGAGATAAATGGTTTAGGTCTCAGGGTACGAAACATTTTCAAAAGATAGGCAGGATGGAAAATGAGGAAGAGGAGGAGGAGCCCTGGTTTCAAAGGATGACACAGAGACATTAGTGAGAAAGGATCTGGGTTCAGAAGAGCAGGAAGTAGAATCAATATGGGCAGTGATTAGAAATCACAAGAGTCAGAAAAGATTGGCGTGAGAAGTTTGTAGAGCCCCGAATAGAAGTGATACTATTAGAGCACTGATGAAGAAATAATTGGAGCTTGTAACAATCTGAGATTGGTGGATATTTGTTTAATGAAAGGTATTATTGTTGGGCATGCATGGCAGGCAAATGGTGTTAGCAAGCAGATGAGACATGATTCATTGGATGTTGGGATAGACTCAATTAGCCAAATATTCCCCCTCAGTTCTGATGTTCCTGGTGAAGAGAAAGGCTTCTAATGGAGTTCTGCCCCCACACACACACAAATGAGTAGAGTGGGCGTAGAGAGAAAATGGAAAAAAGAGAAATATATCCTTCAGTACAACGGATTGTATTAAAATCATAAGACATAGGAGTAGAAGAAGGCCATTGGCACACCAAACCGCTCCACTATTCAAGGAGATCATGACTGATCTGACATGATAATCTTCAAATTCCCACCCCATCAATCCCCATAACCCTTGTTTCCCTGACTGCTTAAAGATCTGTCTATCTCAGGCTTGAACTGGACAGCCCTGTGTGCAAAGAATTCCACAGATGCACTGGTCCTTGAGAGAAGGAATTCCTCTTCGTCTCTTAAATGTGCGTCTCCTGATTCTGAGATGATGCCTTTGGTCCCAGACTCTCCCACACGAGGAAAGAAGCTGTGCGTCTCACCCCGTCAAGTCCCCTGAGAATGCAATATGTGTCAATGACATCAGTTGTCATTCTTCTAAATGGCAATGAGTACAGACCCAAGCGACTCAATCTCTTCTCAGAAGAAAAGCCCTCCATACACAGGAGACAAGAATAGAGATGTCAGTGCCATTTGTCCTTAAGCAGACAGAAAGCAAAGCAGCAAATCCCTACATCCATACTAGTTTGACAACGCTCCATCTCGTCTGATCTTGGAAGCTAAGCAAACTCAGGCCTGGATAGTACTTGATTGAGAATACCAGGTGCAGTCGGCTTTTGCTGACGCCAGTGACTTCTTAAATCTTGTCACCGCCACACTGATATTCAGCGCTCAACAAACATCCTTCAACCCCCACATTCCCGCACGTAAGCTTTCTTTCATTATCTCTCTCTCTCTCTCACACAAACAACCTCATTGCTGCACATTCTCCTCCTGTTACACAGGCAAGATGGCTGATTGACATTGAGAGAAAAACACTAGAAAGAAGAAACCAACTCTTTCATTCAATAGAACAAACTCTGACTTCACCCTACTCATACCCAACTCTGAATGTTGACCCTTGGCAGACTGATGACTGTGCCGTTCTGTTTTATGAGAATCACATAACAATTGGTGAGGATCGAGTTTGAAACTAAAACGGTCGTGGCTGGGGGAAGGATCAGATGCAGGGAGATTTAGAAAGCTAAAGATAATATCAAGGCAATAGAGCAATGTGGCCATTTGGGTAATAGTGCAGAGTGCAACAGGGAGGGACGGGGAGTTTAACCATGATCGTGCATCAGCAAATATGTTCTTGCAAAGATCTGTTGTAAAATAAACTCAATGCTCCACATCAGAATATGAGAAACATTCACTACAAAATCAATGAATTGGTGGCAAACAGAGAGATAAATGGTTTTGATGTAGTGCAGAGACATTCTTGCAAGGTGACCAAGGATGGTTAATAAGTATTTCAGGTTACATTTTCAAAAGATAGGCAGAATGGAAAATGAGGAGGAGGAGCCCTGGTTTCAAAGGATGACGCAAACACATTAATAAGATAAGGATCTGGGATCAGAAGAGCAGGAAGTAGAATCAGTATGGGCTGACATTAGGAATCACAAGAGTCAGAAAAATCTAGCATGAGAAATTTGTAGAGTCCCGAATAGAAGTTATGCTATTAGAGCGGTGAAGAAGAAATAATTGGAGTTTGCAACAAAAGCAATGTAGTAATCGTGGTGTGTTTAATTTTGATATAGACTGGACATATGAAATTGACAATTGTGTGTAGAAGAGAAACTTGTGGAATGGTTTCATGATAGTTTCTTGAAACAATACATTGCGAAGCCAACTAGGGATAAAATGATTTTAGATCTAGCATTGTGCAATGAGGCTGGTATAAGTTGTAATCTCACAGTGAAAGCGATGGTAACATTGAATTCCACATTAAGTTTGAAAGCTGCATTTTAGGAGTGACATATTGGCCTTGGATAGAGTTCAGCATCAATTTACCAGAATGAAACCTGGACTCCTAAATGTTCATTAGAAGGAGAGATTATACAAAGCCTATTGCTTGGAATTTAGATGGTGAAGAGGTGATTTTATGGAAGTTTCCGGGATATTTAAAGGAACAGATTGAGAAGATAGAGAGAAACTATTTCTGCTGATTGGGCAACGTAGGATTAGGGACTTTGGTGTACAATTTAGAGCCATGTCTTTGAGGAGTGAAATTAGAAAACATTTCTACTCAAAAGAATTCTGGAACTCGCATCCACAAAAGACAATTGATGTGCGATCAGTGGTAAATTGGAAATCTGGGTATGGTGGATATTTGTTCAACTAAAGGTAGTAATGATGAGGATGAGTGACAGGCAAGTGGTGTTAGCAAGCAGTTGAGACATGATTCACTGTATGATGGGACAGACTCAAGGGGCTGAATATCCCACCTCTGTTTTTGTGTTCCAGATGAAGGGAAAGGGTTCTAATGGAGCTCTGCGCTGATATATACACACACACATGAGTGAGGTGGGCATGATAGAAAATGAAAAAAAGAGAAATTTATCCTTCAATGTGGTGGGATCATATTAAATAGACCACGAGACATACGAGAATAAGTGGGCCATTGGTCCAACGAATTTGCTCTGCCATTCAATGTGATCATGACTGATCTGATATGATAATCCTCAACTCCATTTCTTACCTTATCCCCATAACTGTCTGTTCCCTTACCGATTAAAATCTGTCCGTGTCAAGCTTGAACTGGACAGCCCTGTGTGCTAAAGATGCACTGTCCTCTGAGAGAGGTGCACTGTCTTCTTCATCTATTAAATGTGTGCTCCTTGACTCTGAGATGATGCCCTCTGGTGCTAAACTATCTCTCATGGAGAAAGAAGCTGTGTGCCTCTACCCTGTTATGTTCTCTGAGAATGCAGTGTGTGACCATAAGGTCAGCTATCCTTCTTCTAAATTGACCAAGCAACTCAATCTCTCCTCGTAAGAAAGTTCATGTGTATGCAGGTGAGAAAAATAGAGATGTCAGCGACACGTTCCTTTAAGCAGGCAGAAAGCATAACAGCAAATGCCTACGGCCATACTAGTCTGAAAACGCCCGATCTCGTCTGATCTCGGAAGCTAAGCAGACTCAGGCCTGGTTAGTACTTGGATGGGAGACTGCCTGGGAATACCAGGTGCAGTAGGCTTTTGCTGCCGCCAGAGGCTGCTCAAACCCATCCCCCTCACACTGACATTCAGCACTCAACAAACATCCTTTTCACGCTCACTCCCGCACACGTACACTTTCTCTCTCTCACTCGCCTATGCAATCTCATTGCTGCACATTTTTCTCCTGCTACACAGGCATGACAGCTGATTGACATGAGAGAAAAAAAAACGCTCAAAACAAAATAACAACTCTTCCATTCAAGAGAACAAACTCTGAATTTCCCCCACTCACGCACAACTCTGAACGTTGACTCTTGATAGCCTGATGACTGTGCCATTCTGTTTTATAAAAATCACATAACTACTGGTGAGGGTCAGGCTTGAAACTGGAAGGGTTGCAGCTGGGGAAGGGATCAGACGCAGGGAGATTTAGAAAGCTAAAGATAATATCAAGGCAATAAAGCAATGTGGCCATTTGGGTAATAGTGCACAGTGTAACAGGGAGGGACGGAGAGTTTAACTGTAATCATGCATCAGTGAATACGTCCTTGCAAAGAACCGTAGTAAACAAATAAAATTCATCGTAACGAGAGAAACATTCACTGTAACATCGATGAGCTGGTGACATACATAGAGAGAAATGGTTTAGGTCTTAGGGTACGAAACATTTTCAAAAGATAGGCAGAATAGAAAATGAGGATGAGGATGAGGAGGAGACCTGGTTTCAAAGGATGGCACAAATATATTAGTGAGAAAGGATCTGGGTTCAGAAGAGCAGGACGTAGAATCAATATGGGCAGTGATTAGAAATCACAAGAGTCAGAAAAGATTGGCGTGAGAAGTTTGTAGAACCCCGAATAGAAGTGATACTATTAGAGCACTGATGAAGAAACAATTGGAGCTTGTAACAATCTGAGATTGGTGGATATTTGTTTAACGAAAGGTATTATTGAACATAAGAACATAAGAACATAAGAAATAGGAGCAGGAGTAGGCCATCTAGCCCTTTGAGCCTGCCCCGCCATTCAATAAGATCATGGCTGATCTGTTGTGGCTCAGTTCCACTTTCCCGCCCTCTCCCCATAACCCTTAATCCCCTCTCTTATCAAGAACCCATCAACCCGCTTCTTAAAAATATTTAGCGAGGCAGCCTCCACCACTTCAACGGGCAGAGAATTCCAGAGATTCACCACCCTTTGAGTGAAGAAGTTCCTCCTCAACTCCGTTCTAAACCGCCTCCCCTTTATCTTGAGGCTGTGCCCCCTAGTCCTACTGTCTTTTTTGAGCGGGAAGAGTCTCTCCACCTCTATCCTATCCATCCCATTCATCATCTTATACGTCTCAATGAGATCTCCCCTCATTCTTCTAAACTCTAACGAGTACAAGCCTAGTTTATTCAGCCTCTCCTCATAGTTCAACCCCCTCAACTCCGGTATCAGCCTGTTCGGGATGCACAGCAGGCAAATGGCGTTAGCAAACAGATGAGACATGATTCATTGGATGTTGGGATAGACTCAGTCCGCCAAATATTCCCCTTCTGTTCCGATGTTCCTGGTGAAGGGAAAGGCTTCTAATGGAGTTCTGCCCCCACACGCACACAAATGAGTAGAGTGGGCATAGAGAGAAGATGGAATAAAGAGAAATAAATCCTTCAGTACATCGGATTGTATTAAAATCACGAGATATAGTAGTAGAAGGTGGCCATTGGCACACCAAACAGCTCCACTATTCAATGAGATCATGACTGATCTGATATGATAATCTTCAAATTCCCACCCCGCCCCACCCCATCAATCCCCATAACCCTTGTTTCCCTGACTGCTTAAAGATCTGTCTATCTCAGGCTTGAACTGGACAGCCCTGTGTGCAAAGAATTCAGTAAAAAGTCTGACAACACCAGGTTTTAGTCCAACCTATTTATTTGATATATTATCAAATAAATAGGTTGGACTAAAACCTGGTGTTGTCAGACTTTTTACTGTGTTTACGCCAGTCCAACGCCGGCATACCCACATCATGCAAAGAATTCCACAGATGGACTGGTCTTTGAGAGAAGAAATTCCTCTTCATCTCTTAAATGTTGGCCCCTGATTCTGAGATGATGCCCTTTGGTCCTAGGCTCTCCCACACGAGGAAAGAAGGTGTGTGCCTCGACCCCGTCAAGTCCCCTGAGAATGCAATATGTGTCAACGAGATCAGCTGTCATTCTTCTAAATGGCAATGAGTACAGACCCAAGCGACTCAATCTCTTCTCAGAAGAAAAGCCTTCCATTCACAGGAGACAAGAATAGAGATGTTAGTGCCATTTGTCCTTAAGTAGACAGAAAGCAAAGCAGCAAATGCCTATAGCCATACTAGTTTGAAAATGCACCATCTTGTCTGATCTTGGAAGCTAAGCAAACTCAGGTCTGGATAGTACTTGCTTGAGAGTACCAGGTGCAGTAGGCTTTTGCTGCCGCCAGTGACTGCTCAAATCTCGCCACCACCACACGGATATTCAGCACTCAACAAACATCCTTTTCCCCCCATGTTCCCACATGCAAGCTTTCTTTCTTTCTCTCTCTCTCTCGCACACAACCTCATTGCTGCAGATTCTCCTCCTGTTACACAGTCAAGATGGCTGATTGACATTGAGAGAAAAACACTAGAAAGAAGAAACCAGCTCTTTCATTCAAGAGAACAAACTCTGCCTTCAGGCTACTCATACCCAACTCTGAATGTTGACTCTTGGCAGAGAGATAACTGTGCTGTTCTGTTTTATGAGAATCACATAACTACTGGTGAGGGTCGAACTTGGAACTAAAATGGTTGTGGCTGTTGGAGGGATCAGATGAAGGGGGATTTAGAAAGCTAAAGATAATATCAAGGCAAAAGAGCAATATTGCCATTTGGTTAATAGTGCAGGGTGCAACAGGGTGGGACGGAGAGTTTAACCATATTCGTGCATCAGCGAATATGTCCTTGCAAAGAACTGTAGTTAAAAGAAAAAATAAACTCAATGTTCCTCATCGGAATGTGAGAAACATTCACTACAAAATCAATGAACTGGTGGCATACATGGAGATAAATGGTTTAGATGTAAGGGCCATTGCAGAGACATTCTTGCAAGTTGACGAAGGATGGTTAATAAGTATTTCAGGTTACAAAACATTTTCAAAAGATATGCAGAATAGAAAATGAGGAGGAGGAGCCCTGGTTTCAGAGGATGACACAAAGACATTAGTAACATAAGGATCTGGGATCAGAAGAGCAGGATTTAGAATCAGTATGGGCCAACATTAGGAATCACAAGAGTCAGAAAAATCTAGTGTGAGAAATTTGAAGAGTCCTGAATAGAAGTTATGCTATTAGAGCGGTGAAGAAGAAATAATTGGAGTTTGCAACAAAGGCAATGTAGTAATTGTGGTGTGTTTAATTTTGATATAGACTGGACATATGAAATTGACAATTGTGTCTAGAAGAGAAACTTGTGGAATGGTTTCATGATAGTTTCTTGAAACAACACATTGTGGAGCCAACTAGGGATAAAACGATTTTAGATCTAGCATTGTGCAATGTGGCTGGTTTAAGTTGTAATCTCACAGTGAAAGCGATGGTAACATTGAACTCCACATTAAGTTTGAAAGCTACAGTTCAGGAATGACATAATTGGCCTCGGAATGAGTTCAGCATCAATTTACCAGAATGAAACATAGACTCCCATTACAAGGAGAGATTATACAAAGCCTATTGCTTGGAATTTAGACGGCGAAGAGTTGATTTTTTAGAAGTTTCCAGGATATTAAAAGGAACAGATTGAGAAGATAGAGAGAAACTATTTCTGCTGATTGGGCAACTTAGGATTAGGGACTTTGGTGTACAATTTAGAGCCATGTCTTTGAGGAGTGAAATTAGAAAACATTTCTACTCAAAAGAATTCTGGAACTCGCATCCACAAAAGACAATTGATGTGCAATCAGTGGTAAATTGGAATCTGGGTATGGTGGATGTTTGTTCAATTAAAGGTATTAATGATGAGGATGAGTGACAGGCAAGTGGTGTTAGCAAGCAGATGAGACATGATTCATTAGATGTTGGGACGGACTCAAGGGGCTAAATATCCCACCTCCGTTGTGTTCCAAATGAAGGGAAAGGGTTCTAATGGAGCTCTGCCCCCATAGACACACCCACACACACACACACACACACACACACACACACACATGAGTAAGGTGAGCATGATAGAAAATGAAAAAAAGAGAAATTTATCCTTCAATGTGGTAGGATCATATTAAATAGACCACAAGACATAGGAGAATAAGTGGGCCATTGGCCCATTGAATTTGCTCTGCCATTCAATGACATCATGACGGATCTGATATGATAATCCTTGACTCCATTTCTTACCTTATCCCCATAACTGTCTGTTCCCTTACCAACTAAAAGCTCTGTGTCAAGCTTGAACTGGACAGCCCTTTGTGCGAAAGGCGCACTGTCCTCTGAGAGAGATGTACTGTGTTCTTCATCTCTTAAATGTGTGCTCCTTGACTCTGAGATGATGCCCTCTGGTATTAAACTGTCTCACAAGGAGAAAGAAGCTGTGTGCCTCTACCCTGTCAGGTTCCCTGAGAATGCAGTGTGCATCCATAAGGTCAGCTATCATTCTTCTTAATTGCCCAAGCAACTCAGTCTCTCCCCAGAAGAAAGTTCATCTGTATGTAGGTAACAAAAATAGAGATGTCAGCGACATGTTCCTTTAAGTGGGCAGAAAGCAGCACAGCAAATGCCTACGGCCATACTAGTCTGAAAACGCCCGATCTCGTCTGATCTCGGAAGCTAAGCAGACTCAGGCCTGGTTAGTACTTGGATGGGAGACCGCCTGGGAATACCAGGTGCAGTAGGCTTTTGCTGCCGCCAGAGGCTGCTCAAACCCACCCCCCTCACACTGACATTCAGCACTCAACAAACATCCTTTTCACGCTCACTACCGCACACGTACACTTCCTCTCTCACTCGCTCATACAATCTCATTGCTGCACATTCTCCTCCTGCTACACAGCCGAGAGAAAAAAAAACACGAGAGAAAAAAATGCTCGAAACAAAAAAAAACAACTTTCTTTCAAGAAAACAAACTCTGAATTTACCCTACTCATGCACAACTCTGAATGTTGAATCTTGATACACTGATGACTGTGCCTTTCTGTTTTATAAAAATCATATGACTACTGGTGAGGGTCGGTCTTGAAACTAAAATGGTTGTGGTTGGTGGAGTGATCAGGTGAAGGGAGATTTAGAAAGCTAAAGATAATATCAAGGCAATAGAGCAATGTGGCCATTTGAGTAATAGTGCACACTGCAGCAGGGAGGGATGGAGAGTTTAACCGTAATCATGCATCAGCGAATATGTCCTTGCAAAGAACTTTAGTAAACAAATAAAATTCATCGTAATGAGAGAAACATTCACTGTAACATCGATGAACTGGTGACATACATAGAGAGAAATGGTTTAGGTGTCAGGGTACAAAACATTTTCAAAAGATAGGCAGAATGGAAAATGAGGAAGAGGAGGAGGACACCTGGTTTCAAAGGATGACACAAATACATTAGTGAGAAAGGATCTGAGTTCAGAAGAGCAGGAAGTAGAATCAATATGAGCAGTGATTAGAAATCACAAGAGTCAGAAAAAATTGGCATGAGAAGTTTGTAGAACCCCGAATAGAAGTGATACTATTAGAGCGCTGATGAAGAAACAGTTGGAGCTTGTAACTTTCTGAGATTGGTGGATATTAATTTAACGAAAGGTATTATTGTTTGGGGTGCACAGCAGGGAAATGATGTTAGCAAGCAGATGAGACATAATTCATTAGATGTTGGGATAGACTCAAGGCGCCAAATATTCCCCCTTTGTTTTGATGTTCCTGGTGAAGGGAAAGGATTCTAATGGAGCTCTGCCCCCACACACACACACAAATGAGTAGAGTGGGCGTAGAGAAAAAAATGGAAAAAAGAGAAATAAATCCTTCAGTACATTGGATTGTATTAAAATCATAAGACATAGGAGTAGAAGAAGGCCATTGGCACACCAAACTGCTCCACTATTCAATGAGATCATGACTGATCTGATATGATAATCTTCAAATTCCCACCCCGCCCCACCCCATCAATCCCCATAACGCTTGTTTCCCTGACTGATTAAAGAACTGTCCATCTCAGGCTTGAACTGGACAGCCCTGTGTGCAAAGAATTCCACAGACGCACTGGTCTTTGAGAGAAGAAATTCCTCTTCATCTCTTAAATGTGTGCCACCTGACTCTGAGATGATGCCCTCTGGTCCTAGACTGTCCCACACGAGGAAAGAAGCTGTGCGTCTCGCCCCGTCAAGTCCCCTGAGAATGCAATATGTGTCAATGAGATCAGCTGTGATTTTTCTAAATGGCAATGCGTACAGACCCAAGCGACTCAATCTCTTCTCAGAAGAAAAGCCCTCCATACACAGGAGACTAGAACAGAGATGTTAGTGCCATTTGTCCTTAAGTAGACAGAAAGCAAAGCAGCAAATGCATATAGCCATACTGGTTTGAAAATGCTCCATCTCGTCTGATCTTGGAAGCATACCAAACTCAGGTCTGGATAGTACTTGACTGAGAATACCAGGTGCAGTAGGTTTTTGCTGCCGCCAGTGACTGCTAAAATCACGCCACCACCACATGGATATTCAGCACTCAAAGAACATCCTTTTCCCCCCACATTCCCGCGCACAAACTTTCTTTCTTTCTCTCTCTCTCTCTCTTTCTGTCTCTCACACACAATCTCATTGCTGCATATTCTCCTCCTGTTACACAGACATGATGGCTGATGACATTCAGAGAAAAACACTGGAAACAAGAAATCAACTCTTTCATTCAAGAGAACAAACTCTGCCTTCAGGCTACTCATACCCAACTCTGAATGTTGACTCTTGGCAGACTGATGACTGTGCTGTTCTGTTTTATGAGAATCACATAACTACTGGTGAGGGTCGAGCCTGATACTAAAATGGTTGTGGCTGGGGGAGGGATCAGATGCAGGGAGATTTAGAAATCTAAAGATAATATCAAGGCAAAAGAGCAATGTGGCTATTTGGGTAATAGTGCAGAGTACAACAGGGAGGGACAGAGAGTTTAACTATAATCGTGCATCAGCGAATATGTCCTTGCAAAGAACTGTAGTAAAAAAAAAATTCAGTGCTCCTCATTGGAATGTGAGAAACATTCACTACAAAATCGATGAACTGGTGGCATACATAGAGATAAATGGTTTAGATGTAATGGACATTCTTGCAAGGTGACCCAGGATGGTTAATAAGTATTTCAGGTTACATTTTCAAAAGATAGGCAGAATAGGAAATGAGGAGGAGGAGCCCTGGGTTCAAAGAATGACACAAAGACCTTAATAACATAAGGATTTGGGTTCAGAAGTGCAGGAAGTAGAATCAGTATGGGCTGACATTAGGAATCACAAAAGTAAGAAAAATCTAGTTTGAGAAATTTGTAGAGACCCATATAGAAGTTATGCTATTAGAGCGGTAAAGAAGAAAGAATTCAAGTTTGCAACAAAGGCAATGTAATAATTGTGGGGTGTTTAATTTTGGTATAGACAGGACATGTGAAATTGACAATTGTGTCTAGAAGAGAAACTTGTGGAATGGTTTCATGATAGTTTCTTGAAACAATACATTGTGGAGCCAACTAGGGATAAAACAATTTTGGATCTAACATTGTGCAATGAGGCTGGTTTAAGTTGTAATCTCACAGTGAAAGCGACAGTAACATTGAATTCCACATTTCGTTTGAAAGCTACAGCTTAGGAATGTCATAATTGGCCTCGGACAGAGTTCAGCATTAATTTACCAGAATGAAACCGGGACTCCTAAAAGTTCATTACAGGGAGAGATTATACAAAGCCTATTGCTTGGAATTTAGACAGTGAAGAGTTGATTTTATGGAAGTTTCCGGGATATTAAAAGGAACAGATTGAGAAGATAGAGAGAAACTATTTCTGCTGATTGGGCAACGTAGGATTAGGGACTTTGGTGTACAATTTAGAGCCATGTCTTTGAGGAGTGAAATTAGAAAAAATTTCTACTCAAAAGAATTCTGGAACTCGCATCCACAATAGACAATTGATGTGCGATCAGTGGTAAATTGGAAATCTGGGTATGGTGGATATTTGTTCAACTAAAGGTAGTAATGATGAGGATGAGTGACAGGCAAGTGGTGTTAGCAAGCAGTTGAGACATGATTCATTGGATGATGGGACAGACTCAAGGGGCTGAATATCCCACCTCTGTTTTTGTGTTCCAAATGAAGGGAAAGGGTTCTAATGGAGCTCTGCGCTGATATATACACACGCACATGAGTGAGGTGGGCATGATAGAAAATGAAAAAAAGAGAAATTTATCCTTCAATGTGGTGGGATCATATTAAATAGACCACAAGACATATGAGAATAAGTGGGCCATTGGCCCAACGAATTTGCTTTGCCATTCAATGTGATCATGACTGATCTGATATGATAATCCTCAACTCCATTTCTTACCTTATCCCCATAACTGTCTGTTCCCTTACCGATTAAAATCTGTCCGTGTCAAGCTTGAACTGGACAGCCCTGTGTGCTAAAGATGCACTGTCCTCTGAGAGAGGTGCACTGTCTTCTTCATCTATTAAATGTGTGCTCCTTGACTCTGAGATGATGCCCTCTGGTGCTAAACTATCTCTCATGGAGAAAGAAGCTGTGTGCCTCTACCCTGTTATGTTCTCTGAGAATGCAGTGTGTGACCATAAGGTCAGCTATCCTTCTTCTAAATTGACCAAGCAACTCAATCTCTCCTCGTAAGAAAGTTCATGTGTATGCAGGTGAGAAAAATAGAGATGTCAGCGACACGTTCCTTTAAGCAGGCAGAAAGCATAACAGCAAATGCCTACGGCCATACTAGTCTGAAAACGCCCGATCTCGTCTGATCTCGGAAGCTAAGCAGACTCAGGCCTGGTTAGTACTTGGATGGGAGACTGCCTGGGAATACCAGGTGCAGTAGGCTTTTGCTGCCGCCAGAGGCTGCTCAAACCCACCCCCCTCACACTGACATTCAGCACTCAACAAACATCCTTTTCATGCTCACTCCCGAAAGCTTTCTCTTTCTCACACAATCTCATTTCTGCACATTCTCTTCCTGTCTTACCTGTGCAGCAGCTGATTGACATGAGAGCAAAAACACTCAAAACAAAAAAAAACTCTTTCATTTAAGAGAACAAACTCTGAATTTACCCTACTCATGCACAACTCTGAATGTTGACTCTCGATAGACTGATGACTGTGCTGTTCTGTTTTATAAAAATCATACTGGTGAGGGTCAGTCTTGAAACTAAAATGGTTGTGGCTGGGGAAGTGATCAGGTGAAAGGAGGTTTCGAAAGCTTAAGATAATATCAAGGCAATAGTGCAATGTGGCCATTTGGGAAACAGTGCACAGTGTAACAGGGAGGGACAGAGAGTATAACCGTAATCGTGCATCAGCAAATATGTCCTTGCAAAGAACCGTAGTAAACAAATAAAATTCATTGTAATGAGAGAAACATTCAATGTAACATCGATGAACTGGCGACATACATAGGGAGGGTCCTGAAAGAAATGGCGGAGGTGATAGTGGATGCCTTGGTGGTTATTTTCCAGACGTCGCCGGATTCTGGGAAGTGCCGGAAGATTGGAAAACAGCTAATGTTACGCCGTTGTTTAAGAAGGGTGCCAGGCAAAAGGCGGGGAATTATAGGCCTGTTAGTTTAACGTCAGTTGTAGGTAAAATGTTAGAATCCGTCATCAAGGAGGAAATAGCGAGGCATCTTGAGGGGAACTGCTTGATAGAGCAGACGCAGCACGGTTTCCTTAAAGGGAAGTCGTGTCTGACAAATTTACTGGAGTTCTATGAAGATGTGTCTAGGGCGGTGGATAGAGGAGAGCCGGTGGATGTGGTCTTTCTGGATTTTCAGAAGGCGTTTGACAAGGTACCTCACAAGAGGTTATTGCAGAAGGTAAGGGGGCATGGAGTTGGGGGTAGGGTGTTAGCGTGGATAGAGGACTGGTTGTCAAATAGGAGGCAGAGAGTGGGGGTCAATGGGTGCTATTCGGATTGGCGGAAGGTGACTAGTGGAGTGTCCCAGGGTTCGGTGCTGGGGCCTCAGCTATTTACCATTTATATAGATGATCTGGAGGAGGGAACTGAGTGTAGGGTGTCGAAATTTGCTGATGACACCAAAATTGGTGGAAAGGCAAATTGTGCGGAGGGTGGGTAGAGTCTACAGAAGGATCTAGATAGGCTGGGCGAATGGGCCAGGAAATGGCAAATGGAATTTAATGTTGGCAAGTGCGAGGTGGTCCACTTTGGTAGGAATAATGGTAGGAAGGATTATTGCTTACGTGGAGAAAAACTGCATCAGGCGACGGTGCAGAGGGACCTCGGGGTCCTTGTGCATGAGTCGCAAAAACCCAGCTTGCAGGTGCAGCAGGTGGTCAGGAAGGCGAATGGGATGCTGGCCTTCATCGCGAGGGGGATTGAATATAAAAGTAGGGAGGTCTTGCTGCGGCTGTATAGAGCATTGGTGAGGCCGCAGCTGGAGTACTGTGTGCAGTTTTGGTCGCCGTACTTATGCAAGAATATTTTGGCCTTGGAGGGAGTGCAGAGGAGGTTTACTAGGCTGATGCCGGAGTTGAGGGGGTTGAGCTATGAGGAGAGGCTGAATAAATTAGGCTTGTACTCGTTAGAGTTTAGAAGAATGAGGGGAGATCTCATTGAGACGTATAAGATGATGAATGGGATGGATAGGATAGAGGTGGAGAGACTCTTCCTGCTCAGAAAGGATCGTAGGACTAGGGGGCACAGCCTCAAGATAAAGGGGGGACGGTTTAGAACGGAGTTGAGGAGGAACTTCTTCACTCAAAGGGTGGTGAATCTCTGGAATTCTCTGCCCGTTGAAGTGGTGGAGGCTACCTCGCTAAATATTTTTAAGACGCGGGTTGATGGGTTTTTGATAAGCGAGGGGATTAAGGGTTATGGGGAGAGGGCGGGAATGTGGAGCTGAGCCAAGACAGATCAGCCATGATCTTATTGAATGGCGGGGCAGGCTCGAAGGGCTAGTTGGCCTACTCCTGCTCCTATTTCTTATGTTCTTATGAATAGTGGAGGTTTCAGGTACGAACATTCTCAAAAGATAGGCAGAATGGAAAATGAGGAAGAGGAGGAGGAGACCTGGTTTCAAAGGATAACACAAAGACATTAGTGAGAAAGGATCTGGGTTCAGAAGAGCAGGATGTAGAATCAATATGGGCAGTGATTAGAAATCACAAGAGTCAGTAAAGATTGGCGTGAGAAGTTTGTAGAGCCCCGAATAGAAGTGATACTATTAGAGCGCTGATGAAGAAATAATTGGAGCTTGTAACAATTTGAGATTGGTGGACATTTGTTTAACGAAAGGTATTATTGTTGGGGGCGCAAGGCAGGCAAATGGTGTTCGCAAGC
>NC_137346.1:44358596-44586096 GCF_965287045.1 Carcharhinus amblyrhynchos | reverse complement strand
TGCAAGGTGACCAAGGTTGGTCAGGTGAAGCAACATTTTCAAAAGATAGGCAGAATAGAAAATGAGGAGGAGGAGAAGGAGCCCTGGTTTCAAAGGTAGACACAAATACATTAATAACATAAAGATCTGGGTTCAGAAGAGCAGGAAGTAGAATCAGTATGGGCCGACATTTGGAATCACAAGAGTCAGAAAAATCTAGCATGAGAAATTTGTAGAGTCCTGAATAGAAGTTACACTATTAGAGCGGTAAAGAAGAAATAATTGGAGTTTGCAACAACAGCAATGTCATAATTGTGATGTGTTTAATTTTGATATAGACTGGACATATGAAATTGAGAAATGTGTCTAGAAGAGAAACTTGCGGAATGGTCTCGTGATCATTTCTTGAACCAATACATTGTGGAGCCAACTAGAAATAAAACAATTTTGGATCTAACATTGTGCAATGAGGCTGGTTTAAGTTGTAATCTCACAGTGAAAGTGACGGTAACATTGAATTCCATATTAAGTTTGAAAGCTGCATCTTAGGAATGACATAACTGGCCTTGGATAGAGTTCAGCATCAATTTACCAGAATGAAACCTGGAGTCCTAAATGTTCATTACAAGGAGAGATTATTCAAAGCCTATTGCTTGGAATTTAGACGGTGAAGAGGTGATTTTATGGAAGTTTGCAGGATATTAAAAGGAACAGATTGAGAAGATAGAGAGAAAGTATTTCAGCTGATTGGGGAATTCAGGATTAGCGACTTTAGTGTACAATTTAGAGCCATGTCTATCAGGAGTGAAATGAGAAAACATTTCTACTCAAAAGAATTCTGGAACTCGCATCCACAAAAGACAATTGATGTGCGATCAGTGGTAAATTGGAAATCTGGGTATGGTGGATGTTTGTTCAATTAAAGGTAGTAATGATGAGGGTGAGTGACAGGCAAATGGTGTTAGCAAGCAGATGAGACATGATTCATTGGATGTTGGGATAGACTCAAGGGGCTAAATATCCCACCTCCGTTGTAGTGTTCCAAATGAAGGAAAAGGGTCCTAATGGAGCTCTGCCCCCATACACACACACACACATACACATACACATACACACACACACACTCATGAGTAAGGTGAGCATGGCAGAAAATGAAAAAAAGAGAAATTAATCCTTCAATGTGGTAGGATTATATTAAATAGACCACAAGACATACAAGAATAAGTGGGCCATTTGACCCATCGAATTTGCTCTGCCATTCGATGAAATCATGACTGATCTGATATGATAATCCTCAACTCCATTTCCTACCTTATCCCCATAACTGTCTGTTCCCTTACTGATTAAAAAGCTTTGTATGTCAAGCGTGAACTGGACTGCCCTGTGTGCCAAAGATGCACTGTCTTCTTCTTCTCTGAAATGTGTGCTCCTTGACTCTGAGAAGATGCCTTCGGGTGCTAAACTGTCTCACAGGGAGAAAGAAGCTGTGTGCCTCTACCCTGTTATGTTCCCTGAGAATGCAATGTGCGTCCATAAGGTCAGCTGTCATTCTTCTAAATTATCCAAGCAACTCAATCTCTCCTCAGAAGAAAGTTCATGTGCATGCAGGTGAGAAAAATAGAGATGTCAGCAACACGTTCCTTTAAGTGAGCAGAAAGCAGAGCAGCAAATGCCTACGGCCATACTAGTCTGAAAACGCCCGATCTCGTCTGATCTCGGAAGCTAAGCAGACTCAGGCCTGGTTAGTACTTGGATGGGAGACCGCCTGGGAATACCAGGTGCAGTAGGCTTTTGCTGCCGCCAGAGGCTGCTCAAACCCACCCCCCTCACACTGACATTCAGCACTCAACAAACATCCTTTTTACGCTCACTCCCGCGCACATACACTTTCTCTCTCTCTCTCTCACACAATCTCATTTCTGCACATTCTCTTCCTGTCTTACCTGTGCAGCAGCTGATTGACATGAGAGCAAAAACACTCAAAACAAAAAAAAACAACTCTCTTTCATTCAAGAGAACAAACTCTGAATTTACCCTACTTATGCACAACTCTTATGTCGACTCTTGATAGACTGATGACTGTGCCGTTCTGTTTTATAAAAATCATACTGGTGAGGGTCAGTCTTGAAACTAAAATGGTTGTGCCTGGGGAAGTGATCAGGTGAAAGGAGGTTTCGAAAGCTAAAGATAATATCAAGGCAATAGTGCAATGTGGCCATTTGGATAATAGTGCACAGTGTAACAGGGAGGGACAGAGAGTTTAACCGTAATCGTCCATCAGCGAATATGTCCTTGCAAAGAACCGTAGTAAACAAATAAAATTCATTGTAATGAGAGAAACATTCACTGTAAAATCGATGAACTGGTGACATACATAGGGATAAATGGTGGAGGTTTCAGGGTACGAAACATTTTCAAAAGATAGGCAGAATGGAAAATGAGGAAGAGGAGGAAGAGACCTGGTTTCAAAGGATGACACAAAGACATTAGTGAGAAAGGATCTGGGTTCAGAAGAGCAGGACGTAGAATCAATATGGGCAGTGATTAGAAATCACAAGAGTCAGAAAAGATTGGCGTGAGAAGTTTATAGAGCCCCCAATAGAAGTGATACTATTAGAGCGCTGATGAAGAAATAATTGGAGCTTGTAACAATCTGAGATTGGTGGATATTTGTTTAACGAAAGGTACTATTGTTGGGGGTGCACAGCAGGCAAATGGTGTTCGCAAGCACGAGACATGATTCATTGGATGTTGGGATAGACTGAAGGCGCCAAATATTGCCCCTCTGTTTCGATGTTCCTGGTGAAGGGCAAGGCTTCTAATGGAGCTCTGCCCCCACGGCATCACAAATGAGTAGAGTGGGCGTAGAGAGAAAATGGAAAAATGAGAAATAAATCCTTCAGTATATAGGGTTGTATTAAAACCATAAGATATAGTAGAAGAAGGCCATTGACACACCAAACTTCTCCGCTATTCAACGAGGTCATGACTGATCTGATATGATAATCTTCAAATTCCCACTCCCTGCCCCACCAATCCCAATAACTCTTATTTCCCTGACTGCTTAAAGATCTGTCTATCTCAGGCTTGAACTGGACAGCCCTGTGTGCAAAGAATTCCACAGATGCACTGGTCTTTGAGAGAAGAAATTCCTCTTCATCTCTTAAATGTGTGTCCCCTGACTCTGAGATGATGCCCTTTGGTCCTAGACTCTCCCACACGAGGAAAGAAGCTATGCGTCTCAACCCTGTCAAGTCCCCTGAGAATGCAATATGTGTCCATACAACCATAGAACAATACAGTGCAGAAAGAGGCCCTTCGGCCCATCGAGTCTGCACCAAACACAATCCCACCCAGGCCCTCCCCCCATATCCCTACATATTATACCCACTAATCCCTCTAACCTACGCATCCCTGGATACCATGGGGCAATTTCTTAGCACGGCCAATCAACCTAACCCACACATCTTTGGACTGTGGGAGGAAACCAGAGCACCCGGAGGAAACGCACGCAGACACGAGGAGAATGTGCAATCTCCACACAGACAGTGACCCGAGCTGGGAATCGTACTCAGTTCCCTGGAGCTGTGAAGCAGCAGTGCTAACCACTGTGCTACCGTCCCGCCCAGTGTCAATGAGATCAGTTGTCATTCTTTTAAACAGCAATGAGTACTGGCCCAAGTGACTCAATCTCTTCTCAGAAGAAAAGCCCTCCATTACACAGGAGACGAGAATAAAGATGTCAGTGCCGTTTGTCCTTCAGTAGACAGAAAGCAAAGCAGCAAATGCCTACGGCCATACGGTCTTATGAGGAAACGCTGAGGGACTTGAGGTTGTTTTCATTAGAGAGAAGAAGGTTAAGAGGTGATCTAATTGAGGCATACAAGATGATCAAAGGAATAGATAGGGTGGACAGTGAGAGCCTTTTTCCTCGGATGGTGATAGCTAACACGAGGGGACAAAGCTTTAAATTGAGGGGTGATAATTATAGGACGGATGTCAGAGGTAGATTCTTTACTCAGAGGGTAGTAAAGGTGTGGAATGCCCTGTCTGCAGCAGTTGCGGACTTTAAGGGCATTCAGATGGTCATTGGATAGACATATGGATAATATTGGAATAGTTTAGGTTCCAGGCTCATTAGTTTGGTTCCACTGGTCGGCACAACATCGAGGGCCAAAGGGCCCATACTGCACTGGAATGTTCTATGTTCTATACTAGTTTGAAAACGCTCCATCTTGTCTGATCTTGGAAGCTAAGCAACTCAGGTCTGGATAGTACTTGCTTGAGAATACCAGGTGCAGTAGGCTTTTGCTGCCACCAGTGACTGCTCAAATCTCGCCGCCACCACACTGATATTCAGCACTCAACAAACATCCTTTTCCCTCCACATTCCTACACGCATGCTTCCTTTCTTTCTTTCTCTCTCTCTCTCTCTCTCTCTCTCTGTCTCTCACACACAATCTCATTGCTGCAAATTCTCCTCCTGTTGAGCAGGTAAGATGCCTGATTGACATTGAGAGAAAAACACTAGAAACAAGAAACCAACTTTTTCATTCAAAAGAACAAACTCTGATTTCACCCTACTCATATCCAACTCTGAATGTTGACTCTTGGCAGACTGATGACTGCTGTTCTGTTTCGTGAGAATCACATAACTACTGGTGAAGATCGAGCCTGATACTAAAACGGTTGTGGCTGGTGGAGGGATCAGATGAAGGGAGATTTTGAAAGCTAAAGAAAATATCAAGGCGATAGAGCAATGTGGCTATTTGGGTAATAGTGCAGAGTGCAACAGGAAGGGATGGAGAGTTTAACCGTGATCGTGCATCAGTGAATATGTCCTTGCAAAGAACTGTAGTAAAACAAAACTCAATGCTCCTCATCGGAATGTGAGAAACATTCACTACAAAATCAATGAACTGGTGGCGTACATAGAGATAAATGGCCATTGTGGAGACATTCTTGCAAGGTGACCAAGGTTGGTCAGGTGAAGCAACATTTTCAAAAGATAGGCAGAATGGAAAATGAGGAGAAGGAGGAGGAGCCCTGGTTTCAAAGGATGACACAAAGACATTAATAACATAAGGATCTGGATTCAGAAGAGCAGGAAGTAGAATCAGTATGGGCCGACATTAGGAAACACAAGAGTCAGAAAAATCTAGCATGAGAAATTTGTAGAGTCCCGAATAGAAGCTACGCTATTAGAGCGGTAAAGAAGAAATAATTGGAGTTTGCAACAAAAGCAATGTAGTAATTGTGGTGTGGTTAACTTTGATATAGACTGGACATATGAAATTGACAATTGTGTCTAGAAGAGAAACTTGTGGAATGGTCTCATGATAGTTTCTTGAACCAATACATTGTGGAGCCAACTAGGGATAAAACGATTTTGGATCTAACATTGTGCAATGAGGCTGGTTTAAGTTGTAATCTCACAGTGAAAGCGACGGTAACATTGAATTCCATATTAAGTTTGAAAGCTGCATTTTAGGAATGACATAATTGGCCTTAGAAGGAGTTCAGCATCAATTTACCAGAATGAAACCTGGAGTACTAAATGTTCATTACAAAGAGGGATTATACAAAGCCTATTGCTTGGAATTTAGACGGTGAAGAGGTGATTTTATGGAAGTTTGCAGGATATTAAAAGGAACAGATTGAGAAGATAGAGAGAAAGTATTTCTGCTGATTGGGGAATTTAGGATTAGCGACTTTGGTGTACAATTTATAGCCATGTCTTTGAGGAGTGAAATTAGAAAACATTTCTACTCAAAAGAATTCTGGAACTCGCATCCACAAAAGACAATTGATGTGCGATCAGTGGTAAATTGGAAATCTGGGTATGGTGGATGTTTGTGCAATTAAAAGTAGTAATGATGAGGGTGAGTGACAGGCAAATGGTGTTAGCAAGCAGATGAGACATGATTCATTGGATGTCGGGACAGACTCAAGAGGCTAAATATCCCACCTCTGTTGTGTTCCAAATGAAGGGAACGAGTTCTAATGGAGCTCTGCCCCCATATACACACCCACACACACACACGAGTAAGGTGAACATGATAGAAATTGAAAAAAAGAGAAATTTATCCTTCAATGTGGTAGGATTATATTAAATAGACCACAAGACATAGGAGAATAAGTGGGCCATTTGGCACATCGACTTTCCTCTGCCATTCAATGAGATCATGACTGATCTGATATGATAATCCTCAACTCCATTTCTTACCTTATCCCCATAACTATCTGTTCCCTTACCAATTAAAATCTGTCTGTGTCAAGCTTGAACTGGACAGCCCCCTGTGCAAAAGATGCACCGTCTTCTTCATCTCTTAAATGTGTGCTCCTTGACTCTGAGATGATGCCCTCTTGTGCTAAACTGTCTCACAAGGAGAAAGAAGCTGTGTGCCTCAACACTGTCAGGTTCCCTGAGAATGCAGTGTGCGTCCATAAGGTCAGCTATCATTCTTCTAAATTGCCCAAGCAACTCAATCTCTCCTCGTAAGAAAGTTCATGTGTATGTAGGTGAGAAAAATAGAGATATCGGCGACATGTGCCTTTAAGCGGGCAGAAAGCAGAGCAGCAAATGCCTACGGCCATACTAGTCTGAAAACGCCCGATCTCGTCTGATCTCGGAAGCTAAGCAGACTCAGGCCTGGTTAGTACTTGGATGGGAGACCGCCTGGGAATACCAGGTGCAGTAGGCTTTTGCTGCCGCCAGAGGCTGCTCAAACCCACCCCCCTCACACTGACATTCAGCACTCAACAAACATCCTTTTCACGCTCACTCCCGCGCACATACACTTTCTCTCTCTCTCTCTCACACAATCTCATTTCTGCACATTCTCTTCCTGCTACACAGGCAAGACAGCTGATTGACATGAGAGAAAAAACACTCAAAACAAAATAACAACTCTTTCATTCAAGAGAACAAACTCTGAATTTACCCTACTCATGCACAACTCTGAATGTTGACTCTTGATAGACTGATGACTGTGCCGTTCTGTTTTATAAAAATCATAAAGCTACTGGTGAGGGTCAGGCTTGAAACTAAAGTGGTTGTGGCTGGTGGAGGGATCAGGTGAAGAGAGATTTAGAAAACTAAAGATAATATCAAGGCAATAGAGCAATGTGGCCATTTGGGTAATAGTGCACAGTGCAGCAGGGAGGGATGGAGAGTTTAACCGTAATCGCTCATCAGTGAATATGTCCTTGCAAAGAACCGTAGTAATCAAATAGAATTCATTGTAATGAGAGAAACATTCACTGTAAAATCGATGAGCTGGTGACATACATAGAGATAAATGGTTTAGGTCCCAGGGTATGAAACATTTTCAAAAGATAGGCAGAATGGAAAATGAGGAAGAGGAGGAGGAGCCCTGGTTTCAAAGGATGACACAAAGACATTGGTGAGAAAGGATTTGGGTTCAGAAGAGCAGGAATTAGAATCAATATGAGCAGTGATTAGAAATCACAAGAGTCAGAAAAGATTGGTGTGAGAAGTTTGTAGAGCCCCCAATAGAAGTGATACTATTAGAGCGCTGATGATGAAATAATTGGAGCTTGTAACAATCTGAGATTGTTGGATATTTGTTCAATGAAAGGTATTATTGTTGGGGATGCACAGCAGGCAAATGGTGTTAGTAAGCAGATGAGACATGATTCATTGGATGTTGGGATAGACTCAATTAGCCAAATATTCCCCCTCAGTTCTGATATTCCTGGTGAAGGGAAAGGCTTCTAATGGAGTTCTGCCCCCACAGACACACCAATGAGTAGAGTGGGCGTAGAGAGAAAATGGAAAAAAGAGAAATAAATCCTTCAGTACATCTGATTGTATTAAAATCATAAGACATAGGAGTAGAAGAAGGCCATTGGCACACCAAACCGCTCCACTATTCAATGAGATCATGACTGATCTGATATGATAATCTTCAAATTCCCACCCCGCCCCACCCCATCAATCCCCATAACCCTTGTTTCCCTGACTGCTTAAAGATCTGTCTATCTCAGGCTTGAACTGGACAGCCCTGTGTGCAAAGAATTCCACAGATGCACTGATCTTTGAGAGAAGAAATTCTTCTTCATCTCTTAAATGTGTGGCCCCATGACTCTGAGATGATGCCCTCTGGTCCTAGACTCTCCCACACGAGGAAAGAAGCTGTGCGTCTCGCCCCATCAAGTACCCTGAGAATGCAATATGTGTCAATGAGATCAGCTGTCATTCTTCTAAATGGCAATGAGTACAGACCCAAGCGACTCAATCTCTTCTCAGAAGAAAAGCCCTCCATACACAGGAGACAAGAACAGAGATGTTCGTGCCATTTGTCCTTAAGTAGACAGAAAGCAAAGCAGCAAATGCCTACGGCCATACTAGTTTGAAAATGCTCCATCTTGTCTGATCTTGGAAGCTAAGCAGACTCGGGCGTGGATAGTACTTGCTTGAGAATACCAGGTGCAGTAGGCTTTTGCTGCCGCCAGTGACTGCTCAAATCTTGTCACCGCAACACTGATATTCGGCGCTCAACAAACATCCTTTTCTCTCCACACTCCCGCACGCACATTTTCTTTCTTTCTTTCTCTCTCTCTCTCTCTCTATCTCTGTCTCTGACACACAATCTCATTGCTGCACATTCTCCTCCTATTACACGGGCAAGATGGCTGATTGACATTGAGAGAAAAACAATGAACCAACTCTTTCATTCAAGAGAAGAAACTCTGATTTCACCCTACTCATACGCAACTCTGAATGTTGACTCTTGGCAGACCGATGACTGTGCTGTTCTGTTTTATGAGAATCACATAACTACTGGTGAGGATTGAACTTGAAATGAAAATGGTTGTGGCTGGTGGAGGGATCAGATGAAGGGAGATTTAGAAAGCTAAAGATAATATCAAGGCAATAGAGCAATGTGGCCATTTGGTTAATAGTGCACAGTGCCGCAGGGAGGGACGGAGAGTTTAACCATAATCGTGCATCAGCGAATATGTCCTTGCAAAGAACTGTAGTAAAAAAAAACTCAATGCTTTCATCGGAATGTGAGAAACCTTCACTACAAAATCGATGAACTGGTGGCATACGTAGAGGTAAATGGTTTAGATGTAATGGCCATTGTAGAGCCATTCTTGCAAGGTGACCAAGGTTGATTAATAAGTATTTAAGGTTACATTTTCAAAAGATAGGCGGAACAGAAAATGAGGAGGAGGAGCCCTGGTTTCAAAGGATGACACAAAGACATTAATAACACAAGGATCTGGGATCAGAAGGGCAGGAAGTAGAATCAGTATGGGCTGACATTAGGAATCACAGAAGTAAGAAAAATCTACTGTGAGAAATTTGAAGAGTCCCGAATAGAAGTTACGCTATTAGAGCGGTGAAGAAGAAATATTTGGAGTTTGCAACAAAGGCAATGAAATAATTGTGGTGTGTTTAATTTTGATATAGACTGGACATATGAAATTGACAATTGTGTCTAGAAGAGAACTTGTGGAATGGTCTCATCATAGTTTCTTGAAACAATACGTTGTGGAGCCAACTAGGGATAAAACAATTTTAGATCTAGCATTGTGCAATGAGGCTGGTTTAAGTTGTAATCTCACAGTGAAAGCGATGGTAAATTGAATTCCATATTAAGTTTGAAAGCTGCATTTTAGGAATGACATATTGGCCTTGGATAGAGTTCAGCATCAATTTACCAGAATGAAACCTGGACTCCTAAATGTTCATTAGAAGGAGAGATTATACAAAGCCTATTGCTTGGAATTTAGATGGTGAAGAGGTGATTTTATGGAAGTTCCCGGGATATTAAAAAAAACAGATTGAGAAGATAGAAAGAAACTATTTCTGCTGATTGGGCAATTTAGGATTAGGGACTTTGGTGTACAATTTAGAGCCATGTCTTTGAGGAGTGTAATTAGAAAACATTTCTACTCAAAAGAATTCTGGAACTCGCATCCACAAAAGACAATTGATGTGCGATCAGTGGTAAATTGGAAATCTGGGTATGGTGGATGTTTGTTCAATTAAAGGTAGTAATGATGAGGATGAGTGACAGGCAAATGGTGTTAGCAAGCAGATGAGATATGATTCATTGGATGTTGGGACAGACTCAAGAGGCTGAATATCCCACCTCTGTTGTTGTGTTCCAAATGAAGGGAAACGGTTCTAATGGAGCTCTGCCACCACCGCACCACCTCCCCCCCCCCCCCTCCCCCCCCCCACACACACACACACACACACACACACATGGGTAGGGTGGGCATGGGAGAAAATGAAAAAAGCAGAAATTAATCCTTCAGTGTGGTAGGATTATGTTAAATAGACTATAAGACATAGGAGAATAAGTGGGCCATTTGGCACATTGAATTTGCTCTGCCATTCAATGAGATCATGACTGATCTGATACGATAATCCTCAACTCCATTTCCTGCCTTATTTCCATAACTGTCTGTTCCCTTACCAATTAAAATGCTGTCTATGTCAAGCTTGAACTGGACAGCCCCCTGTGCAAAAGATGCACTGTCTTCTTCATCTCTTAAGTGTGTGCTCCTGACTCTGAGATGATGCCCTCTGGTGCTAAACTGTCTCGCAAGGAGAAAAAAGCTGTGTGCCTCTACCCTGTTATGTTCTCTGAGAATGCAGTGTGCGTCCATAAGGTCAGCTATCATTCTTCATAATTGCCCAAGCAACTCAATCTCTCCTCATAAGAAAGTTCATGTGTATGTTGGTGAGAAAAATAGAGATGTCAGTGACATGTTCCTTTAAGTGAGCAGAAAGCAGAGCAGCAAATGCCTACGGCCATACTAGTCTGAAAACGCCCGATCTCGTCTGATCTCGGAAGCTAAGCAGACTCAGGCCTGGTTAGTACTTGGATGGGAGACCGCCTGGGAATACCAGGTGCAGTAGGCTTTTGCTGCCGCCAGAGGCTGCTCAAACCCACCCCCCTCACACTGACATTCAGCTCTCAACAAACATCCTTTTCACGCTCACTCCCGCACACATACACTTTCTCTCTCACACACAATCGCATTGCTGTACATTCTCTTCCTGCTACACAGGCAAGACAGCTGATTGACATGAGAGAAAAAACACTCAAAACAAAATAACAACTCTTTCATTCAAGAGGACAAACTCTGACTTTACCCTACTCATGCCCAACTCTGAATGTTGACTCTTGGAAGACTGATGACTGTGCCGTTCTGTTTTATAAAAATCATAGAAGTACTGGTGAGGGTCAGGCTTGAAACTAAAATGGTTGTGGCTGGTGGAGGGATCAGGTGAAGGGAGATTTAGAAAGCTAAAGATAATATCAAGGCAATAGAGCAATGTGGCTATTTGGGTAATAGTGCAGAGTGCAACAGGGAGGGACAGAGAGTTTAACCATAATCGTGCATCAGCGAATAAGTCCTTGCAAAGAACTGTAGTTAAAAGAAAAAATAAAACTCAACGCTCCTCATCGGAATGCGAGAAACATTCACCACAAAATCAATGAACTGGTGACATACATAAAGATAAATGGTTTAGGTCTCTGGGCACGAAACATTTTCAAAAGATAGGCAGAATGGAAAATGAGGAAGAAGAGGAGGAGCCCTGGTTTCAAAGGATGACACAAAGACATTAGTGAGAAAGGATCTGGGTTCAGAAGAGCAGGAAGTAGAATCAATATGGGCAGTGAATAGAAATCACAAGAGTCAGAAGAGATTGGCGTGAGAAGTTTGTAGAATCCCTGATAGAAGTTATGTTATTAGACTCCTAAATAAGAAATAATTGGGCTTGTAACAAAGGCAATGTAATATCTGTGGGGTGTTTAATTGTGAGAGAGACTGGACAAATGAAATTGATAATTGTGTCCAGAAGAGAAACTTCTAGACACAGTGGTTTCATAATAGTTTCCTGAAATAATATGTTGTGGAAGCAACTAGGTATAAACCATTTTAGATCTAGGATTGTGCCATGAAACTGGCTTAATTCTTAATTTAATTTTATTAATGTCACAAGTACACTGACATTAACACTGTTATGAAGTTACTATGAAAATCCCTTGTCACCACATTCCGCCACCTGTTCGGGTACACTGAGGAGGAATTTAGCATGGCCAATGCACCTAACCAGCATGTCTGTCGGACTGTGGGATGCAACTGAAGCACCCAGAGCAAACCACGCTGACACGGGGTGAATGTGCAAACTCCATACAGATGATGACCCAAGCTGGGAATCAAACCCAAGTCTCTGGTACTGTGAGGTAACAGTGCTAAGCACTGTGCCCCTCATCTTAATCTCACAGTGAAAAATCCTCTGCAAAACAGTGATGCTAATAGTGAATTCCATGTTAAGTTTGAAAACCACAGCTTAGGAATGACAGTTGTTTGCTGGAGCAGACGAGTGAAGGAGCAGAGAGAGAGCTAAGATTTTACCTGTTAAAAACCTGTTTAAAATAAGTTTAAAGCACTTTGTTCTTTGTAGAACTGTTTAAAGCATTTATTTTATTGTATTTACTGCTTTAAGAATTCTGAGGGAGTGTTTAGAAGGAGTTGTGGACCAGCCTGCTTTCAATCAGCGCCAGGTTTAAAAGGAGGCCTGGTGTAGACAGCGGGCAGCGGAGTGAGAGGGAAGCAGAGTGAGTTAATAGGGCTTAATATCAAAAAGGGCTGGAAGGAAAAAAGGCCAGGTGAGTTTGTTTGAAAAAACAAGGAAAAGAAATTTTTCTCAAACCCACTACAGTGAATAATGGAGGGGCATGTGATGTGTGGTTTCTGTATGATGTGGGAACTGGTGGACTCCAGGGTCCTCCTCAGTGACCATGTCTGCAGTAAGTGCAGGTTGCTGGAAGAGCTCCAGCTCAAGGTGGATGAGCTGGCCTCTGAGCTACAGACACCGAGGCTCATCAAGGGGAGAGAGGGTGCCATTGTCAATGGGGTGCAAGTGACATCCACCCCCCCTAGACTGGCTAACTCTAAGGGTCAGGGACAAGAGGGGGCTGCTGGGAAGAGGAAGGGGGGTGAGGAGCGGAGGCCTCAGCCTCTTAATCTGCAAAACAGGTTTGAGGTTCTTGCTTCCAGGCTGGACGAGAACGAGGCAGGTGAGGTTGGTGAGCAAACTGCACACGGTACAGTGATGCAGCAGGGCATAGGCAAGGAGAAGGTGAAAAGGAACGTAGTAGTAATTGGGGACAGTGGGGTGAAGGGTATTGACACTGTCCTTTGTCACAATGACAAAGTGCACAGAAGGGTGTGTTGTCTGTCTGGTGCTCGGGTCTGGGATGTCGCAGCTGGGCTGCAGAGGAACCTGGAGTGGGAGGGTGAGAATCCAGTCGTAGTGGTACATGTGGGTGCCAACGACGTAGGCAAAGTGCGGACTGAGGATTTGGGGAGGGAGTATGAGAAGCTGGGAATGGAATTAAAAAGTAGAACCGACAAGGTGGTCATCTCTGGGCTACTGCCTGAACAGTGTGCAGACGGGCGTAGGGTTGACAGGATTAAGGAAGTGAATGGGTGGCTCAGAGATTGGTGTGGGAGGAATGGGTTTGAATTTATGGGGCATTGGCATCAGTATTGGGGTAGGTGGGACCTGTTCAGGTGGGATGGGGTTGGTCTGAACCGTGCTGGGACCAGAGTGCTGGCGAATCGAGTAAAGAGGACTGTAGACAGGGCTTTAAACTAATTAGGGGGGGGGAGGGTGCGAGGGTAGGTGACCTTACGAGGTCTAAAGTTAAGGAGAGGGTACAGGTAAGGGGAGAGGCTGAGGATGTCCCAATAATAGAGGGAGTAGGGGGCGTGAGTACGGTTGGTGGAGTTACGGCAAATAGGGTCCAGGTGAAGGCTGGGATGAAAGCGTTGTATCTGAATGCACGAAGCATTCGGAATAAAGTGGATGAGCTGGTGGCGCAGATCAACACAAATGGATATGATCTGGTGGCCATTACAGAGACGTGGCTGCAAGATGACAGGGACTGGGAGCTGAATGTCCAAGGGTATCAAGTATTTAGGAAGGATAGGCAGGAGGAAAGAGGGGGGTGCGTAGCTCTGCTGATTAAGGATAGCATCAAGGTGGTAGCAAGGGATGATATTGGAGCCAAGGAGCAGAAAGTGGAATCGTTGTGGGTGGAGATTAGGAACAGCAAAGGGAGGAAGACGCTGGTGGGTGTCGTCTATAGGCCCCCGAATAATGATCTGGAGGTGGGGCGGGCTGTTAACGCGCAAATAAGTGCGGCGTGCAGGAATGAGACGGCCATAGTTATGGGGGATTTCAATCTGCATATTGATTGGTCGACCCATGTTGGACACGGTGGGCTCGAGGAGGAGTTCTTGGAATGCTGCCGGGATAATTTCCTTGAGCAGTGTGTGTTGGAGCCGACGAGGGAGCGAGCTATCTTGGATCTGGTGCTATGTAATGAGGTGGGTAGAATTAGGGACCTTGCGGTGAAGGATCCTCTTGGAGAGAGTGATCATTGTATGGTGGAGTTTCTGATGCAGATGGAGGAGGAGAAAGTGGGTTCCCGGACACGCGTCCTTTGTTTGAATAGAGGGGAGTACGGTAGGATGAGAGAAGAATTGGCGAATGTGGACTGGGGGAGTGTGTTGGAGGGAGGGTCTGCTGAGGAGCAGTGGAGGATCTTTAAGGAGATCTTTCTTGGTGCTCAGCAGAAATTTATTCCGATGGTCAAAAAGGACTGTAGGAGGAGAGGTAATAAGCCGTGGATAACGAAGGAGGTGAAGGAAAGTGTTAAATTAAAAGCGGAGGAATTTAGAGTAGCTAAGAGTAGTGGGCGAGAAGAGGATTGGGAGAGGTTTAAATGTCAACAAAGATTGACAAAGAAGTTGATAAAGGAGGGTAGGAGAAACTATGAAGCTGGGCTAGCGCTTAATATAAAAAAGGATAGCAAGAGTTTTTATAAATATATAAAAAGGAAGAGGCTGGCTAGGGTGAACGTTGGTCCTTTAGAGGATGAGAAAGGGGACTTAGTGGTAGGGGATGGGGATATGGCTAAGGTATTGAATAACTTTTTTGTTTCTGTCTTCACGGAGGAGGACGTGAATAATTTGCCGGGTGTTAGCGATGGAAAGGTGGTAGGACTGGAGGGTCTTAATGACATTACTGTTACTAGAGAGGCGGTGCTCGACAGACTGGAGGGGCTGATTGTGGACAAGTCCCCAGGACCGGATGGAATGCATCCGAGGGTTCTGAAAGAAATGGCGGAGGTTATAGTGGATGCATTGGTGGTTATTTTCCAGACGTCGCTGGATTCCAGGGAAGTGTCAGAAGATTGGAAAACGGCTAATGTTACGCTGTTGTTTAAGAAGGGTGCCAGGCAAAAGGCAGGGAATTATAGGCCAGTTAGTTTAACGTCTGTGGTAGGTAAAATGCTAGAATCCGTCATTAAGGAGGAAATTGCGAGGCATCTTGAAGGCAATTGCTTGATAGAGCAGACGCAGCACGGTTTCATTAAAGGGAAGTCGTGTCTGACAAATTTACTGGAGTTCTATGAGGATGTGTCTAGGGCGGTCGATAGAGGAGAGCCGGTGGATGTGGTCTTTCTGGATTTTCAGAAGGCGTTTGACAAAGTACCTCATAAGAGGTTATTGCAGAAGGTCAGGGGACTTGGAGTTGGGGGTAGGGTGTTAGCGTGGATAGAGGATTGGTTGTCAAATAGGAGGCAGAGAGTGGGGGTCAACGGGTGCTATTCGGATTGGCGTTTGGTGACTAGTGGAGTGCCCCAGGGGTCGGTGCTGGGGCCTCAGCTTTTTACCATTTATATAGATGATCTGGAGGAGGGAACCGAGTGTAGGGTGTCGAAATTTGCGGATGACACCAAGATTGGGGGAAAGGCAAATTGTGCGGAGGATGTGGAGAGTCTGCAGAAGGATCTAGATAGGCTGGGCGAATGGGCCAGGAAATGGCAAATGGAATTTAATGTTGGCAAGTGTGAGGTGGTCCACTTTGGTAGGAAGAATGGTAGGAAGGACTATTACTTACGTGGCGAAAAACTGCAGCAGGCGACGGTGCAGAGGGACCTCGGGGTCCTTGTGCATGAGTCGCAAAAACCCAGCTTGCAGGTGCAGCAGGTGGTCAGGAAGGCAAATGGGATGCTGGCCTTCATAGCGAGGGGGATTGAATATAAAAGTAGGGAGGTCTTGCTGCAGCTGTATAGGGCATTGGTGAGGCCGCAGCTGGAGTACTGTGTGCAGTTTTGGGCGCCGCACCTGCGCAAAGATATTTTGGCCTTGGAGGGAGTGCAGAGGAGGTTTACTAGGCTGATACCGGAGTTGAGGGGGTTGAACTATGAGGAGAGGCTGAATAAACTAGGCTTGTACTCGTTGGAGTTTAGAAGAATGAGGGGAGATCTCATTGAGACGTATAAGATGATGAATGGGATGGATAGGATAGAGGTGGAGAGACTCTTCCCACTGAAAAAAGACAGTAGGACTAGGGGGCACAGCCTCAAGATAAAGGGGGGGTGTTTTAGAACGGAGTTGAGGAGGAACTTCTTCACTCAAAGGGTGGTGAATCTCTGGAATTCTCTGCCCGTTGAAGTGGTGGAGGCTGCCTCGCTAAATATTTTCAAGAAGCGGGTTGATGGGTTTTTGACAAGAGAGGGGATTAAGGGTTATGGGGAGAGGGCCGGAAAGTGGAACTGAGCCACGACAGATCAGCCATGATCTTATTGAATGGCGGGGCAGGCTCGAAGGGCCAGATGGCCTACTCCTGCTCCTATTTCTTATGTTCTTATATTGACCTTGGATGAAGTGCAGCATCAATTTACCGGTATGAAATCTGGATTCCTAAAGATTCATTACGAGGAGAGATTATCCTGGAGGATTAGGAAATCTTTAAAGGTCAGCAGAAATCCACGAAAAAAGCTATAAAGTAAGATGGATTATGAGAGGAAACTAGCTCAGAATATAAAAACAGATAGCAAAAGTTTCTACAAAAATATAAAATGAAAAAGAGTGGCTAAAATAAACATTGGTTCTTTAGACGATGAGAAGGAGGATGTAATAACTGGAAATGAGAAAATGGCTGAGGCATTGAATGGGTATTTTGTGTCGGTCTTCACAGTGGAAGACACAAATAACATGTCAAAAATTGATGACAGGAAGACTGTAGCAGGTGATAATGATAATCACGAAAGATGTAGTGTTGGGCAAGTTAATGGGCTAAAGGTAGACAAGTCTTCTGGTCCTGATGGAATGCATCCCAGGGGACTGAAAGAAATGGCGGGAAAAACAGCAAATGTACAAGTGGAATTTACCAAAATTTGTTGGACTCTGGGGTGGTCCCAGCAGATTGGACAACAGCAGATGTGATGCCACTGTTTAAAAAAGGAAATTGACAAGAGGCGGGTAACTATAGGCAGGTTAGTTTAACTTCTGTAGTAGTAGGGAAAATGTTTGAATCTATCATCAAGGAAGAGATAGCAAGACATCTGGCTATAAATTGTCCTATTGGTAAGATGCAGCATGGGTCAATGAAGGGAAGTTCATGTTTGACTTAATTTGGTGGAATTCTTTGAGAACATTACATGTGCAGTGGACAATGGGGAACCTGTGGATGTGACATATCAGGATTTCCGGAAGGCATTTGACAAGGTGCCGCACCAAAGATTGCTACATAAGATAAAGGTGCATAGTGTTATGGGTAATGTATCAGCATGGATAGAGGACTGGTTAATTAACAAAGCAAAGAGTGGGGATAAATGGATGTTTTTCTGATTGGTAATCAGTGACTCAGGGATCAGTGTTGGGATCACAATTGTTTATGATTTACATAGATGATTTGGAGTTGAAGACCAAGTGTAGTGTGTCACAGATTACACTAATATGAGTGGCAGAGCAAAATGTGCAGAGAACACTGAAAGTCTGCAAAGGGATATAGATAATCTAAGTGAGTGGGCGAGGGCCTGGCTGATGGAGTACAATGTTGGTAAATGTGAGGTCATCCATTTTGGTAGGAATAACAGCAAAATGACTATTTAAATGGTAAAACATTGCAGCATGCTGCTGTACAGAGGGATCTGGGTGTTCTTGTGCATGAATCTCAAGGAGTTGGTTTGCAGGTGCAGCAGGTAATTAAGAAGGCAAATGGAATTTTGTCCTTCATTGCTAGAAGGATGGAGTTTAAAAAAAGTGAGGTTATGTTACAGCTGTATAAGGTGCTGGTGAGGCTACACCTGGCATACTGTGTACAGATTTGGTCTCCTTACTTGAGAAAGGATATACTGGCACTGGAGGGGGTGCAGAGGAGATTCACTAGGTTGATTCCAGCATTAAGAGGGTTGGCTTATGAGGAGAGACTAAGTAGACTGGGGCTAAACTCATTGGAATTCAGAAGAATGAGGAGAAATCTTACAGAAATATATAAGATTATGAAGGGAATAGATAAGATAGAAGCAGGGAAGTTGTTTCCAGTGGCAGGTGAAACTACAACTGGGAGGCATGGCCTCAAAATAAGGGGAAGCAGATTTAGGCTGAGTTGAGGAGGAATGTCTTCATAGAAAGGGTTGTGAATCTGTGGAATTCCCTGCCCAGTGAAGCAGTTGAGGCTACCCCATTGAATGTTTTCAAGGCAAGGATAGATAAATTTTTGAACAGTAAGGGAATTAAGGGTTATGGTGAGCGGGCAGCGGGTAAGTGGAGTTGAGTCCATGAAAAGATCAGCCATGATCTTATTGAATGGCAGAGCAGGCTCGAGGGGCCAGGTGGCCTACTCCTGCTCCTAATTCTTATGTTCTTCTACAAAGTCGAGTTATATTGCTTGGAATTTAGATGGTGAAGAGGTTCCAATGTTTCAGGTGTAGGGAAAGACTTCTAATGGAGCTCTGCATTCCACCACCCCCGCCCCCGTCTCTCTCTCACACACACACACGTAAATGAGTAGGGTGGGCACGGGGAAAAAATGAATAAAGAGAAATTAAATTAAAGTAGGATTATATTGAAAAAGATCATAAGATGTAGGAGCAGAGGACCATTGGCTCACCAAACTGCTCTGCTATTCAACGAGATCATGACTGATCTGATATGATAATCCTCAAATCCCCCTTCTCCCCATCCCCATAAACCTCTATTTCCTTACTGATTTAACATCTGTCTTTGTTAGGCTTGTCTCCACTCACCTGACGAAGGGGCAAACCGCGAAAGCTTGTGGGTTTTCTATCAAATAAACCTGTTGGACTTTAACCTGGTGTTGTGAGACTTCTTACCAGGCGTGAACTGGACAGCCCGATGCGTGAAAAAATTCCATAGTCTCTGAGAGAAGAAATTCCTCTTCGTCTCTTAAATGTGTGCGTCCTGACCCTGAGATGACGCCCTTTGGCCCTAGACTCTCCCAAACAAGGAAAGAAGCTGTGCACCTCGACCCCGTCAAGTCCCCTGAGAATGCAATATATGTCAATAAGGTCAGCTGTCATTCTTCTAAATTGCAATGTGTACTGGCCCAAACGACTCAATCTCTCCTCATAAGAAAATTTGTCTATAGGCAGGAGATAAGATTAGAGATGTCAGTTCCATGTGCCTTTAAGTCAGCAGAAAACAAAGTGGTAAATCAACCACACTAGTCTGAAAATGCCTGAGCTTAGAAGCTAAGTATACTCAGGCCTGATTAGTACTTGGATGGGAGACTGCCTGGGAATACCAGGTGCAGTAGGCTTTTGCTGCCGCCAGAGGCTGCTCAAACCTCGCCCCCCCTCACACTGACATTTAGCACTCAACAAACATCCTTTCCAGCATTCACCCCAACACTCTGTCACTTTCATCTCACCATCTTTTTTGCACATTGTCCTCCTGTTATGGTTGAGGTGAAGAAAAGCACAAAAAAAATTGGGAAACATCAAGAAATATTCAAAATGTTCACTGCGTTCCACTGAAGCTCAGCAAGCATAATCCATAATGATCAGGAAGCTACAAATAGCATTAGATTAAAATAAGAGAATTATATTGTTGCAAAGAAAAGCAGTAAGCCTGAGAATTGAGAGGGTTTGACAAACCAAGCGTAAAGTTGATAAAACAGGAAATAATAAAATGCAAGTAAACTATACAGGAATATAAAAGTAAATTCTTAGAGTTTTTATTAGTATAAAAGGTAGAGTATCTAAGAAAAACATTGCTCCCTCAAGAGGCAGAGAGACAAATGAAGGGGTAACCAAGAAGTTAGATGAGGATAGTGCAATTGATGTTGTCTACATGGACTTTAGCAAGGCCTTTGACAAGGCATCGCATGGTAGGTTGTTGCATAAAGTTAAATCTCACAGGATCCAGGGTGAGGTATCTAAATGGATACAAAACTGGTTTATTGACAGAAGCCAGAGGGTGGTTATAGAGAGTTGTTTTTCAAATTAGAGGCCTGTGACCAGTGGTGTGCCTCAGGGATCAGTGCTGGGCCCACTGTTATTTGTCATTTATATTAATGATTTGGATGAGAGTATAGGGGGCATCATTATTAAGTTTGCAGATGACACCAAGATTGGTGGCATGGTGGACAGTGAAGAAAGTTATCTCCGATTGCAATGGGATCTTGATCAATTGGGCCAGTGGGCTGACAAATGACAGATGGAGTTTAATTTAGACAGATGCGAGGTGATGCATTTTAGTAGATTGAACCAGGGCAGGATTTACTCAGTTAATGGTAGGGCATTGGGGAGAATTGCAGAACAAAGAGATCTAGGGGTACATGTTCATAGTTCCTTGAAAGTGAAGTCACAGGTGGACAGAGTGGTAAAGAAGGCATTCAGCATGCTTGGTTTCATCGGTCAGAACATTGAATACAGGAGTTGGGACATCTTGTTGAAGTTGTACAAGACATTGGTAAGGCCACCCTTGGAATACTGTGTGCAATTCTGGTCACTCTGTTATGGAAAGGATATTATTAAATTAGAAAGAACGCAGAAAAAATTTACTAGGCTGCTACTGGGACTTGATGGATTGCATTATAAGGAGAGGCTGAATAGACTGGGACTTTTCTCTCTGGAGCGTAGGAGGCCGAGGGCTGACATTATAGAGGTTTACAAAATAATGAGGGGCATAGACAAGGTAGATAGTCGATATCTTTTCCCAAAGGTAGGGGAGTCTAAGAGTAGAGGGCATAGGTTTAAGGTGAGAGGGGAGAGATACAACAGTGTTCAGAGGGACAATTTTTTCACAGAGGGTGGTGAGTGTCTGGGTATAGAGGGATATGGACCAAATGTGGGCAATTGGGATTAGCTGAATCTGCCTGAATTGCTGCTTTGTCTAGCTTGTCTAGCACAAAGTCAGGGGCAGTTTCATTGTCTACACTTGACCTTTTGTCTTCTGCATCAACCAATCTTCTGCATTTTTTCCACCTGTAATGTTGCGCTCAGCCTGTACCACCTGCAGTTCAGTCTGAGCCAGTTCCAACCCCATCTTCCCCAGTTGGTTTTCCCTTTACCTGTAATTTCATCTCAAGTCCCTTTAGATGAATTGACAATTTTAAATGGCTCCTCTTTGCAGTGATTGCAATCTTCAGTCTTTTTCTGAATTTGTTCCAAACACAGTTTCATTTCCCATCTGTTGCTTACCCATCTCTCCCAGATGATTTAGTTATATCTGATGATTCAGCTGTTCTGCTTGGTTTCAGATTCTCATTCCCAGTTGGTGCTGGTTTTACTTCTAGCCCATTGCTTTGTTTTTGCAATCCATTCAGTTTATCCAGTTCTGAGTTTCTTCCAAGGTGAACTCAAAAATCTCTTCTGACAACATTAGATAACAATCTTTCCCTACTCATGCTCTGCACATTAGCCGTGAATTGCTATGTTCTTTTTGTTATAGTAGCAACAACTTTACTCCTACGTTTAACCGTTCCATTTTCTCTCTTCGGGTTTCTCTATCGCTATCCTCCACAGCGCCCTCAAACTCCGGACAGTTTCTTCCTATCTGTAAAATGCTAATTTCTCCAACTGGTTGGTGTTCCACACAATTGGTAATTTGATCACTCAGTTGGATCTCTACAGGAATTCCCAGCATGGCTCTGGTGAATAATAACTCTGCTTCAATAGTACCGTGACTCTTGTAATAGATGATACAGGATGTCCTACATGAGCTCCATGAATCAAATCCTTGCATTTCACTGAGACTAGCAGTTCTCTCACCTATCTTAAAACTGATAGCATTCATTACATGGGACTTCCTTGGTTCTTCTGAAGTTCCAAGCTATGACCTATGTTGTTGAGTTTTGTTTCTACTTTTTCTCTCAACCCTATTTATCTTTTTCACATCTTGCTGCTCTAAGTCCAGTTCCTTCACTGCTTGCTGGTGACTGTTGTACTGCTTCTCACTGGCCCTAAAAGATATCTATTTCGATCTAGTTGGGCCCCTTCTCCTTTAGATTAGGCTCACAAACTTTGACCTTTTTTTTGACTTGCAGTGCTTCTTGTTAAAATTTATCGAACTCTTTTCACACTTACTTCTTCCTTTGCTGAGGCTTATCTTACTTTCTGAATGATTACAGCTTTATCTCTTGCTGATAGTTTATTGCTAAACCTTCCAAGGGGCTTCTCATTACAATACAACAGGACAGGACACAACTGCATCTTGTTGCCTTCAGCTTTTTACATAGTCATAAGGTTTCTGTTGCCCTCTGACTTCAGTTTTCAACAGAGTTTCTCAATTCCCCTTCCCCCACTTTGAGATTTTCATTGTTCTACCTGCTCTAGAGTTTGTCAACACCTCCCCTCCCCACTTTCTCCAGGATCTTCTACCGCCAAATCTGAGTCTAATGTTGCCTCTTGCTTGAGGCCTAAATTTCCTCTGCTGAGATTTTGCATTGCTTACTTTCTTCTTAGTTCTTCTTAGAACTTTCCTCTACCTGGGGTCTTCTCTGATCTTCCTGTCCCTTGTCTTCCTTATGGTACTTGCGTTAAATGTTGTATAACTTTAAATGCATTACTGCTTTAAGATTGTAGTATTTTTTTCTACACAGGATATTGTTCAGATACATTTGGCACACTCCTGCCGATGAATTTTAAAATAACGTATTAATGCACGTCCCATGCTGCTGCAGCTATGTCTTTTCCCAAAGCTATCGCATTACTTTTGAATGATGTGGCGATGCAAGCGTTGGACTAGGGTAAACACAATAAGAAGTCTCACAACACCAGGTTAAAGTCCAACATGTATATTTGGTAGCAAAAGCCACTAGCTTTCGGAGCGCTACTCCTTCATCTGGGGTTACAGATAGTGTGACATAACATAAGAAATAGGAGCAGGAGTAGGCCATCTAGCCCTTCGAGCCTGCCCCGCCATTCAATAAGGTCATGGCTGATCTGAAGTGGATCAGTTCCACTTTCCCGCTTTCTCCCCATAACCCTTAATTCCCTTGCCTACCAAAAACCTGTCTACCCATGACTTAAATATATTTAGCGAGGTAGCCTCCACCACTTCAACGGGCAGAGAATTCCAGAGATTCACCACCCTTTGAGTGAAGAAGTTCCTCCTCAACTCCGTTCTAAACTGCACCCCCCCCCTTATCTTGAGGCTGTGCCCTCTAGTCCTGCTGTCCTTTCTAAGCGGGAAGAATCTCTCTACCTCTACCCTATCCATCCCCTTCATTATCTTATATGTCTCTATAAGATCCCCCCTCGTCCTTCTAAACTCCAACGAGTACATACCCAGTCTGTTTCATCTCTCTTCATAGTCTAATCCCCTCATCTTCAGTATCAGCCTAGTGAACCTCCTCTGCACTCCCTCCAAGGCCAAAATATTCTTGCGCAAGTGTGGCGACCAAAACTGCACACAGTACCCCAGCTGTGGCCTCACCAGTGCCCTGTACAGTTGCAGCAAGACCTCCCTGCTTTTATATTCTATCTCCCTCGCTATAAAGGCCAGCATCCCATTCGCCTTCTTGATCACCTGCAGACTGGGTTTTTGCGACTTGTGCACAAGGACCCCCAGGTCCCTCTGCACCATAGCATGCTACAGCTTTTCACCCTTTAAATAGTAATCCCTCCTACTATTATTCCTGCCAAAATGGATAACCTCACACTTGCTAACATTGTACTCCATCTGCCAGGTCCTCGCCCACTCGCTCAGCCTATCTAGATCCTTCTGCAGACTTTCCACACCCTCCGCACAATTTGCTTTTCCACTCAGCTTTGTGTCATCAGCAAATTTCGACACCCTCCACTCAGCCCCCTCCTCCAGATCATCTATATAAATGGTAAATAGCTGAGGCCCCAGCACCGATCCCTGTGGCACTCCACTAGTTACCAACCGCCAATCAGAATAGCACCCATTGATACCAACTGTCTCCTATTAGACAGCCAATCCTCTATCCACGCTAACACCTTACCCCCAGCTCCATGCCCCCTAACCTTCTGAAGCAACCTTTTGTGCGGCACCTTATCAAACGCCTTCTGAAAATCGAGAAACGCCACATCCACCGGTTCCCCTCTGTCTACCGCACTAGTCACATCCTCATAGAATTCCAATAAATTTGTCAAACACGACCTCCCCTTAACGAATCTGTGCTGCGTCTGCTCTATCAAACAATTCTTCTCTAGGTGCCTCGCTATTTCTTCTTTGATGACGAATTCCAGCATTTTTCCAACAACAGACGTTAAACTAACCGGCCTATAATTCCCTGCCTTTTGCCTACTAACTTCTTTAAACAGCGGCGTAACATTAGCCATTTTCCAATCTTCCGGCACTTCCCCAGAATCCAGCGAAGTTTGGTAGATAATCACTAAGGCGTCTACTATCACCTCTGCCATTTCCTTCAGAACCCTGGGATGCAATGCATCTAGTCCTGGGGACTTGTCCACCATCAGTCCCGCTAGTTGATCAAGCACTACCTCTCTAGTGACAGTAATCGCATTCAGGCCCACAACTCCTACCATCCTTCTATCTTTAATATCTGGCAAACCCAAGATCCCGGTTGAGGCCGTCCTCGTGTGCGGAACTTGGCTATCAGTCTCTGCTCAGCCACTCTGCACTGTCATGTGCCGTGAAGGCCGCCTTGGAGAATGCTTACCTGAAGATCAGAGGCTGAATGTCCGTGACCACTGAAAAGTTCCCCAACAGGAACATTGCCTGGTGATTGTCGAGTGGTGTTCATTCATCCATTGTCGTAGCGCCTACATGGTCTCCCCTGTGTACCACGCCTCGGGACAGCCTTCCCTGCAGCGTATCAGGTAAACAACATTGGCTGAGTTGCAAGAGTATATACAGTGGTGGATGGTGTTGTCACGTGAGATGATGGCATCTGTGTCGATGATCCAGCATGTCTTGCAGAGATTGCTGTGTCAGAGTTGCGTGGTGTTGTGGTCAGCGTTCTCCTGAAGGCTGGGTAGTTTGCTGCGGACAATGGTCTGAAGTTGTGCGGTTGTTTGAAGGCAAGAAGTGGGGCTGTGGGGATGGCCTTGTTTCACCTCAGCCCTTCACTGTACCACAAGCCCACTGATAACCTCATGATGCTCCACTTCTCCAGCTTCCACCCTAAACACGTTAAAGAAGCCATCCCCTACGGACAAGCTCTTCGTATACAGAGGATCTGCTCAGATGAGGAGGATCACAACAGACACCACCAGACGTTGGAAGATGCCCTCATAAGAACAGAGATATGGTGCTCAACTCATCGATTAACAGTTCTGAAGCACCACAGCGAAAAACCACACCAACCTCCTCAGAAGACAATCACGGGACACGGTGGACAGAGTACCCTTCATCGTCCAGTACTTCCCTGGAGCAGAGAAACTACAACATCTTCTCTGGAGTCTTCAACACATCATTGATGAAGATGAACATCTCGCCAAGGCCATCCCCATACCCCCACTTGTCTTCGAACAACCTCAAATAGACCATTGGCTGGAGGGAATTACCCAGCCTTCAGGAGAACAATGACCACAACACCACACACCCAGCCACAGCAACCTCTGTAAGACATGTCGGATCATCGACACGGATGCCAACATCTCACGTAAGAACACCATCCACTAGGTACACGGTACATACTCTAGCAACTCGGCCAATGTTGTCTACCTGATACATTGCAGGAAAGGATGTCCCGAGGCATGGTACGTTGGGGAGACCATGCAGATGTTACGACAATGGATGAATGAACACTGCTTGATAATCACCAGGCAAGAGTGTTCTCTTCCTGTTGGGGAACACTTCAGCGGTCACGGGCATTTGGCCTCTGATCTTCGGGTAAGCATTCTCCAAGGCGGCCTTCACGATACACGACAGCGCAGAGTCACTGAGCAGAGACTGATAGCCAAGTTCCATACACGTGAGGACGGCCTCAACCGGGATCTTGGGTTCATGTCACACTATCTGTAAGCCCCATGATTTGCCTGGGCTTGCAAAATCTCATTAACTGTCCTAGCTGGAGACAACATACATCTCCTTCACCTCTCTCCGCTCATGTTATCTGTACCTTTAAGACTTGATTACCTGTAAAGATTCGCGTTCCAACCATTATTTTGTAAATTGAGTTTGTGTCTTTATATGCCCTGTTTGTGAACAGAACTCCCACTTACCTGACGAAGGAGCAGTGCTCCAAAAGCTATTGGCTTTTGCTACCAAATAAACCAGGACTTTAACCTGGTGTTGTGAAACCTCTTACTACATTACTTTTGAATGCCAGACATTTTGTTTTAAAACTTTTAGCTTATTCTCTTGTTTAAAAGAGTTTTCAGCTTTCATCTTTCCTGCCCTTTTGGGACAAGCCTTGCAGACTTTTTCTCTTTTACTTCTGAACTTGTTTAACTGAAGCAATTGTGTCTTTCCTTCTTAAAATTTCTCCTTTTGAAATCTGAAATACAGCTTTCTTCTAGCTGGGCACGTATCCTTTTACACTCCTGAAAGCTAATCTCTCTGTTTTAATTTTGTGTCTCCCCAGGTCTCGTGACCAGCTGGCTACACTGGGTTCACTGCTTCAACTGCCCCTCAGGGACTGGCACCACCCCCACAATACTGAGTCTCCCACCCTCAACCAGATACTTGGATGAGTATCCCTCATTTCAAACTTTGATTGAATCACCTAGGCTGTGCCATTGAAATTGATCCATCTGGTCGCCATGTCTAATAACATGGCACCCTTCAGGTGACATCAAGCTTTGTTAGGAACAGAAGGTATTTGTTGTTAGAGATTTCAGGTACAGGAGATAGCAACTGGGGCAGAGCCCCAGTTTTTACACGCTTACTACGTCCTTTCGATGAATCTGCCCGAGAGAGATGATTGCATTCTGTATTGTGATTGGTCTCTCAAACCAGGTTACCTTCTTCTGCTGTGCTGTCTTAAAGGAACAGACCCCACAATCCGTTACAGTCTCTGTGCCTTGATAACATTCCATCTGTAGTTTGGAAGCCTTATGCTCCAGAACTAACCATGCCCTTTACCAAGCTGTTCCAGTACAACTACAGCAATAGTACCTTTCCGATGTGTAAAATTACCCAGGTTTGTCCTGTCCACAAAAAAAAATTACGCTGCATCCTTTCCAGTGCAATCACATCCTTTCTGTAGCGACGTGACTGGAATCGCACAGTACTCCAGCTGTGGCCTAACCAAAGTTTTGTACAGCTCCAATATAACCTCCTGACTCTTATAGTCTATGCCATAATTGATAAAGGAAAGTGTCTTCTTAACTATCCTATTAACCTATCCTTATTGCCCATCTTCAGAGATCTGTGGACAAGCACCCTTAGATCCCTCTGAGCTGGGTAACAAGTATAAAAGTAGTGAAGTCTTGGTACAAAACGTGCCAAAAACAGTATTTAAAAGGGGTCCCAACACTATCCCTTTCATAATAATAGTTTCTAGGTCCTCATCTGCCATAGCCTTCTTGTCATCAATTTTTGGCATTTCTCACTGATAAAAGGTCATTAATTAAAAATGTTAACTTTTTCTCACCGCAAATATCACCTGGCAAGAATAATCCAGGTAATTACAGGGCGGTAAGCCTTACATCGGTGGTAGGAAAATTATTGGAGAGGATTCTTTGAGATAGGGTTTATTTCCACTTGGAAATAAGTGGACATATTATTGAGAGGCAACATGGTTTTTTGAAGGGGAGGTCATGTCTTACTAACTTGATTTTTTTTCAAGGAAGTGATGATGAGGTTGGGTAGTGGATTTTGTCTACATGGACTTCAGTAAGGCCTTTGACAAGGTCCCTCATGGCAGATGTTGCAGAAGGTGAAGTTGCATGAGATCAGAGGTGAGCTGGCAAAGTGGATACAAAACTGGCTCAGTCATAGAGCACAGAAGGTAGCAATGGAAGAGGGTGTTTCTGGATGGAGAGCCGTGACAAGTGGCATTCCTCAGGGATCAGAGTTGGGACCATTGCTTAAGTTTGCGGATAGCGATGAGGACCATCAGAGGCTACAGCAAGATATAGATCAGTTGGAGGCTTGGGCGGAGAGATGGCAGATGGAGTTTAATACGGACAAATGTGAGGTAATGCATTTTGAAAAATTTAATAAAGATAGGAAATATACAGTAAATCGCAGAGCCCTTAAATGTATTGATAGGCAGAGGAATCCCGGTGAAAGTGGTAATGCAGGTGGAGAAGGTAGTTAAGAAGGTATACAAGATGCTTGCCTTCATCAGCTGGAGTATTGAGTTTAAAAACTGGCAAGTCATGTTGCAGCTATATAGACCCTTAGTTAGGCTGCACTTGGAATGTAGTGTTTAATTCTGGTTGACACACCAGCAGAAGAATGTGGAGGCTTTGGAGAGGGTACAGAAAAAATTATCAGAATGTTGCCTGGCATGGAGGCATTAGCTATGAGGAAAGATTGGAGAAACTTGGTTTGTTCTCATTGGAAAGATGAAGGTTGAGGGGCAACCTGATAGAAATCTACAAGATTACAAGGGGGATGGACAGAGTGGATAGTCAGAAGCTTTTTCCCAGGGTGGAAGAGTCATTTATCAGAGGGCCTAAGTTTAAGATGCGAGGGCAAGGTTTAAAGGAAATGTACGAGGCAAGTTTTTTTTTTACACAGAGGGTGGTGGGTGCCTGGACCTCGCTGCCGTGGACGATAGCGGAAGTAGATATGATGGTGAGTTTTAAGGAGTGTCTGAACAAACACGTGGGTACAGCCCTATGTATACTTTCCTGTGGATTAGGCACAGCTAAAGCCATTTTATCCAGTTTCATCAACAGGACTATCTCATATAGAAAAAGCATTTATTCACATAAATCCATAAAAGTACACAAAGTTATACATCAAGATACTACTTTTATAAAAGGATCTCATTGCTCTGGATCAAAATATCTAAATATTACAAAATATTTGGGGGTAATCTTAATCGAATCCATCTGATGGGAAACTGACTTTGATGGAAAGTAAAATTGGGCCGATATAAAACTAGTGTTTGATTCTGATCCCCATCGGGTGTGTTCCTTCTTCTTTGTGGCATTTACAGAGTGGGAATGAGCTAGCTCCAGCAGCCATCACCCTCTCCAGAAGGACACGTTCCCCATAAATCAAAGCAACAGCTGTGAGAGGCAAAAATAAACCAGAGTGCAATTGACAATTCCATTTTCAAAATATTTCAAACATTTAAAAATGTTTACTTTAGGTAATTATAGAAACAAATTGAATGAACTGCCTCTCCTTTGCAAAAGCACTGTTTCATACATAGCACGTAAAGTTCTACATACCGGCTGTCCTCTGCTCCCAATCATCTCACCCATGTGGCCATTTCTCATGATGGACACGGATACAAGACCAAATTCTAATTGAAACTTCACCAAACTTACAGACTTTCCAGCAGGATCACAGACCAGTGTGAAATGTGACTGGTTTCCCACTCAGCTGGCCAGAGGCAGAGCTGCTGTCACCAAGGTGGGAATCAGGAGATGTAATCAGACATCTTTCCCCGAAACAGTCTGGTCAGAAAGTGTGAAGGCTGGAGTTCCAAGCCATTTTCAGGGATAGGCTACTTTCAAATTACTTCAACATGAACATCAAAGAAAAGGAAATGTGCTGAATGTTGTACAAGCTTCTTTTATGCAATAATTGATTTAAAAAATAGCAATTCAGCAGCATGAATGAGCAAATGTACGTGCCCAGTTACGGTGAGAGTGTAGTCGTGCTTTGAAAAGGTCTAATAGTAATATTAACAGCAGGAAAAGGTAAAATCAGAGGCCTAGTTCAGAACAGCACCAGCAGTGGTAAGGAAGGTTTTTCTATCCCCACAGTATGGAGCAATGCACACAGATTCTCAAGGTGGGGTACTTATCCCTGGGAAAAGCAGCTATCAAATTAGTGAGTAAAGCAAATATTCCGTTGTTTGCCTGCTGAAGGCCAAACTAACAGAGAAAGAACTGTGGAACTTTACATGATATCAACAGGAATCTGATTAGAACGGAATTCCTCTACTGATGTCATTTGGTCCAGCAAGAGGTGGGTCATTAGTAATTTGGGAATTAATGAACTACAATATCCATAGAATAATTAATTTAATAATCTAAGGTCGATGGGAGTCATTTTACTAATTCTTGGTGCAGCACTAGAATCTCTGTCAATGATTTTTTTAAATTGTAGAACTGCATATAAATAGCAAAAATATCTGCGAGATGCAATGTCAGAACAATTTGGGTCTTTATACATGTTGCAAACAGTAAGCCTGGTCAAGGTCAGAGCAGTAGTGGCTGAAATGCTGTTGTTTTGCTTTTTCTCAGTGTTGCTTCAGAGGAATCAGGGTCACTGGCCACCCCACGTTCACATGTCGCAGCTTCAAAAATAACCTGGCAATGAGCAGAATAGAGTCCAGGACTTAAAAGTTCACATGAGTTCGGATGTCATTAATCTTCTTCACCATTTCAGCAATACGGTCACTCCTGAAAAGTAAATTTTATACATTAATTGTCAGACATTAAAACCTGACACATTTCCACATAAGAAATAGGAGCAGCAATAGGCTATCTGGCCCTTCGAGCCTGCCTCGCCATTCAAAAAGGTCATGGCTGATCTGAAGTGGATCAATTCCACTTTCCCACTTTTTCCCCATAACCCTTAATTCCCCTGTCTATCATTCAGTTAGAGCATGATCAATCTGTACCTCAACTCCAACTTGATTCTGTAAACATTACTACCTCCATCCAACAAAAATCAATGAAATTATATTGAAAATCTGAATAGTTATACTAGTATAATAGTCACCATCTATGAAGAAATAACATGCTTTACTGCAGCCAAAAACAGCTACACCCTTGATCTTTATTTACTTAACTCTCTAATACAAAGGAAAAGGATCATTGCTTAGAAATGCAACATGGGATAGGAGCAGAGCTATGATGCATTGTGCCTGCTTCACCTGTAAATACATTGGCTAGTCGTGGGCTTCAACTCCACCTTCCACCCATGCCACATATCCTTCGATTCCCCGAGACACCAGAAATCTGTCTAATCCAGCCTTAAATATACTCAACACTGAAGCATCCAGAAGATTCACAAACCTTTGCGTGCAAGTCTCTATTCTCAATCCTAAATAACTGACACTGTGCCCCTGATGTTTTGGATTCCCCAGCCAGGGAAAATAACCACCTTATGTCCATCCTAGCAGGCCCCTCAGGATAGTGTTTGTGTCAATGTGATCACCCACTCATTCTTTTAAAGTTCAGCAAATATAGGCACAATTTACTCTGCCTCTCATCCCAGGACACTGTCACCCCAGGGACCAGTCTAGCAAACAATAAATAACAGTAGATTAACAATTTCTCCAACTAGTCTATTACTGTGTAAAATAACTAATCAAGATTTGTTGATGTGACTGATAAGTAGTCACATTACATTAAATGTGGGTAGCATTCTGAATTGGAAAATTCAGGAAGAAGTCTCAACCCAGAGAAATAAAGGCTGATACTCCAGTGAGGAAATGCTGTACTATTGGAGATGTCATCTTGCAGGTGAGATGTTAAACAGAGGCTCTGGCTGCCCTCTCAGGTGAAGTAAAATATCTTATGTCTCTATTCTAAAGAGCAGCATATGAGTTATCCCACACCCTGGCCAATTTTTAACCCCTGGCAAAATAACAGATTATCTGGTCCTTATCGCATTGCAATTTGAGAGAGCTTGCTGTGTTTCATACAATACAACTGTATGTTTTCAAAGTACTTACTGGCTATCCAGTGATTGTGAAAATCAATATATAAATGAAGCCTCTCTTTAATTTTTTTCAAATGGAATTAGAATAGAGGACACTTCACAGAAGAGCAGTCATTGCTAATACAGTAAGAAGTCTCATAACAGCAGGTTGAAGTCCAACAGGTTTATTTGGAATCATGAGCTATTGGAGCATTGCCCCTTCATCAGGTGGACTTTAACCTGGTGTTGAGAGACTTCTTACTGTGCCAGAGTCCAACACCGGCATCTTCATGTAATTGCCAATACAGGTGTGGGTTCCTGAGACCAAGAGGAGACAGTGCTGGTTGGAATGACAAGTCAATCTCAAAGTAGCCGGAGACAGTTATGTGGAAATGGGATTGGTGATTTTTGCTGGTACACACAGTAAAGCCAACAAATGTAGGGTGTTAATAAGTTTCAGAATGGCAGAATAGGTTTGAGCAGCTGAATGTTGTGCTTCCACTCCTACATTCCATCCAAGATACCCTACACTTACTTAGTGTAAAATAGAACTGGTCAGGAATTGTGCACAAGTCTCTGAAGGTGGCTGAAGTAACAATGCAACACCTAACTGAATGTATTTAAGAAAATAGATTTCTAGACTCTAAAGGCGTCAAGGGTTATGGGAAGAGAACGGGGGTATGGTGTTGAAATAAAGGGTCAGTCATAATCATAGTGAATGAAGGATCTTACTTGGAAGTTGTTTGTTTCTACAGTAACATCAACTTAAATGTAGCAAAGCTTTCCCAGATATTTCACAGGAGCATTACTAAACAAAACATGGCAACAAGCTACATCGGTAGGGCAGGTGACCAAATACTAGATCAGAGATAGGTTTTAATGAGCTTTTTAAAGGAGGAAAACAAGCTAGTGAAGCAGAGAGTTTAGGGACAGCATTTCTGAGCTTGGGGCCTAGGCAATCGAAAGTGCAGCCACCAATGACAGAAACTGGGAGCAGCAATAGGTCATTCAGCCCTTCGAACCTGCTTCACCGTTCGATATGATCACGGCTGATCCTCTATCTCGATGACATATCCCTGCATTCTCCCATATTCTTTGATGCCATTAAAATCTAAAAAGCGATCTACCTCCTTGAGTACATTCAGTGACTTGGCCTCCACAGTTTCTGTGGTGGTCTGTGTTCTCCTCTCATCTTTCTAAACTCCAGTGAATAAAGGTCCAGTTGAACCAATCTCTCCTCATTGAACAGTCCCACCAACCCCGGTATCAGCACACCAGGTGTGGTCTCACCAAGGCCCTGTGTAACTGCACTAAGACATCCCTCCTTCTGAAATCCTCTTGCAATGAAGGCCAACGTGACAGTGATTAAAACTGGGAATGCTCAAGAAGGCAAAATTGGAGGAGTGCAGATATCCCTGCTCGGGGATGCTTTTCAGACTGGAAGACTGGTGCTGCAGGAGTCAGTGTTGATACCCTTGCCGTTTGTGGTTTATATCAATGATTTAGACTCGAATGTAGGCGAATTGATCAGTAAGTTTGTGAATGATACGAAAATTGGTGGGGTGATAAAGTGAGGAGGATAGTCTTAGATTACAGGAGGATATAGACAGGCTGGGCAGATGGGCTGATCTATGACAAATGGAACTCAATCCAAATAAGTGCAAGGTGATACATTTGGGCAGGATAAACAAAGCAAAGGAATACATGATGAACGGGAGGATCCTGGGAAGCTCCAAGGGACCTTGGTGTATATGTACACTGATCTCTCAGGGTAGCAGGACTGGTGGATAGTGGTTAAGGAGATATATGGTATACTGGCCTTTATTAGATGAGGCACAGCGTTTAAGAACAGGGTCATGCTGGATTGAAATATTCAGGGTCCATTGACAAATCTCACCCATCAACACCATCTCACCCATCAACACCATCTCACCCAGGCCCTATTCCCACAACCCTCTTATTTTACTCACTAATCCCTCTAACCTGCACATCCCTGGACACTAAGGGGCAATTTTATGGCATGGCCAAATCAACCTAACCCACACATCTTTGGACTGTGGGAAGAAACCGGAGTACCCGGATGAAGTCTACTCAGACACGAGGAGAATGTGCAAACTCCACACAGTGACCTGAGCAGGGAATCGAACCCAGGTCCCTGGAGCTGTGAAGCAGCAGTGCTAACCACTGTGCTACCGTGCCGCCCTTACTATATAAAACACCATGGATAGACCACAAGAGTATTGTGTGCAGTTCTAGAATTCACATTACAGGAGCGATGTGATAGCACTGGAAAGGGTGTAGAGATTTACTAGGACATTGCCTGGGCTGGAGAGTTTTAATTATGAAGAGAGACTGAATAGATGAGTTGTTTTCCTTGGAGCAGAGGAGACCAAGGGAGGACATGATGGAGATGTATAAAATTATGAGGGGCACAGATAGAGTATACAGGAAGAAATCTTTCCCCTTGGTGCAAGGATAAATGACCAAGGGGTATAGATTAAGGCGAGAGGCAGGAGGTTTAGAACGGAGGTGAGGAAAAACCTTTTCACCCAGTAGTCTGGACCTTACTGTCTGAAAGGGTAGTGGAGGCAGAGAACCTCATAACATTTAAAAGTATTTAGATGTTTGCTTACAATGCCAAGGCATACAAAGCCAAGGGCCAAGAGTTGCAAACCAGAATTAGAATAGTTAGGTGGTTTGTCTTTGACTAGCATATATGCAGTGGGCCAAAGGATCTTATTCTGTGTTGTCGACCTCTATGACTGAAGATTAGAGACTAGGAAAGTCAGGGTGGAGAGTGAAACATTGAGAGCAAGACATTGCTGAGGATCAATTTAATAAACACAATTTATGTTATCAGAATGAAACAAAGTGAAGAAAATGCAATACTATCCTCACTCCAATGGGTCATCTTCCTTAAACGGAATAATGCCAATATCTATTAGCCAACATCAGAAGACATCTCTCTCTGTTGCTGTAACATGATCATTTTCTGAAAACATTCCCACAGCACTTTTTCAAAAATCAGGCTGCCTTTCTAACAAACTCCTTTCAATAAAGAAAGACCCATCTTTGATGTTGACTTTTGGTGAAAACTAATTCCCAACTCGAGAGTTAACTTTACCTAACCCATGCTGAAATCATATAGTTTTGGCCATCCTGTTATAGGAAATATATCAAAGCAATTGAAAAAGTCCAGGACAGATTCAGTAGGATTTACAATAGAGATTGTACAATTAAGTACAATACACTTAAGAATAGAAATCCTTTAGGGCTGTTCTTACCACTCGAGTAGAGGTGGTAAATGGGCGACATAATTAAAAATGCTCACAGACTGGAGGGGCTGATTGTGGACAAGTCCCCAGGACCGGATGGAATGCATCCGAGGGTTCTGAAAGAAATGGCGGAGGTGATAGTGGATGCCTTGGTGGTTATTTTCCAGACGTCGCTGGATTCCGGGGGAAGTGCTGGAAGATTGGAAAACAGCTAATGTTACGCCGTTGTTTAAGAAGGGTGCCAGGCAAAAGGCGGGGAATTATAGGCCGGTTAGTTTAACATTTGTGGTAGGTAAAATGTTAGAATCCGTCATTAAGGAGGAAATTGCGAGGCATCTTGAAGGGAATTGCTTGGTAGGGCAGACGCAACACGGTTTCATTAAAGGGAAGTCGTGTCTGACAAATTTACTGGAGTTCTATGAGGATGTGTCTAGGGCAGTGGATAGAGGAGAGCCGGTGGATGTGGTCTTTCTGGATTTTCAGAAGGCATTTGACAAGGTACCTCACAAGAGGTTATTGCAGAAGGTCAGGGGACATGGAGTTGGGGGTAGGGTGTTAGCGTGGATAGAGGATTGGTTGTCAAATAGGAGACAGAGAGTGGGGGTCAATGGGTGCTATTCGGATTGGCGGTTGGTGACTAGTGGGGTGCCCCAGGGGTCGGTGCTGGGGCCTCAGCTATTTACCATTTATATAGATGATCTGGAGGAGGGAACCGAGTGTAGGGTGTCGAAATTTGCTGATGACACCAAGATTGGAGGAAAGGCAAATTGTGCGGAGGGTGTAGAGAGTCTGCAGAAGGATCTAGATAGGCTGGGCGAATGGGCCAGGAAATGGCAAATGGAATTTAATGTTGGCAAGTGTGAGGTGGTCCACTTTGGTAGGAAGAATGGTAGGAAGGACTATTACTTACGTGGCGAAAAACTGCAGCAGGCGACGGTGCAGAGGGACCTCGGGGTCCTTGTGCATGAGTCGCAAAAACCCAGCTTGCAGGTGCAGCAGGTGGTCAGGAAGGCGAATGGGATGCTGGCCTTCATAGCGAGGGGAATTGAATATAAAAGTAGGGAGGTCTTGCTGCAGCTGTATAGGGCATTGGTGAGGCCGCAGCTGGAGTACTGTGTGCAGTTTTGGGCGCCGCACCTGCGCAAGGATATTTTGGCCTTGGAGGGAGTGCAGAGGAGGTTTACTAGGCTGATACCGGAGTTGAGGGGGTTGAGCTATGAGGAGAGGCTGAATAAACTAGGCTTGTACTCGTTAGAGTTTAGAAGAATGAGGGGAGATCTCATTGAGACGTATAAGATGATGAATGGGATGGATAGGATGAGGTGGAGAGACTCTTCCCGCTCAAAAAAGACAGTAGGACTAGGGGGCACAGCCTCAAGATAAGGGGAGGCGGTTTAGAACGGAGTTGAGGAGGAACTTCTTCACTCAAAGGGTGGTGAATCTCTGGAATTCTCTGCCCGTTGAAGTGGTGGAGGCTGCCTCACTAAATATTTTTAAGAAGCTGGTTGATGGGTTCTTGATAAGAGAGGGGATTAAGGGTTATGGGGAGAGGGCGGGCAAGTGGAACTGAGCCACGACAGATCAGCCATGATCTTATTGAATGGCGGGGCAGGCTCGAAGGGCTAGATGGCCTACTCCTGCTCCTATTTCTTATGTTCTTATGTTATGAGGATTTGCAGTAAGGTAACTAGACACAAGATTGTTTCCATTGGCTAGAGACATTCCACCAGTTTAAAATGATCACAAAAGAGTTGATACGGGGTGGGCGGGATTGGTGGAAGGCTAGTAAAAATGGTTAGGACACGGAATTCTTTGGCACAAACAAAATCCTGGAGTTCTTTAACCAGGGAAATCATTACGTGAGAAAGACAAGTATTAAAGGGTAGTGAGTGAACAGCGAGTAGAATTAGACTGACTTATGAGAATAATATCAGCAGTGCGACAGGGAGTCCAATGGCTTGTTTCTGTGCTGAAACAGTAAGATGTATAGATTGTAGTTCCATCTAACAGTTTAGAAGAGAATATCATTTTTAACCCCATTTACTTTCTTTCAAAATAAAACCTTTCTTTTCTAGGATTTTTATTTTGGATCTCCAGCATCCACAGTATTTTGCTTTTACGTCTTAAAGTCTCCACCATTAGCCTCCTTTAAGGAAAAAGACAGTGTGACAATGGGCTGATAGTCATAGAGGTGTTATGATCTATAAGCAAAACTGACCAGTTGTGTCTGTTTAATATAATTCAATGGACTAATTAGAAAGCTCCTTTGGTACTTACTGCTCCTTCAGTACTGAATGAATGCATTTCTTCTGGGATGCATTAAGTGAGATGTTCTTTCTCCGTGGACTACCTTCCCCATGTATTTCCCTCTGTTGGTATTCACTCTTCATATGCACCTGAAATGAAAAGGGTCCCAATGATATTATTTGGGGGAAAATCAAGAATGCTTTGTTTAGACACCAGCCTTTATTCAAGCTCATGCTTTCAGAGAATCATAGAATCCAAACAATGCAGAAGGAGGCCATTCAGCCCACTGAGTCTGAACTGACCACAATCCCATCCAGGCCCTATTCCCATAACCCCAAATATTTACCCTCTGCCAATCCCTGACACTAGGGTCAATTTAGCATGACCAATCAACCGAACCTGCACATCTTTGGGCTGAGGGGGGAAACCGGAGCAGCCAGAAGAAACTCACACAGACATGGGGAGAATGTGCAAACTCTGCACACTGACCCAAGTAGGGAATTGAACCCAGGCCCCTGGCGCTGTGAAGCAGCAGTACTAACCAATATGCCACTGTGTCCCCCCGCCTTTCAGATTCAAGTGGAGGTCACAAATTGGTTGACATTTTTTTCCCCAGCTGTAGTAATACAACTGGGAACATACCGAACTGGTGCATTTGTTTTTAGCTTATTAAATTTCAGCAAAACCATACATCAGTGCAAGTGATTTGAACTCTTTCCAATCCAAAAGATCCTCCCTGCACAACTAAATGAACAGCTTTGGTTAATCATGAGACAAATATAAAAATAAGATAGAAAGATAAATGCATTTACATAGCACCTTCCATGACTGACATCTGAGTGCTTTACACTTGCATACTATTTTGTAGTTACAGTAGTAGTCAATTTGCACACAGCAATCTCCCACAAACAGCAATATAATAATGACAAGATTAATATTTTTTAATGAATTCTGATTGTGGAATAAATATTGGTCAAGGCAACAGCGATAACTCCCCATCCCTTCTATGAAATAGCGCCATGGGATATTCCACACCCACCTGAGGGGAAGATTGGAGTTCAGTTTAACATATCTGAAAGATGGCACCTCCATCAGTGCAGCACCCCCTCATAATATTGGCGTGTAAGCTTAGATTTCTGTGCGCAAGCCCTGCTCCACGACTTAAATTCACAACCTTCTGACTCCAAGGCAGAAGTACTGCCAACCAAGCTGACATCACTGTGATCTATTAAAAGGGGATATCTATTAAAACAGGACATCTGTGACAAAAATCAGGGAACTGATGTATTTTATTTCTTTCGGCACCTTTTACCTCACGGAAAGATGCTTCGCACTTTGATGGTCAACTCTGTTAAACGCTGTCTGATGTGGCCCAGAGTCCTTGACTGGCACGGCAGTCTCTGGCACATTTGCTGCAGATGAAGATAGTGCCTTAAGAAAATACATGATTCACTGGCCCTCTTCCCTTTCCATTTCTCCTCACCACTTAAGAACATAAGAAATAGGAGCAGGAATAGGCCATCTAGCCCTTCAAGCCTGCCCCGCCATGCAATAAGATCATGGCTGATCTGAAGTGGCTCAGTTCCACTTTCCTGCTTTCTCCCCATAACCCTTAATTCCCCTGTCTATCAGAAACCTATCTATCCGTGTCTTAAATATATTTAGCGAGGTAGCCTCCACCACTTCAACGGGCAGAGAATTCCAGAGATTCACCATCCTTTGAGTGAAGAAGTTCCTCCTCAATTCTGTTCTAAACTGCTCCCCCCTTATCTTGAGGCTGTGCCCTCTAGTCCTGCTGTCCTTTCTGAGCAGGAAGAATCTCTCTACCTCTACCCTATCCATCCCCTTCATTATCTTGTACGTCTCTATAAGATCCCCCTTCATCCTTCTAAACTTCAACGAGTACAAACCCAGTCTATTCAGCCTCCCTTCATAGTTCAACCCCCTCATCTCTGGTATCAGCCTAGTGAACCTCCTCTGCACTCCCTCCAAGGCCAATATATCCTTCCGCAAGTGCGGCGACCAAAACTGCACACAGTACTCCAGCTGCGGCCTCACCAGTGCCCTGTATAGTTGCAGCAAGACCTCCCTGCTTTTATATTCAATCCCCCTCGCTATAAAGGCCAGTATCCCATTTGCCTTCTTGATCACCTGCTGCACCTGCAGACTGGGTTTTTGCGACTCATGCACAAGGACCCCCAGGTCCCTTTGCACCATAGCATGCTGCAGCTTTACACCCTTTAAATAGTAATCCCTCCTACTATTATTCCTGCCAAAGTGGATAACCTCACACTTGCTAACATTGTACTCCATCTGCCAGGTCCTCGCCCACTCGCTCAGCCTATCTAGATCCCTCTGCAGACTTTCCACACCCTCCACACAATTTGCTTTTCCACTTATCTTTGTGTCATCAGCAAATTTTGACATCCTACACTCAGCCCCCTCCTCCAGATCATCTATATAAATGGTTAATAGCTGAGGCCCCAGCACCGATCCCTGCAGCACTCCATAGCACCTATTGGTACCAACTCTCTGCCTCCTATTAGACAGCCAATCCTCTATCCACGCTAACACCTTACCCCCAACTCCATGTCCCCTAACCTTCTGAAGCAACCTTTTGTGTGGCACCTTATCAAATGCCTTCTGAAAATCGAGAAACACCACATCTACCGGTTCCCTTCTGTCTACCGCACTAGTCACATCATCATAGAATTCCAATAAATTTGTCAGACATGACTTCCCCTTAACGAATCCATGCTGCGTCTGCTCTATCAAACAATTCTTCTCAAGCTGCCTCACTATTTCTTCTTTGATGACAGATTCAAGCATTTTACCTACCACAGACGTTAAACTAACTGGCCTATAATTCCCTGCCTTTTGCCTGCTACCCTTTTTAAACAGCGGCATAACATTAGCCATTTTCCAATCTTCCGGCACTTCCCCGGAATCCAGCGAGGTTTGGAAAATAATCACTAAGGCATCTGCTATCATGTCTGCCATTTCCTTCAGAACCCTGGGATGCATTCCATCCGGTCCTGGGGACTTGTCCACCATCAGTCCCGCTAGTCGATTAAGCACTACCTCTCTAGTGACAGTTATCGCATTCAGGCCCTCAACTCCTACCATCCTTCTATCTTTAATACCCGGCAAACTATTTGCGTCCTCCTCCGTGAAGACCGAGGCAAAAAACTTACTTAAGGCCTCAGCCATTTCCTCATCCCCCACCACTAAATCCCCCCTCTCATCCTCCAAGGGTCCAACATTCACTCTAGCCAGCCTCCTCCTCTTTATATATTTATAAAAACTCTTACTATCCTTTTTTATATTTAGTGCTAGTTTCCTTTCTTTATCATCTTCTTCGTCAATCTTTGTTGATTTTTAAACCTCTCCCAATCTTCAAATCGCCCACTACTTTTAGCCACTCTAAACGCATCAGCTTTTAATTTAATACTTTCCTTTATTTCCTTCGATAACCACGGCTGATTATCCCTTCTCCTACGATCCTTCTTTACCACTGGAATAAATTTCTGCTGAGCACTGAAAAAGATCTCCTTAAAGATCCTCCACTGTTCCTCAGCAGTCCTACCGAACAATCTGCGCCCCCAATCTACATTTGCCAATTCCTCTCTCATCCAATCGTACTCCCCTCTGTTCAAACAGAGGACACAGGTCCGGGACCCTATTTTCTCATCCTCCATCTGCATCAAAAACTCAACCATACAATGATCGCTCGTCCCAAAAGGATCCCTCATAACAAGGTCCCTAATTCTACCTGCCTCATTACATAACACCAGATCTAAGATAGCTCGCTCCCTCGTTGGTTCCATGACACACTGTTCAAGGAAACTATCCCGGCAGCATTCCGAGACCTCTTCCAAAAGCCCACCGCGTCCAACATGGATCAACCAATCAATATGTAGATTGAAATCCCCCATAATTATCGCTGCTCCATTTCTGCACACATCATTTATTTGCGTGTTTATAGCCCGCCCCACCTCCAAGTTATTATTTGGGGGCCTATAGACCACACCCACCAGCATCCTTCTCCCCTTACTGTTCCTTATCTCCACCCACGATTCCACGTTCTGCTCTTTGGAGCCTATATCTTCCCTTTCTACCGCCCTGATATTATCCTTAATCAGCAGAGCTACCCCACCCCCTTTTTCCTCCCGTCTATCCTTCCTAAACACTTGATACCCCTGGACATTCAGCTCCCAGTCCCTGTCACCCTGCAACCACGTTTCCATAATGGCCACCAGATCATATCCATTTGTGCTGATCTGCGCCACCAGCTCATTCACTTTGTTCCGAATGCTTCGTGCATTCAGAGGCACTTCCGATGCCTTGTCAAACAGTCAGCCTCCCCAGATCACGGCCATCAGAACTGTCTTCCATTGTTAACGTCAATGTCCACCACCTTCAGATCTTGCTACAGATGTTCTTGTAATGAAGGTATGGAGATCCGGAACTGGTTCACTCACTGAACAGAACGCCTTTGAATATATGGCCACCATCCATTTGATGAACACAGCCAAGTTAGCATAGAAATCACTGGCTTAGTAATGAGTGAATGCTAATGGAATGAGTATGCACCAGAACCCAAGTTGGTGACCTTAACTATCCAAAGTGTCAGGGATACACCTGAGACAGCAAAGGTAAAAAGTACCAAATCTTTTCTCCTGCCTAGCAGATGTTGTCCAGGTCTGACTATTACATTTAAGATGCAGGCTAAGTAGATTCTCAGTTTGATGTTCTTGATCAGATTGCTGTTATAGCTTTCAAGTAGCTGGAGTTAAAGTGGAAACTTCCTCCCCGAATCAATTTGAAAATGAAACCTCAAAAATGAGTTTCAGCATGAGCAAAGCAAGTTGATTAAAACTGGGATGAGGAGATTTATTTTCATACTAACTGTACATAGTTAATGCATTAACAGTTATACACAACAACAAGCTCATCTTTCTGAGAAACTGCCCATCATTGTTGCTTTAACCATGAACTCTCTAACTTTAGAGGCCTTAGGATTGGACTGGGCTCAGGAAAGTCCCCCACTGTTTATAGTTTTGGCAGGAAAGCTGAACTCTGAATTAAGGCAGCTGCAAGTCACACATGTAGAACATTGGAGGAGGTAAACTGTAACTCCTGAAAGGCCCATCAGACTTCAAAAACGTGTTTTAAAATTAGATTAAAGCTTCTCATCGACTGATTCCTTTTTAAAAAATTTTTAGGTGGCTTTTTGGTGGAATGCATGAAGACACCCTACTCTGATTAGGAAACCCAATGAATAGGTCATTAATTTAGTAAGCACTAGCAGTCATCCATCCCACAAAGTCTATGTTAGAGTGGTCCCGTTGTATTGCTATCGACATCTTTCCTTGCCTCAAATATTTAACTAACTTGCCATCTTGTGCCAAGTCTTTGAATGGTAAAACTAAAAATAAAAAATAAACTTGCATTTGTATGTCACATTTCACAAACTCAAAGTGCTTTACAGTCAGTTTTTTTTTATATATATGTAGTCACTAGTTGCACTACAATACTGGTAAAGAAAACGTAACGGGAAAATTAATGACATCAAAAGCAGGCAAAATGCCCTCAAGCCTGATGTCCTACATCCCTAGGGTTTGAAAAAACTTGGTTGCAAAGATGCACTGGTTCCAACCTGCCGAAATTCCCTGGATTCTGAAATCGTCCCCGACTACTGAAAGATAGTAAATGTATTTGAGAAAAGGGAGAGCGAAAACTGGAAACTATAATAGCTAGTTAGCCTGGCATTAGTAAAAAGGAAAATGATAGAATCTATGCATAGAATCATTGAATCCCAACAGTGCAGAAAGAGGCCAGTCGGCCCATTGAGTCTGCACGGACTACAGTCCGACCCAGGCCCTATCCCCTTAACCCCACATATTTACCCTGCTAATCCCCCTGACATTAGTCAATTTAGCCAATCAACCTAATCCACACATCTTTGGAGTTATTATTAAGGATGTGGCAATAGGGTACTTTGTAAATCAGTATAGTTGGGCAGAGTCACCATGGTTTTATGAAAGGAAAATTGTATCTGGCAAATCTATTTTTTTTTTAAATGGTGTAATTAGCAGGATAGATAAGAGGAAACAGGCTAGGGAAAAAAAATCAGTCCTCTAAGGGACAGAGCAGGGGAATTGTGCTTAGAGTCCGAGGGAATGGGGGAGATCCTGAATGAATACTTTGCGTCACTATTCACAAAGGAGAGGGGCTTGATGTCTGGTACAGTCTTCGAGGGAGCTGTAGACCAGTTGAAGGAGCTATCCATTACAAGGGAGGAAGTGTTAGGGCTTTTAGGTAGCATCAAAACTGATAAATCTCTGGGGCCCGATGGCATTTATCCCAGGCTGCTTAGGGAGGCGAGAGATGAAATTGCTGGGCCTCTGATGCAAATCTTTGTCTCTTCTTTGGACACAGGTGAGGTCCCAGAGGACTGGAGGATAGCGAACGGGGTACCATTGTTTAAAAAGGGTAGGAGGGATAACCCGGGTAACTATAGGCCGGTGAGTTTGATTTCAGTGGTAGGCAAGTTGATGGAGAGGATTCTTAGGGATAGGATGTATGAGCACTTAGAGCGTTGTGATCTGATTAGGGATACGCAGCATGGCTTTGTTAAGGGGAAGTCTTGCCTTAAGAATCTGGTAGAATTTTTTGAGGAGGTGACAAAAACGGTCGATGAAGGACGAGCCGTTGATGTCGTCTATGTGGATTTCAGTAAGGCGTTTGACAAAGTCCCACACGGTAGGTTGATTGAAAACATAAAGGCTCATGGGATACAAGGCCAGGAATCTAGATGGGTTGAGAACTGGCTTGCAAAGAGGAGACAGAGAGTAGTAGTGGAAGGGTCCTTTTCTAGCTGGAGGTCTGTCACGAGTGGTGTGCCGCAGGGCTCAGTACTGGGACCTCTTCTTTTTGTAGTATATATAAATGACTTGGAAGAGGGAGTAAGTGGTGTGAGCAGCAAATTTGCAGATGACACTAAGATGGCTGGATTGGTGGGCAGTGAGCAGTGTCTGGCAATACAATGGGATATTGACAGGCTGGTATATCGGGCAGATATATGGCAAATGGAGTTTAATCCGGATAAATGTGAGATGATGCATTTTGGCAGGAATAATGTAGGGGGGAGTTATATGATAAAGGGTAAGCCTATAAAGAGTATAGAAACACAGCGGGACCTGGGGGTGCAAGTGCACAAGTCTCTGAAGGTGGCAGTACAAGTGGAGAAGGTTGTGAAGAAAGCTTATGGTGTGTTAGCCTTTATAGGAAGGGGTATAGAGTATAAGAGCTGGAGTCTAATGTTGCAGTTGTATAGAACGTTGGTTAGGCCTCACTTGGAGTACTGCGCCCAGTTCTGGTCACCTTACTACCGGAATGACATGGAGACTCTGGAGAGAGTGCAGAGGAGGTTTACCAGGATGTTGCCTGGTATGGAAGGACTGGGTTATGAGGAAAGATTGAGCAAATTGGGGCTGTTTTCCCTTGAAAGACGGCGACTGAGGGGGGATCTAATAGAGGTATATAAGATTATGAAGGGTATAGATAAACAGTGGTAAGCTATTTCCTATGTTAGAAACGCACAGTACGAGGGGCCACGGGCTTAGGGTGAGGGGGGGAGAGGTATAACACGGATATTAGAGGGAGGTTTTTCACACAGAGGGTAGTGGGGGTATGGAATGCTCTGCCAAGCAAGTTGGTGGAGGCAGGCACGCTGGAGTTGTTTAAGAGTTACTTAGACAGGCACATGAGTGGGTTGGAGATGGGAGGATATCGGAGATTGTTTTAAATAAGGTTCATTAGCATTGGGACATCTCTAGTAATGTATAAGGATGTGGAATGATACTAATGTTTTTCTCTTTTCATTCACAGGTTTTAAGTCGGTCCGCCTTGTTGTCCAACGAGGGGCATACACGCTATGGGTCGTACTTGGGTTGCTCTTGGATGTTCGAGAGTAGCCTAGTACTTCATGTCATTAGTGTGTGCTTAAACTGGACCAGATGCTGGGCAACATGACAGCTCAGTGACCATCACCGTTTGCTGTGCAGACACATGGATTTGGGCCGGTGTCAGTGGGAGTTTGCGCATTCTCCCCATGCTTGCGTGGGTTTTCTCCGGGTGCTCCGGTTTCCTCCCACACCCCAAAGATGTGCTATTAGGCTGACTGGAGGTAATAAATTATCCCTAAATTAGTTTCCCTCAATGTGGAATGCCATAAGCATAGATAAGGGTCATGGGTGGAGGGGGTACTGGTAATGTTAAAATGGCGGCACGGGCTCGTTGGGCCTGTTTCCCGGGCTGTTTTTGTTCTTTGTTCAAGTGGATGTAATATATTTTGATTTTCAGAGTGCACAAGGTGCCTTATAAGATTACAGAATTATGGGTAAAACAATAGCATAAATTGAGATTGGCCAATAGGGCCCCAGTAGAACATCCCTGCTGTTTATTAATCAAAGCCACAGAATCTGTCCCTTCTCCTGAACAGAAAAATGGAACATTCTGTCCAAACGGTGGCAACTCCAACAGTGCAGCAGTGATCCACTGAATTGGTAAATTCCAAAAAAGGAGCTTGAACCCACAACTATCTGTCTCCAAAGGAAGAACGGTACCCATGAGCCAGCCCGACAACTTCTGTTTAAAATTCTGAAGAGGGAAGGTGGGAGTGCATTTCAAAGAATAAAGTCAGGGTTCAGTGTTGTTTTGTAATTAATAGTAAAATGAAGTTTATATGGTTTGAGGTTTTAATAGGAAACTAAATTCCTTAGAAACAGCCATCTTTAAAGAACACTAAACAATACAGGTGTAAGATTATTGATACCTGCTTAACACTATTTTCTAGATCCTCCAGCTGTTCCTTGATGCAGTTAATTTCTTTCTTCATGTCTTTCTCACTGTCTGACAGCACAGGAAGCTTTGAATTTAAACTGTGCAAGATTTTCTTCACCCTGTAAAGCAGAGTTACCGTAAAGTGAATCTTTTTTCCAATACCACACATACGCCCACTCATTCCTTTATTTACAGTAGGGAAGACGACATTGTTTTATTCTTGACACATACCTGGTCATGATGTCTTCTTGGTTGTCTCTTGCATCTTCAAATTTGTCAGCAAGCACCTCCGCCATTTCCCGCATGGCCTTCCTGATGGAAAAAAATTAGTTTTGATCAGCACTTTCGAAGCTGAACTGCCACCAGTTTTAAAAAAAAGTGGGTCTACCTCTACCAACAATTGCCAGTGATAATCTCAATCCAATTAAAATAACAGATATACTTTGTAAATACAATAGCAAGTGATGAACAGCTTCAACTTACTGACATCTCTGTAACTCAGGCTAACTTTTCCAGATTTCCTACCCCCATCTCTTCACAACACATGCAGGTCAGTGATGTGCACTTGTCTTATCAGATGTTAAGTTTCTTCAACAGACACGTTCAACAACTTTTATTTAAATCATAGAATCCCTACAGTGCAGAAGGCAGCCATTCGATCATCAGGCCTGCAACAGTCCCACCCGGACCCTATCCCCTTACCACCAAGTATTTACCCTGCTAGTCCCCTTGACACTAAGGGGCAATTTAGCATGGCCAATCAACCTAACCTATACATGTTTGGAATGCGGTAGGAAACCGGAGAATCTGGAGGAAACCCATGCAGACATGGCAAGAAGGTGCAGTTACCCGTTACTCGAGGCCAGAGTTGAACCTGGATCCCTCAGAGGCAGCAGTGCTAACCACTGTGCCACCTTTAATGTAATAATTAAACAATAAAGCATCATCCACAATAAGGAAGTATTGGGCAGTTAACCAAGGGCTTTGTCAAAAGGTGGAAAGGTTTAGAGATGGAATTCCAGAGCTTAGGGCCCAAGCAGCAGTTTTGAATAACCTTAAATTTACAACTGATAGATTGCAGGAGCCTGGCCAGAAGTACTTTAGAACTGGCAAGTCAAGGAGTTCAGATGCTCCCTTCCCTGGATGGTGACTCAGACTGAACCTAAAGATGTGCATCCGGTGTCCGATTCATCACAAAGCTAAAGTTTCAAATCCCACATTTTTGCCTATTTCCAGTCATAGTCTCTGAAACACTTGCCCATGGCTTTGCAAACCTGAAACAAAAATGTTAGTCTGACAGCTGTCCCTTTAATCCAGTCACGATATACAATTTAAAATGACATCTGCTGTATTCTGCCTGAATCAACGCCAACATTGTAAAATATTCTTGGCTATCTCTAAGACAAATGCTTAAACAAGGGCCCATAAAATTCTACCAGGACGAGACAGAGTAGATGCAGGGAGGATGCTCCTGATAGCAGGAGAGTCCAGAACAAGGGTTCACAGTCTAAGCATATGGGGTAAACCATTTAGGACTGAGAACGAGGAGAAATTTCTTCACCCAGAGAGTGGTAAGCCTGTGAAATTCACCACCAGAGAAAGCAACTGAGTCCAAAACATTGTACGCTTTCAAGAAGGGGTTACTTAGCTAAATGGACCAAACAATATGGGGGGAAAACGGGCACAGATTACTGAGTTGGATGATCGGCTATGATTATAATGAATGGTAAAGCAGAATGGTCTCCTGCTTCTACTTTCTAAGCTACAAGTTTAAAATAGGCACATTCAGCTATTATCATTGCAAATTACTTTATGATTGACAGCTATAATGAAGCTACCAAACCTTGACATCTGTTTGAACAGTATTAAAAAAGGTTAGCAGAGTGGAGTGAGCTGTGTTAGCAGAGTGAGTTTGCCACAGAAATACACGATAAACCAGCTAACTTCTACAGTAAAAGATTACAACAAAGAAGAACTATAACTTATATCGAGATTAAAACTTTTTTTTAAAATCGAGAATGTGATGACTCGTGCGCTTTGGGTAAAGCATGGTACTTTCCTTTTGAGCACATCCCCTTTTAAGGCCAGAGAGAACCAGGGAGTAATCTGAAAAAGGATTGATCAGTTTCCGAACTATGCCATCATTAGGTTCTAAGAAATGCCCACATGACCTGAAGTTGCAATGAAGATGGTCAGCTAAAAAGCAAAGGGGAAACAGAAAGCTAATTGTAGGGGAGTTGGGTCAGCCTATGTTACGTTTGGCAGTTCCAAACACAATTTAAGTAAGCAAGGTTCTCTGAGTGTAACAGCTTTCTGTTTGGCAGTCTTCAAACAGGTCCAGGTATTGACGTTTTCTGATAACAGAGCAAAGAATACTGTATATTGTATAGCTAGAAATAGTAAAAAGCTGAAGACAAGAAGGGAAATGGATTCTGGATTGGACAAGACCATAATAATTAAACAACAAAGCATGATCCACAATAAGGAGATATTAGGGCAGATAACCAAGGGCTTTATCAAAAGATGGGAAGGTTGAGAGATGGAATTCCAGAAGTTAGGGCCCAGGCAGCAATTTTGAATACTTTGCACCAGTATTCACAAAGGAGAACGAATGGTCTGGGGGGCTCTGGCAACACAAACAGCAGCAATAAAGAACAAAGAACAGCACAGGAACAGGCCCTTCAGCCCACAAGTCTGTGCCGACACAGATGCCCCTCTAATCTAATCTTTTGCCTCTACATGGTCCGAATCCCTCTATTTCTTGCCTATTCATGTATCTATCCAGATGCCTCTTGGGTTATAGAATCTGCTTCTATTACTTCCTCCGACAGCATGTTCCAGAATTCACCACCCTCCAAAAACCTTGCCCCTTACATCTCTTTTAAACTTTCCCCTCTTGCTAGAGCTGTGAAGCAGCAGTGCTAACCACTGTGATACCGTGCTGCTCTTTTTTCCTGCACTAATGTGGCTCATGGGCAGTCAGTCTTTCCATCTCTACCTCCATTTACATAGGAGTTGTCCCTGGAGTCACATTCACAGCAGCTGCATTTTATTGTAAGTTCTGAGACATGGTTACTATCTGTCACGTACACCTGTAGGAACCCTCTCTCACTTGGGTCTCGCAGTCCTGGTGGTATAGAATCTCCAGAGATTCCTTTGTCCTTTCCCTACATCCTGTCCCTAAGAATCTTCTTCAACAATTTCCCACTACTGATGTAAGGTTCACCGACCTTATCCCAGATGATCTCTTTTGCCCTTCTTAAACAGAGGGACAATGTTAGCTACTCTCAATCCTCCGATACCTCGCCCATGGCTAAAGAGAATACAAAGATTTTGGCCAAGGCATCAGCAATTTCTTCCCTCGACTCTCGGTATTCTGGGATGGACCTTATCTGGCCCCAGAGACTTGTCCACCTTTATGTTCTTCAAAACCTCTAATAACTCCTTCCTTTTGTCCTAGAATGGCAAGATCCTCCTTTCTATACTCTTCATCCTCCTTAGAAACGTAGCTGTCTCCACTACTGTTATAACAAGAAGTAGAAGAATTTCTACCGTTAGTTCTTTAGCAAGCTTCTTTTTTATTCATTCGTGGGACGTGGGTATTGCTGACTGGCCAGCACTTATTATGTGGAGATGCCGGCATTGGACTGGGGTAAAACAGAAAGAAACCCCACAGCCTGTCCCTTCGTCAGGTGGCTGGGTGTTCAGGCTGTCCCGAAAGCTTGCGGCTTTTGCTACAAATAAACCTGTTTTGGACTTTAAACTGGTGTTGCAGCATTTATTGCCCTTGAGAAGGAGGTGGTGAGCCAACTTCTTGAACTGTTGCAGTCCATATGCTGTGGATTGACCCGCAATGTCATTAGGGAGGGAATTCCAGGATTCTGACCCAGAGACTGCGAAAGAATAGAGATATATTTCCAAGTCAGGATGGTGAGTGGCTTGGAGGGGGACTGCAGCTGGTAGTGCTCCAATTTATCTGCTGCCCTTGTCCTTCTAGATGAAAGTAGTGGAGGCGTGGAAGTTGCTGTCTAAGGATCTTTAATGAATTGCTGGAGTGTATCTCGAGATAGTGTCAGGGGTGGAGGGAGTGGGTGTTTGTGGATGGCGTGCCAATCAAGTGGACTGCTTTGTCCTGGATGGTGTCAAGCTTCTTGAGTGTTGTTGGAGCTACACCCGTCCAGGCAAGTGTGGAATATTCCATCACTTGTCCCTTGTAAATAGTGGACAGGATTTGCAGAGTCAAATGAGTTATTCACCACAGTATTCCTAGCCTCTGGCCTGCTCCTGTAGTCAGTGTTTATGGAGTGAGTCCAGTTGAGTTTCTGGTCAACAGTAACCAAAGGATGTTGACAGCAGGGGATTCAGTGATGATAACACCACTAAATGTCACGGGGCGGTGGTTAGAGTGTCTCTTATTGGTGATGGTCATTGCCTGGCATTTGTGTGGTGCGAATGTTACTTGCCACTTGCTAACCCAAGCCTGGATGCTGTCCAGATCTTGTTGCATTTGGACATAGACTGTTTCAGTATCCGAGGAATCACAGCACTCCATTCCGATAGTGGCATTCTGGATAGTGCAGTCATTGGCAAACATCCCCACTTCTGACCTTATGACAGAGGGAAGGACATTGATGAAGCAGCTAAGACGGCTGGGCCGAGGGCACTATTCTGAGGGACTCCTGCGGCGATGTCCTGGAGCTGAGATGACTGACCCTCCACAATCATCTTCCTACATGCCCATCCGACTTCAACCAGTGGAGAGTTTGCCCCCGGTACCCACTGATTCCAGTTTTGCAAGGGCTCCTTGAGGCCACACTCAGTCGAATGTGATCTTGATGCCAAGGGCTGTCACTCTCACCTCACCTCTGGAATTTAGCTTTTTTGTTCATGTTTGAACCAAGTCTGTAACAAGGTCAGGAGCTGCTGAAACTCAAACTGGGTGTCACTGAACAGGTTATCTCTGAGCAGGTGTTGCTTGATAACACTGTTGGTGACCCACTTTCATCACTTTACTAATGATCGAGAGTTGGCCGATGGGGCAGTTATTGGCCAGGTTGGATTTGTCCTGCTTTTTGTGCACAGGACACATAAATGGGCAATTTTCCAGGTAGATGCCAGTGTTGTAATTGTATTGGACGAGCTTGGCTAGGGGAGCGGCATGTTCTGGGGCACAAGTCTTCAGTACTATTGCCGGAATGTTATCAGGGCCCATTGCCTCTCAGTGTCCAGTGCCTCCAACCATTTCTTGATATTACATGGAGTGAATCAGATTGGCTGGATATTAGCATCTGAGATGCCTGGGGAACCACTGCAGGAGGCTGAGATGGATCATCCACTTGGCACTTCTGGCTGGAGATTTCTACGAATACATCAGTCTTATCTTTTGCAAAATAAATTAGTTCAATAAATATAAGAAAAGTGCAAAGTTGTAATGCTCTCCTATTTTTCCAGAGATGAGAGATTTCCTGTGAAGGGGAAGGAGCTCGGGAAAATTAATAAAAAAAAGCTCATAATGGACCATCACATTAGTGGCTTCCATTATGTTTCACAATTATCCAATAGTTTAGAAATGTCTGACTGTGCAGCCATTTAAAGAACATTGTGTACTTACTTCTCCCTGATGCACTGCACAAGATCCTGCTGTTGCTTATTCTTCTGACTGTCCAGAAGCTTCACCCTGGAATATGTAACAGATTGCTCATTTTACTATCAGACTTTGCTAGTAGTTATTTCATTAGGACTGCAATATTGCAGTGTATTGTGGTAATTAAAACTACAGTTATGCCACAATAGGGCAGTAAGAGTGGGGGGAGTTCAACTATGCTAATACTAACTGGGATTGAATTATTGTAAAAGTCACAGATGGAGTAGAATTCTTAAAATGCATACAGGAAATACTGTTAAGCAGTACACAGTACACCCAACAAGGGCTAGTTCTGAACTTAATTTTAGAGTATGAATCTTGGCAAAGTGAGTCTCAGATTCTCATCCAAGCTTGAAGCCTGACAAAGGAGAAAGAGCAGATTTCCAGGCAACAAAACATTTTGTCTCCTGTTCTGTATTGTAAAACAACGCATCTCTGTGCGATCAATCACATCATGTACTGTGCTGTGACACCACCAGAAGCATTCGCAGGTTTTATCTCTCACCCATGCTGGGACTTCAATCTGGCGATAGCTTTTAAATAAGTCTGTGTTGGGTTGGTTGAAAACCAGTGTAGCACCAAATCGTTTGTCTTGTTAGTACTACCGGTTAAAACAGCTGATAAAGACTGACAAACCAAGGAGGTTTTCCAGAAAGATCTTCAACAAAAACACAGTTTTTGAAAAGATAAAATTGGCAATTGGGGGGGGGGGGGGGGGGGGGCGGTGGTGGCGGTGGAGGTAAAACTAGCCGAATGGATAGGTTCTCGACTGGTTTCTGGAGTTTTTTTTTCCCTAATCAGAGCCTCAACATCCAAGGGGGAAAGAAATCCAGTGCCTCAACTCTTAAAATAAGTCAAGGAAAGCCATCAATGACCCAAAAACGAACACAGTCATGGACAAGGTGTTTAGAAGATCACTGGGTAAACAAAAGGACAATTCTGAATTCAGACCTTATATAATGTGGGAACTAACTGTCCAAAATGGAGTATTGCTCTGGGGAAACAGGATGTTCAGCCCTCCATGTGTATGAAGCCGAATCCTGAATCTACTGTCTGAAGATCATCCTGGGGTACTGAGGATGAAAGAGCTTGCTTGAAATTATTTTTGGTGGCCGGGACTTGACTCAAAAATAGAAAAAGTGGGCTATGTTGGTTCCACACTGCAGTACAGAAGATTCCACCTCTGCAATCGCTTCACCCGTAGTCAAAAAAAAGCCTGGCAGAGGACACATATTAATTTCGCTGAAGGCTACATGTTTCTTGTCCCGATCAACACGCATTTACAGTGATCCAAATTCAGGATGATGAAATCCACAATGGAAGGAACTAATAGAGGAGTTGGAGGAGTTTTGGATGGCCTGAACAATTAGTCAGTGATAATGAGACGTAAATCATATTGCAGGAATTTGTGGATTACCTTAAGAACAATGATATACAACACAGTCTGCCCCACATCATCTGTCCACTAATAGATCGGTGGAGAGGTTAGCACAATCATGAAGAATACCATTAAAGTATCGAAAGATGAAGGTTCTCTATCCAGGGGATTAAACAATTTCCTCATGCCCTAACAGAACACAGCTCATACACCACACACAAAATTCACCAATGAGAAGAAAACTGAACTAAATCAAATCTACTCACACCACTACAATAGTGAAATGGAAACAAGCTCAAGTTACTCGTTGTGAATAAACATCGAAACCAAGGAGTTTTAAACAAGGAGAAAGAGTTTTAGCAAGAAACTACAAGTGAGAAGTGTGTATCTGCCAACATTCTAGCTAAGACAGGGCCCATTTCTTACAGTGTAACTTGGTGATGAGAGAAAATTGCATTGAAACACAGATCAAATTTTTGCTTCACAAAGTGAATTAGTGAAATCAGCATCAGAAAGGCTTATGTCAGACACCCGAGGTTGTAAAATCCCTGAACTGAAGATTATGATAGAACCAAGTTCAGATTCTACTCCAGTATAACAATCAACATCTCTGGAAGCTGACAATGAAGCAACATCACAAAATAAAATACCTGGTACTCATGAGGAATCGGCTACCAAGGATGTAAAGGATCAGACTTCAGAATGTCGTGTCTTACCAAAACAAAATTGACGCCCGCTGAAAAGACTCTTGCGTAATTGTACATATGTAGATAATTCTTGGCAATGTAACTGATGTTCATAGTGGGTAATCATTAATGTTTAAATATTTGTTGTAGTACGAAAGCATGATTAAGGAAAACCCTTTAAAACCAGGTTAGTTGTCTTTCCCTTGTTCTCACTTCTTATCCAGTTTAAGTTTAATAAACAGTTTACTCAATAACATTGTCTGACTCAACACCATGCCACCTACTACTGAAACTCTCATCCATGCCTTTGTTACCTCTTGACTATTCTAAAGGTCTCCTAGCCAGACTCCCATCTTCCATCCAACATAAACTGAAGCTGATCCCAAATTCTGCTACCCCTATCCTAACGCAACTCTTTATCCATCATCCGTGTGCTGCATCGGCTCCCATCAAGCAAGATCCTGTTCTGTTTACAAATCACTCCAAGATTTTGGGGGTGATTCTCCCAGCCCACTGTGGTGCTTGAGTAGCACAGCAGGCCAGGGTACATCAGCACCTGTTGTTTCGTAGGCTTCCTTCTGGGTGTCACGGCCTCCGCACATCTCCAGAACTAAGTTTTTTGACATAATCAGCTACGTGCTGGAAATCGGCACGGAGCTGATTATCATACGAATTGCAGGCCCAGGACGGAATTCTCCGGGTGGGGCTGGCCATTGTCACCCTCACCACCCCCTCCCCAGCTTCAATAGTAGCTCCCTCCAGCAGGGTTTCCTACTACTGGAGAACAGACAGCCTGAACCCACTGGAGGAAAGAGGGACCATTGAGCCCCCCTGAGAGAATGGGTGGGGGAGGGGGAAAAGTAAGGGTGACCCTTGGGCAATGCCAACCTGGTAGGCAGTGCCAAGGGGCAGGGCCCACTACCACTCTGCAGCCAGGACTGTGTTGTGTGTGTGTGGGGAGGGCGCGTTCACTAAGCTAGCATTCAGGATTTGCGAGGCTGGCCAGCAATCTGAAGGTTGGTACTTCGCGTGGGGGGAGGGTGGCGGCAACAGTGGGGTGAGAGAGAAACAGCGCATGTACTGATAGATCAGTGCGTGCAATGAACCGCTCAGCGCTATGCTGCTGGCCTCTCAGGTGGGAATAGACCCTGCCCCCAGATTTCCACAGCGAATCACGTTAGGACACTGATGCAGAGAGGTGGAGATTCATTCTGAAAATCACGTTAAATATACTGGTGGGAGTTACTCCCATTTTCCCGCATGTTGGGAACTCAGAATGTTTTCAGGAGAATCCCAGCCTTCGTCCCTCCCTGTCTCCGGATTCTAACATTTCCATCTCTCTGCCGCTCCTCTCTTTTACAATGCTTTTTAAAACCAATCTCACTCATTGTGGTCTTCCACAACTGAGTATCTTTTTTTTTGGATTCCATTTGCTTGATGTGTCTTGGGGTATCTTACAAGGTTAAAAATACTACTTTAATGCAACTTGCTATTTTAAAGTCAACCAGAAGGTGGATATTTTACCTGCGTATGATCTCTTCTCGTGCGAGAGCCTGCTTGAGGATGTACTCTTCTCTGAATACCTGGGTGGCCCGACTCAAGAGCTGCAGACATTCCTCTGGTGGTGGAGTTTCCGCGACATCGGAGGCCCTCAAATGAAGAATTAAACTGTCATTGAAGAGTTCCAGCTACTTGGCAACAGCACCTTTCTAATCCATGACCTCTACTACCAAGAACAACAAGGGCAATAGATATATGGGAACACCACCATCTGCAAATTCCTCTCAAGGTCACACACTATCCTCACCTGGAGATCATCAGATGAAAATCCTGGGACACCCTCATTTTATCAGCATAACGGATACAGCTACATTACATGGACTGCAATGACTTAAGGCCATCACCTTCCAAAGGGCAATTAGGGACAGGCAGCAAATGCTGGCCTAGCCCAGAGCAAAATACCCAACATTCTCGACCTATTCAAGTTCAGTTATGTTAGGGCAGGGATTAATTGAAAAGCCACGCAAAGATCAGACAGAATGGTTCCTTAGATATATTAAATCAACGTATCACAATCATTAGTCATCTTGCTTGAGTGGAGCTCCATCTTCCAGGCCTGATTAAAACATCTCCTTCATGCATCTACCAGGAAGTAGGGGAGGACCACTTCAACTTTAATAGCCATCTCACCCTATAGATTTAGTAGTGTTGTGGCTACATTAGTGAATCAGTAATCTAGAGAATCCAGAAATTTTAATTCAGTTAGCTGATGTCTTACAAGGAAGGAAAACTGCCATCCTTATTCAGTCTGGTCTACAGGAGGTTCCAGTCCCACAGCAACTTCTGAAGCGACCGAGAAGCCAGCACCCGCTCGGGGAAACCATGGTTAGGCAATAAATGACAGCCGTGTTAATGACACCCACATCTCAATAGTCTTAGAAACTCCAAAATTTAGACCAAGACAGGCCCAAATGTAAACCTCAATCAAGAGGGAACCAAATGCATTGATCATTGCAGCTTCAGCTACTTTAGTCAGAAAAACTATTTTTCGTTGAGTTTGCACTGCTCATTTTAAAGTGTAGAATCATTGTAGCAATTTCATGAATGCCAACTCACGAATGATTCACCAAAAAATGATCAATTTGCCTCACAATTTTACTCAGTCCTGCTCTACCAACATTGACATGCTTCAGGGGTTACAGAATGGCATGATGGAAGGTGACTACAATGTCCTAACTAAAACCAGCTAATTCAGCACAGGTCAATAGCTGAACTTGCTGTCATTTTGTACAATACTGGCTTCATGGCACGTTGTGCAGTCATGCCATTTTGTCTCCATTTCGTTGTGTCAGATTGGAGAGAAGGTGGAAACCTCTTTGCATACAATGAAATCATTTGAATGCCGTGTCTACAGATTCTGAGACAATACCTCAGAAGCAATGGATTCGTTGAATTACGACGCAAAATATTCCTAATGTGTTGTTCAAAGGAATTGCTTGCAAAGTTTCGCAGTGGAGATGCCACGCAGCCGACGTCTGGGTTGGAACACAATAGCGGTGGCGATACTGGCCGTGTAGTGGTCCTGCAAACATACAGTTAACAAATCTGTTATACAGCAATCAAGTTATTCAGTTGTTTCCACTAAACGCTTGAAAGCAGCAGACATGTCAGGTGTCTATTATGTAATAACGTGAAAAAAGAAGAGTAAACCAAATGACCAATTGAGTCTGGTCTGCCAATCAGCAAGCTCACTGTTGATTTGGATCATGAGCTCAACTACACTCTCCTGTTGATTCCCCATAACCCTTGATTCACCTACAGTCTGTGTTTAAGCAATGAATATATTCCATGACACAGCCACCATAGTTCCCTACGGTAAAGAATTCCAAAGATTAACAATGCTCTTAGAAGAAATTCCTTCTCATTCCAACCTTAAATAGAAAACTCTTATTCAGAAATGATGTCCCCCATTCTAGATTTCCCATTCTTGGGAAATGTTCTCAGAATTCCCACAGTGCAGAAGGAGGCCAATTGACACATCAAGTCTACACTGACAACAATCCCAGCCAGGTCCTATCTCCTAACCAAACGTATTTACCCCACTAATCCCCCTGACACTAAGGGGAAATTTAGCATGGCCAATCAACCTAAGCTGCACATCTTTGTACCGCTGGAGAGAACGGAGCACCCGGAGGAAACCTACGCAGACATGGGGAGAATGAAAACTCCACACAGTCATCCAAGGCTGGAATTGAACCTGGGTCCCTGGTGCTGTGAGGCAGCAGCGCTAACCACTATCCTCTCAGGATCTACGCCATCAAGCAATGATTATAGGTCCAGCCTGCTCATCCTTATTGATAAGGGAACCCCTTCATTTCAGGAATCAACCTAGTGAACCTTCTCTGAACCATTTCTAATGCAAGTTCATCCCTCCTTAAATAAGAGGACCAAAACTATACACAGTACTCTAGGTCCAGTCTCACCAACACCCTGCACAGTTGCACCAAGACTTCGCTACTTTCACACTCCATCCCCCTTGCAACGAAGATCAACATTGCATTCACCTTCCCAATTGCTTGCTATACGTACAAGTTATACTTTTCTGTTTCATTTACGAGGACACCTAGATCCCTCTCTACCGCAGTATTAATAATAATAGTAATAATAATATTAATAATGTAATAAGTCTCTCCATTTAAATATTTTGTTTTTCTATTCTTCTTACCAAAGTGGATAACCTCACATTATGCTACATCCACCAATTCTTTTGCCCACTTCACTTATCTATATTCCTTTGCAGACTCTTCCAACTTAAATGTTAGTCTCTTTGCTATGCCCAAAGAAGTTGGCCATTCATACTGAGGTACAGTTACACAGGCTAGCTTCTGAAACAGTGCCCCAAGAGCCCCTCTTTCTGGGGCCAGCCAGGACTGTGGTCTATTTCAGAAGAGCTAGGTATCTTTTTATCCAAAACTCATGCACGTACAACTGTTTAAATGGAGAATAGGACAACAATTAGAGTAGGAATTTGATCCAGCAATATAACGTTCCCCTGCTAGGTTCAGCGACTGTGAAGTTTAAAATTAAAACGTGGACCTGGCTGGTCCAGAATGCTATCGGTCCATAGGTTTTTGGCCTGATAGAACAACGTGTGCCAAATTAGATGCTCACTTTCCCAAGCACTTCACATTTTTAATCTTGTTAAAAGAGTGCTTTCCAATTAATCCATTAATACAGGAAAATACTTACAGCAATTGTCTTATAATGCACTCATATGAATCTGTAATACAGATCATTGCAGCTCCTATGGACAGATCCGAGATGATCCAGAATCCCTTGATTGGTGCAGGTGGACTGCAAGGATTGTGAAAATACACAAAATCTGGTGAAACAATGCTGCTACCATCTTTTTTAACCAAACAAATGTGACCAAAAGTAAATGATTTTACTGGCTTTACTTTGTAATAAAGGAAATGCAATCAACTTGCATAATCTCAATAATTTCACCCCACCGTATTCCCACATCTTTTTGACCTTTTTAATTTCATCTCCCTGTCCAATCTAATCTTGACCATTGACATAATTTCTGCCTAATCAACTAACCCTGAAAGTGAACTGTCTCAACTCTGCCTGGAAGAGATGATCCTGTTTTATGCTAAATCTCTTGCATCATGGTTAATGATTTGCCTTCAATTCCATGAGCTTTAACTTTAGCAAACAGTCTCTTATGTGGAACTTTATTGAATGTCTTCTGAAATCCACATAAATAGTAGACACAGATATTGTTCTTTCCACTACTTTAGTCACTTAAGAAAAAAAAACAGATTCATAAAGAATGATTTAGCCTTTACACATTCATGCTGGCTCTCTGAACTTTGAACATTTTCAGTTGATTCATCACCCTATTGCACAAAGAACCTTTAAGTTTTGGAACAGGCACATTATTACCTCTTGGATTTTATTTTGTGTGCCCTCAGAACAAAATTAAATTCTTATTTTTGAAGCCCATATCAAAGTCTAGATGCTGACTTTAACATCATTCAAAACCTTCTGTTCAGAGTACCAATCCTACTTTCTTGGTTCAAAAAAGTATCATCTCATACTCATTGAAATTCATCTCATCTTTTACTCCTTCCCTATGTTTACAGTGACCTTTCATCTTCTAAAGAGTTAGAAGTACCTTTTATCACGTCATTATCTGCAAATTTAGATATCTAATCAAATCTAGCCTTATTCCAAATCAGACATACGTAAAAGAAAAATACCGCAGATGTTGGAATCCAAAATAAAAAAATGCTAGAAAATCTCAGTAGGTCTGACAGTATCTGTGGAGAGAGAATACAGCCAATGTTTTGAGTCTAAATGACCTATCTTCAGAGCCAATTTTTTCAATCCTGCCATCGCAGGAATTAGTCTGGTGAACCTTCAACAAAACAGAAAAGGCTGGAAAATCTCAGCAGGTCTAATGTTGTGATGAAGGGACATCTAGACTCAAAACGTTAGTTCTATTCTCTCTCCACAGATGCTGTCAGACATGCTGAGATTTTCCAGCATTTTTTGTTTTTGTGTCATTGACCAACATAACTGAACCCTATGGGATCCTCTTCCAACTACTGATCACCTTTTGCTATCTGTCCACTATTTCCACACAGTTTAATCTTCTTTAATAATAATGTGCAGATGCATGTGTTAGACTTGAGCTTTCGGAATGCTGCTTTTTCACCAGGTGAGTGTACACTCACCTGATAAAGGAGCAGTGCTCCAGAGGCTCATGATTCCAAATAAACATGTTGGAATTTAACCTGACGTTGAGAGACTTCTTACTATCCCTTAGTAATAGATTGTGTTCGTCTTGAGGGGTTAACTTTATTCCATCCATTAAAAATGATGCAGATTGCTGCCTTAAAAAATATTAATGCCTTTATTCTTGGTGATGGATCTATTTTAAATTTTTTACTTTAGTACATTCTTTAGCAAACTTAGCAATAGGAATAGAGCTCATTCCACATATAGTATCAGCAGCAAGCACACTCAAGTCACATATGATGTTGAGCAAGTCCTGTTATGCTATCCCAACCATACAAGAGCACTTCCCACTTCAGAGGCAGTTTTGCCCTGTGGGTCCACAACTGTTAGGATCTGATTTTTTAAAAAATATATGAGATGTGAACATCTCTGACTGGGCCACATCTATTGCCTATCCCTGAGGGAATTTAAGAATCAATCACATTGCTGTGGGTATGGAGTCACATGTAGGCTAGGCCCAGGTAAGAACATCAGATTTCCTTCCCTAAAGGACATTGGTGAACCAGGTGGGTTTTACAACAATTGATAATGGCTTCATGATCATCACCAGGTTTTCAATGTAAGATTTTTATTGAATTCAGATTTGAACCCAGGTCCCCAGAGCATTGTCCTGGATCTCTGGATTGCTAGTCCAGCAACAATACCACAACATCACACTTCCTCAATTCAGGTGGCTGCAACTCACAACGTAGAACCCAGTTTATTTTTTGAAAAAGGCTTCAGAGGGAAAGGACTTGATTCTGATACATTTCTATAGCACAAGGTAGCCTTTTTAACTGTTGTGTTACCAAACTGTAGAAGGAATGAAACTGTTAACTACAAATTGCATAGTACAGCTTCAATTTCCAATACATTACACAGTCAGCCATCTCTATTTGTGCTGCAAGAGGAAGGTGTTACAGATGTGGAATTCTGATTTGAAAACAAAAGAATGATGGAAATACTCAGCAGTAGAACCAAGAGTGAATCATCATTTCAGGTAAGTGACTCTCAGAACTGATTCAGTTCATCAACTCTGACAAAAGGTCACTGACCTTAAGCCTTTTACCAATACGTTTGGAATACATGCCAGGAAAGGCATTTAGAATAACTTCAATAAGACCTCCCTCAATTTTACATAACTAACCCAAAATCCCCAGGAACTGCAAACAGAACCAAAAAAAATTAGAAAAATGCCCAAGATAAAAGCCTGTTTGAAGAGCCCAGATTAAAAGTCTAACACGGGGTGATTGACTGCAGGTCTACGTCTAAATCCTTTAACTTCTCTTGCCTAAACGAACAGTAAGCCAGTCTGTGATGGGCATCTCCTAATCCTGAGGCAAAGTTCTGCCCCATAGCACCCTCGGCCAAAGTACGGCACAGAGGCAGAGAGAATCTAAAACCATTTGTAAATGTTTGTAATAGATAAAACAACAAAAAACATTATCGTCAAATCCATAAAACATGTAGTGTATTTTTCAGGAATTCAGTAATGGGGAAGATAGGAGAATGATACCTGCATGGCAATGGCTTGGTGCACAGGACATGTTCTACTAGACATTTCTGTTCTGCCGCCAGCTCCTGCAGTGCAGTTTTATCGTCATCATCTACAGACACAAAAGCAAATGAAAAGCTGCTTGCCACAGGAAGGGGCTATATCAGTTAGTACCCTTCTTAAACAGGAAATATCAAATGCTGGCAAATAATCACCCACGACAAGAATCATTCCAACCAAATTGAAATTCAATTTTGTTTTCTTCCCCAAATGGATGTAGCAACCTAACCTTGACACAACTGCTTTGTTAATAAAGCAGTAAAGTAAATTTAATTGGAGCCAAATTGTGGAATGGCAATATCAATCATAATGCCCCACATTTATAGAGCTTTATGGCTTTTCAAACATTATCAACACCATTTCACACAATTACAGTCTGCAATAGGCCTTCAAAAATGGTTTTAGGTGGTGGCAGCCAAAAAAATTTTGGTACGCAAGTGATTTGAAATCTGCACAAAAATTGCAGTTTATTTAATCTGATTACTGTTGAAAAATAGAAGGGACATACTGCTGCAAAGAAGAGACATATTTTCCAAACCTTTCGTCTTGCATTCATCAGGACAGATTCAAGAATGCCAAATTTCAAAGGGAGTAAATAGGGCGTTGATTGATTAATAAAGGAATTGCCATAGAGAATGCATCAGGGAATGACAGCCATCCCACATTTTGTTTGGCTCAAAAAAAATGTGTGGACATGTTCTTTTTGCCTGCAGATGACAAGGCTTATCTTCAATGGTAATTTGAGATAGACTGGACACTTTTCAGGTCTGGAAGTGATGATCTTGGGACCAGTCATGCGTATGCAATCCATACTGCCAAAAATGATCTGCTCAGGGTAACCATTATCCTGCAGGATAGTTTTGTGTACACCCTATTAGACCATCAAACGTGAACAGTGAGTCCTATTTACAGGTCTGCTTGTGACACCAGTTGTATAGCGTAGAGAGCTGCAGAACTCCCAATACATTTACTGACCAGTGAAGGTAGATAGCATGTTGAGGAAAGGGAACCAAGTGAATTTGGTTGCGGGACAGATCGTATTAAGATAGGCATGCAGCTGCAGATTCAAATGTAACAAACGTGCCATTTACATATCCAAAAATGCAAGGGGTAGGAGATTAGGGGTAATTTCATTGAAAATGTGTTTCTCATGGAAATTGACAAAACTATTAACAAGAGCTAGAGTTAGAGAAGATCCCACGGCAACACCATCTATTTGGGCAGACATGGTGTCATTGAAGCGAGTAACTGTGCAAGTTGCTTAGTAAGTTCAATCAATGAATACAGATTCAGAAATGGCAGCACATTTAGATTGCCATGATATAGTGATGTGGCACAAATATTTATGGCTTCCTTGACTGGCACATTAGTGAATAGGTTCAGAATGTCAAAATAGTTATTGATAAACAGGTCACACGTAGTCTCTAAAGTTTTTTAAAAAGTTTTAAAGTTAAAGTTTATTTATTAGTGTCATAAGTAGGCTTACATTAACACTGCAATGAAGTTATTGTGAAAACCCCCTAGTCGCCATACTCCAGTGCCTGTTCGGGTACAGAAGGAGAATGTAGCATGGCCATTGCACCTAACCAGCAGTCTTTTGGACTTGAAGACCTGAGGAAACCAATGCAGTCACAGGGAGAACGTGCAGACTTGACACAGTGAACCAAGCCAAGAATCGAACACAGGTCCCTGGCACTGTGAGGCAGCAGTGCTAACCAAGGTGCCACCCTTTTCAAATGCTGAAGGGATTTTTCATCTTGCATGGAACATTTGGGAGTTTGTGGAGAGCACTGAAGGCACTATATTTGCCCAGTTCAAGCAATTTTGGCTCAAGTGTTTTTGAGCTGGAGTCTGAGTTGCGGACATTGTGGGGAATCAGGAAGGAGATTCCCTAGAGGGAATCCTACCACTGTAAAGTTGCAGTTCTCAGTCATGGTCAGCATGAAGGGCCTTCGACAGCTCTCTCCGAGTGAGCAATTGGTTATAAAATTAGAGGGGCACCGCTCCACATCAAGAATGGGCAAAGCAAGGAGACTGCTCTCCACAACCTCTCAACACAAGAATCTGAACCCATGCAGTTGGCATCATTCTGCATCAACAGCTGTGCCATCTGACGTCATTCTGCGTTCACCAACCGTGCACCACATAAGGAATAATAGTAATGTGACTTCTTTATCTTCAACGTGAAAGTGCTCACTCGTCCTAATTGTTCTTTTGAATATTTTCTCTCTCTTGCAGAAGGGGAGACCATAGACCTACCTGTGCTTAAGAATTGTTCTAGGTCATTGACCCATGTTAGCCCAATGCTGTGTACGCCAGCCAGGTGTGTACAATGATATCGTGTTGGACATAATGGATCTAGAAAGAGAACATTACACAAATGAATGGCAGCTACTATGTCCGTCGGTGGATATATCAGAACAGCCTTGGCACAGGTCAGATTGGGAAATATCTAGCAAAGAAAAAGATGCAACTACAACATTTATAGAGCTGGATTGGGAGCTTAATTGCATACACACCAAAGCAATTTCATTTGTTATCAGGTATTCAGTTTATCTATATAAATCCATATGTAGGATTACACCAAATGAATTACACCATACCTTTATGCAATGCAATCGGGCAGGAGAAATCAGATTGCAACTGTTCATACTCATCCCCAGTTGCCAGTTTCAGGCTCAATTCCAGCTCCACACATTCGAACACATACAGAGAAGGAAGAGACTCACACCTCAAGTCCCAAGATTTGTTAGCCTAGGGTTAACAAGAACAACATGAACTTCAACTTTCTAACACGTATAATGTATAAAGCATTACTTTAAACAATGTAATTCCACGCAGTTCAAGCCACTTTCATTACACAGACTAAAATTATACAATTGGTACACTTTCTAAATCCCATTATCCATGGTAAATATCCAAAACAGCAAACCACAACTAAATTGGGCAACTATCTCATGGGTGGCCATAAAAATTTGAGGATTTTAAGAATATTTCAGATACTGTGATATTCTCCATAGTTAAAGAGCCTACAACACAGAAACAGGCTATTCGGTCAATGTCAGAGTTCACGAACCACACGTGTCTCTTTATACCTTTCCAAATCTAATCCAATCATTACACCCTTCTATTCCTTCCTCCCTCATGCACCTAGCAAGTTTCCCCTTAAATGCTCCGTCTTATCTGCACTGCCACATTTCAGATTCTTACCACCCTCTTAAGGTTCCTCTGAATTCCCGACTGTATTTATTAGTGATTATCTTATATTTCTGGTCTCTAATTTTGGGCTTCCCCACAAGTGTAATCTTTTCCCAAGCCTTGATTGAGTGACTCCTCGGCTCTTTAAGAGAAAAGAGCCCCTGCATGTTCAGCTCTCTTTTGACCCACGTGAATTTTTTTTTAATACTTCACCATTATATCTGATCTACATCCTTTTTGTATAATACGGAGATCAAAACTGTGCACAGCACACCAGGATAATCTAACAAAAGGTTCTACACAGGTTTAGCATGGCTTTGCCTCTTTTCACTCTATCACTCTGCAAATAAACTCCAGTGTACTTAGCTTGCCCTTACATCCATCACTAGCTTATGATATTCATATTTGTATCCCCAATCCATTTGTTACTCTACCTCATTTAGACTCTTACTTTCCAAAGAGAACACAATCTTCTCATTCCTCCTACCAAACTGCATCGCTCGATACATATCTATATTAAAATAGCCATCAAATGCCCATATCACATCATACTATTTGCTCTTGCTGTTTTCTCAGTGGGTATCTGTTTTCATAATTTTGTCTTCTACCACACAAAGCAAACAAGTGACTGTTTGGGGAAATACAAATGAAACGTAACAGACTGGGGACATTACAGCATTGGCAACTTAACTATCTCACTGTACGATGGGCAGACAAGTGGATGGAGTTGAAGCCTTCTCTTTAAAAACAGGTGGGAGCACGGAGGAGGCAGAGACAGGAAAGAGAAAGAACCATTACACTATCAAGGTTGGAATTAATCACAAATCCCATTTACCACCTTACCATCTGATCCTCTTCATCATCTCCTTCAAGAACCACACAGTGGTAGAGCATGCCAGATTGTGTAGCAATAACCAGAATGTTGGGAGTCGAGGGAAGGCACAGTATTGCACATGCATCGTAGCCGTAATTATCCTCAGCAGCCGGGTACATCGGCAGAGGACCAAGTAACTTCCCAATAAGACCAGTGCTAGGAGAGAAGATTGGAGTAAAGCTAGTATCACAATTTGTCACACCAACAAGGATACTTTTAATTCTCACCTGAGCACAAGAGAGTTAGAGCAGCTCTGTTACAAACATAAAAAATACCCACGGGTATGAGCAAATAGAGAATTTCATCTCTGCCAATAAATTGAAAGGTTATGGGATAAATAATAATATTGTCACAAATTCTGGGCTCACTGCAAGCAGACCCTTACTTTCCAGTGCTCACGTCCACTAATATCTAGACAAATGTTAGCATTAACATGTATAACCCTCTTTAAGGAAACCAAAATTGGTCTTACCAACACCCTGTACTGATCTTTCTGTACCGCAGCTTTCTACAGTGTCTCACTATTTAAATTACATTTTGCTTTTCTATTTCTTCCCAAAGTGGACAACTTTACATTTTCCTATATTGTACACCATATACCAAATTTTTGCACACGTATCTATATCCTTTTGCAGATTGTGTCTCTTCATAATTTGCTTTCTTATTTTTGTATGGTCAGCAAGTTTGGCTAAAATACTCTAATCCCTTCATGGGAAGCTACATATATTAATACATAGAGTCCTCTTCTTTGCAGACAGAAAGAACATATATACACAAATACTAATTGCAGGTTCATTATTCAGGGTCATGCACTGACCATTTAAACTGCCCTGTTTAAATTTTTAAACAAGACTTGGCAGTTAACTGTCAGTCACTATTAACATTCTCCATGGCAACACCTCTACCAGAGTCCATTTGCCAACCAATCTGCACTCCCTTCTCATACAATATAAAGTTGTTTCCCCAATAGTGGCATTCTTGTGATTGTCCTGGTGAGTGCAAGATGAAAAGCTTTGACAAAATGCATCTCACGCATGAGCACACACAGATAAAGGTAGTACAGTTTTACAGATTAGTCAATTCAGTCCTGTGGCTTCTTGAATGGGTTCATTGATTTAAAGTTGAAGTGAGGGTCTCAAAGTGAAGCGTTCATAGCAAGATGTGAGGTTTCTTGAATCTCGTCTGCACTCTTACAGATGCATGCACAACCTTCCTAGAATGTGGTGACCAGAACTGTACACAGTACTCTAGCTGTGGGCCAACAAGAATTTTACGCAACTCCATCAGAACCTCCCTGGTCTTATATTATATGCCTTGGCTAATGAAGGAAAGTATCCCATATGCCTTCTTAACCACCTTACCTACCTTTCCTACTGCCTTCAGCAATCTAAGGACAGACACCCCAAGGTCTAGCCTCCTACTGTTTATTGTGTATTCCCTTGGCTTGTTAGTCCTCCCAAGGTGTATCCCTCACACTTTAAGGTTCAATTCCGTTGCCATTGTTCTGCCCATCTGAGCAGACCGACTCCATCATCTGTAATCTAAGGCTTTCCTCCTTGCTATTTGCCACATGGCCAATTTTCATGTCATTTGCAAACTTACTGATCATACCCCTCCCACATTCACATCTCGATCACTAACATAAACTAAAAATAGCAACATATCCAGCGCCAATCCCTGGAGTACACCACTAGACACAGGCTTCCAGTCACCAAAACAATTTTCAACCATTACCCTCTGCCTCCAGCCACTATGCCAGTTTTGGATCCAATTTGCCAAATTGCCCTGGAGCCCCTCGGTTCTTTCCTTTTTGACCAGTCTCTGATGCAGGACAAACATAACACTGGACTGCTGGATATTACCACTACTACACCATCTCAGCATCAATCCTTTTGCACCTGGTATCCCCAGGCAGTAATAATCAGGCCTGAGTTTGCTTAGCATCTCAGGTCAGATGTTTTCAGATTAGTTTGTGACATGTGCAGTGGTTGGAAGGGAGGGGACACATTGCTTTCCAGAAGACATTTGATGAAGTGCCAATCACAAAGGTCATTGCCAAAAATAGAAGCTCACAGTGTAGGGATAATACATTAGTCTAGCTGACAGAAAATAGTATTGTAAATGGGCTTTGTCTCACTGACACAATGTGACAAATGGAGGGGTCTGTGCTGGGGTTTCAACTTTATACAATTCACATCAATGATTTAGATGAGGGGAACAAAGGGATGGTAGCTAAATTTGCAGATGACACAAAGATAGATGGAATAGTATGCCACACCTTGTAGATGGATACAAATAAGTTGAATAAATGGGCAAAAATCTGGTGTACAATGTGGGAAAATGTGAAGTTTTTCACTTTGGCAGGAAAAATAAAAAAGCAGAATAATAATTAAATGGAGAATTACAGAATGCCAAAGTGCAGAGATATCTGTGTTCTCCTGCTCAGTCACAAAAAGTTAGTATGCAGGTACAGCATGTAATCAAGAAAAATAATAAGAACATAAGAAATAGGAGCAGGAATGGGCCATCTAGCCCTTCGAGCCTGCCCCGCCATTCAATAAGATCATGGCTGATCTGAAGTGGATCAGTTCCACTTTCCCGCCCTCTCCCCATAACCCTTAATCCCCTCTCTTATCAAAAACCCATCAACCCGCTTCTTAAAAATATTTAGCGAGGTAGCCTCCACCACTTCAACGGGCAGAGAATTCCAGAGATTCACCACCCTTTGAGTGATAATGAAATGTTATCCTTTATTACAAGAGGAATTGAACATAAAAGTAAGGATGTTATGCTTCAGTTACACAGGGCATTGGTAAGGCCACAGCTCAAATACTATGTGAAGTTTTGGTCTCCTTATTTAAAGGAAGGAAGTAAATGTTTGAGGCAGTTCAGAGAAGGTTTACTAAATTGATACCTGGAATGTGCAGGTTCTCTTATGAGGATAGGTTGGGTTTGTTTCCACTGGAGTGTGGAACAGTTGGGGGGCGGGTGGGGAACTTGATTAAAGTATATAAAGATCCTGAATGGTCTCGACAAGGTGGATGTGGAAAGGATGTTCCCTTGTGGTTGAGTCCAGGACTAGGATGCACTGTTTTAAAATTAGGGGTTGCCCTATTCAGACGGACAAGACTTTTTTTCTCTTCGAGGGTTGTGCGACTTTGGAACGCTTTGCCTCAGAAGACGATGGAAACGGGATTAAAAAATATTTTTTAAGGCAGAGTTAGATTGATTCTCTTGCCCAATGCGAATCTAAGGTTACTGGGGTAGATGTGAATGTGGAGCTCAATGGAAGCCGATCAGCCATAATCTTATTGAATGGTGGAGCAGGGTCAAGGGGCTGAATGGCCTACTTCTGCTCTCGAACAATGGCGAGACACTGTACAAGAAAGACAGAATCTGGTGAACTGGTGCGATGACAATAATCTCTCCCTCAATGTCAACAAAACGAAGAGATAGTCAGAGTTCAGGAAGCATAATGGAGGATATACCCTTGCCTACATCAATGGGGACGAAGTAGAAATGGTTGAGAGCTTTAGCTTTTGGGTGCCCGGATCACCCGTCTGGTCTCTCCACGCGGACGCTATAGTTAAGAAAGCCAACTAATGCCTCTACTTTCTCAAGAGACTAAGGAAATTTGGCATGTCCATTACAACTCTCACCAGATGCACCACAGAAAACATTCTTTCTGGTGGAATCACACCTTGATATGGCTCCTGCTCCAAGACCGCAAGAAATTACAAAGGATGAATGAAGCCAAGTCCAACACACAAACCAGCCTCCCATCCATTGACTCTGTCTACACTTCCCACTGCCTCAGGAAAGCAGCCAGCATAATCAAGGACCCCACGCACCCTGGACATAATCTCTTTCACCTTCTTCCGCCTGGAGATAGATACAAAAGTCAGATTAAGTACCAACCGGATGTACCAACCAATTCAAGAATAGCTTCTTCCCTACTGCCATCAGACTTTTGAATGGACCTACCTCACATTAAGTTGACCTTTCTGTACACCCCAGTTATAGCTGTAACACTACATTCTGCATTCTCGCTCTTCCTTCCCTATGTATGGTATGCTTGACTGTATAGCATGCAAGAAACAATACTTTCCATTGTATACCAATACATGCGACAATAATATGTCAAATCCTGCTTTGTATATTCCTATGCTGAAAATGCAATACAAATTCTCATCAAATTAATATCAAATCCTCCCAGAATCACAAAAATAATCACCCATTCCATATTGTCCTGGGTGGTTGGCAAGTAGTATTTGTTTTGCTCAATCCCATCATTAATTTAGACCAAAGCTTGCTCAGAACCTGACTAGCCATAATGCTTACGTTCAGCCATCTATCCAGAAGGACAACTAAAAACTTGATGTCTGATCTCTTCACTGGATGAAAATTGACAGGTGGTACTGCTTAAACTTCCATTAACCCAGGAAGCCAGCTCATGTTTCCGGCGTAACAAAAATATCTTTTGTCCCAATAATTGAGTCCCTAGCAGCAAAACATGTAATGTCATAATTTAGGACAGTAAGTAAACCATTGGTTTAACTTTCAGGAGAGCCCATTATTATAGCAACCAGATTTATGTCCCAGCAGCTCCAGGTTTGTCTGTTCCAGAAGCTAACTAACAATCTCATTCCTTCTTTCACCTCAGAATCACAGGTCAAGAAACAAAGCCCTCTTGTCTGGATGGTCATATAATGCCATAAAAAAAGCTAGCAATACAAATCAGGTAAATAATTCCAATCCATTATTGGAGGTCATTAAACACCAAATATTTGAAGCTTATTTTATCTCCATCACTCCTCTCCCCCACCCCACTCTCCCACTTGTGTCCAGTGCCATCCCTTTACAGATTGGTTACCTGCTGTGAGTAAGGTTGCAGTGTATCAAGAAGGTCTCGCCATTTTCATACAAGATGTAAAGTGGATAGACCTGAACCTCTGCTTTGGAGCGTCGGCCAGGAGCAGTTGTCAAAGGGCCAAAGTCAAACGCAACTGCTGTCTCCCCCAGTGATGCTGTGTACGATCTACAGTGGAACAGTTAGGAATGTTAGTGTCTGAAGGAACTGCATCTCTTCTCCACATATTAATTTAACAGGAAAGGGAGAAAATTTGCATTAATAAAGATATGCTACCATGTTTCAGGTCAAAGAGCACACCAGTTCTAGCATAGCAAATGAAGTGGAAACAGGAGCTGAACCAAGGGCTGGTAGACATCTAGGAAAGCAGCAGCCACAACACAATTAGGTTCAAAACAAAAGTAACAGTCAGACCAAAAATCATGAAGACTGGAAAAGTAACCAGTGTCAACAAATTTTAAACACCAGTCTAGATAAAACGTTAAACAAAAACTACACGAAGACTGGGTGCAGTACAGATTACTGGACAAGTAATCCAAAGGTGTTGACTAATAATCAAGAAAACTTGAGATTAAATCCCACCCTAGCCATTTGAGAAGTTGAATTCAGCTTATTTTTAAATCGGGAAATAAAAACTTAATCAATCTGAAGCTGTCAAATTGCTGCAAAAACCAAACCGGTTCATTAACTTGTCTTAGAAAAGGAAATTTTCCATCCTTACCCTATCTGACTCATTCCAGTTGCACACCACAGGGAAATTAAGAGCAAATAGAAAGCGACCTAGCAAGCTATTCAGTTGGAGGGCCAGGCCTAAATGCCAGCAACACCCACACCTTAACAATTAGAAGTTTTAGATTTTTCTATGCTGTTATTATAAGAACATGGAGCAGGAGCAGGAGTAGGCCATCTGGCCCCTCGAGCCTGCCCCGCCATTCAATAAGATCATGGCTGATCTTTTCATGGACTCAGCTCCACTTACCGGCCCGCTCACCATAACCCTTAATTCCTTTACTGTTCAAAAATGGATCTATCCTTGCCTTAAAAACATTCAATGAGGTAGCCTCAACTACTTCACTGGGCAGAGAATTCCACAAATTCACAACCCTTTGGGTGAAGAAGTTTCTGCTCAGCTCAGTCCTAGATTTGCTCCCCCCCACCTTATTTTGAGGCCATACCCCCTAGTTCTAGTTTCACCTGTCAATGAAAAGAACTCTGCTTCTATCTTATCTATTCCCTTCATAATCTTTTTTGTTTCTATAGGATCTCCCTTCATTCTTCTGAATTCCAATGAGAATAGCCCCAGTCTACTCAGTCTCTTCTCATGAGCCAACCCTCTCAACTCCAGAATCAACTTAGTGAATCTTCTTTGTACCCACTCCAGTGCCAGTATATCCTTTCTCAAGTAAGGAGACCAAAACATAAGAACATAAGAAATAGGAGCAGGAGTAGGCCATCTAGCCCTTCGGGCCTGCCCCACCATTCAATAAGGTCATGGCTAATCTGAAGTGGATCAGTTCCACTTTACCGCTCTCTCCCCATAACCCTTAATTCCCTTGTCTATCAGAAACCTATCTACCCGTGACTTAAATATATTTAGTGAGGTAGCCTCCACCACTTCAACGGGCAGCGAATTCCAGAGATTCACCACCCTTTGAGTGAAGAAGTTCCTCCTCAACTCCGATCTAAACTGCTCCCCTCTTATCTTGAAAACTGTACACAGTATTCCAGGTGTGGCCTCACCAGCATCTTATACAGCTGCAACATCACTGTTTTTAAACTCCATCCTTCTAGCAACGAAGGACAAAATTCTATTTGCCTTCTTAAATACCTGCTGCAACTTTTTGTGATTATATGCTAAGATATTACTCACAAGTTGGTGGGCAGCACAGTGGCAAACACTGCTGCCCAACAGTGCCAGGGACCAGGGTTTGATTTCCAGCTTGGGTCACTGTCTTGTGGAGTTTGCATGTTCTCCGCGTATCTGTGTGGGTTTCCTCCCACAGTCCAAAGACATGACGGTTAAGTTGACTGGCCATGCTAAATTGCCCCTTCGTGTCAGAGGGTTAGTAGGGTAAATACATAACGTTATGGGGATAGGGCCTGGGTGAGATTGCGGTCGGTGCAGACCTAATGGACCAAGTGGGCTCCTTCTGCAGTGTAGATTCTATAAAAAAGTTACTTTGAAGTGCACCCTATATGCAGCAGGGTACCACACTAAACTGTCAACCTAGATTTTGTGCTCAAATCATTGAATGCAGTTTGAACCCAAACAACACCCGAGCCAGTGAGTGAGTCAGACAATTAATCTGATCCAGAAGCATATGATTCCTTTCCCATTGTAACCAGGAAGCATGCAATCCAAAGTCCAAGCCACACTATTTCGCTCCCATCACATCTATTGAAGCCAGAAAAAGCACATGCATTTCTGTACCGCTTTATCAAACATGTAATCAAATAAAAAGTCACTCCAATCCTAACAGTCCATTAATAAATGAGAACAAACCTATTTTAATACTGTCAGAAATCCTTACAACTTTGCACAAGATATACTGATCTTTGTAAGATGCAAATAGGTTAAAAAAACTGTTATAAAGATATGGCCGAATCCAGGTTCAATATATGGAGCACTAAATATATAATAATGCCATTTAATTTAACAGTTTGGCTCCACCACAGATGTAGTGTAACATGTATTCTGGGAATCACAATATAAAAATGATATTTGAATCCTGGAAAGGAAGCAGCAACGGCCAAGGCGGCCTGAGAGGTTTAATTTGGATGAAAAGTTTAAAACAAAAGTCCTGACCAGGAAAGGAACATCAGAGGTTATAGCTGGTTTAAGCAGGTACATAGTAAAGTATTGTTTCCACTGGTCAGCAGTTTAAACTCAGAATACAGGCTTCTCTGCAGTTGATAAAGTTGAAGAGTAACTCATCTCAGACTGGCTCAATGGCAGCAATTTTGTCTTCAGGTCAAAAGCCGTGTTCAATCACCTTGCTTTAGGATGTAACCTGGGCTAACTATTCAGTAACAAAACGCTAGAAATAATCAAATTTGGCAGCATCTGCGGGGACAGAAACATTTAACAGACTTAACATTTCAGGCCGATGACCATTCACAAGAATTGATATTTCAGTCAATAAAACAGTGCTGCGTCGTCAGCGGTGCTGTCTTCCATACAAGAAATTAGGTCCCACCTGTGTGCCCGTTTCAATGCATATAAAGGATCTCATAACACTGTTCAAGTAACTGGGGAATTTTCCTGGTTTCCTAGGCAATATTTATCCCTCAGCCAATATAAATCCATGAGTCATTCATCTCACGAACGTGTCTGTGACCTTGCAGTGCACAAACTGACTGCTGTAGCTGCCTACATTACATCCAATCGCTGTTTTCAGGTAATTTGCTGGCTGTAAATTGCTTTGGATCATCCTCAGGACAGGAAAGAAGCTGCTGAAGTGCAGGTTCTTTCATTAGACAGTAGTTTTGTACTTTCAGCTGCAACATCTGAGAGCCAACTTTGGAGGAACACAAATCACAAGTGTCAAATAAATAACTAATTTATAGTTGGGGTCAAGATGGATCAGGCAGTGATCATTTCTCAGTTTAGTTTATAATTTCTATATTCAAAAAGCAGGAAAGTGAAAATTATGACGGCAGAACTATCAAAACAACAATTATCATTACCTTGTGGCTGGTACAATACTGTCCTCTTCACACTGATTAAGGCTGAACCTCTTCACTGGAGTCTGTGGCTGCTTTAAATCATAGAACCTATGACGAGAGAATTCATTAGTTCTGGTTAGAGAACAAATTTTGCCTGCGCTATTTTGATCCTCAAAGTGGGCAGAGATGTGACAATGGAGCAGCAAAAAAAAAAGGTTCCTGTTTCAGAGACTCGTTTTTAACAATAAATGCTCCCAGGTCATTCAAGTGGTTCAATGCGGAGTAAACCTACCAGCTACTCTGTTCCAATAACATGCTGCCCCAAGTTCACATGCAGTGCCTTGCACTGCAGCAGAGACATTTTTCCATTTCTTACACCAACTTGAATGAAAACAAAAATAGGAACTGTTTTAGGCTGTGGCCTTTTAGGTGTGAAGGATTGGGAGAGCTTCAAAAGTCAACACAAAGTGATTAAATGCTAAAACGGACTACGAAAAGAAGCTAACAGAAAACAAGCACCAATACCAAAAGATTCTACAAATATATAAAGAGGAAGAGAATAGTGAAAGTACATGTTGGCCCTTTAGAGGATGAAATGGTAGGGTAATAATGGGAAACTCAGATGGCAGAGGCACAGAACCAATACTTTGTCTCTGTCTTCACAGTAGAAGATAGTAATAAAGTCCCTGGGACCTGATGGTCTACACCCTAACAGAGGTGACAGCAGAGATAGCAGATGCATTAGTTATGATATTCCATAACTCCCTGGATTCTGGAAAGGTACTGGTGGACTGGAAACATGCTAAAGTGATGCCCTTATTCAAGAGGGGAGAGGGACAAAAAGTGGGAAACTATAGACCAGTCAGCTTGATCTCTGTGGTGGGAAAATGCTGGAGTCAATCATTGAGGAAATGACTCAGCATCTGGAAAAGCAAAGCTCAACTCAGCAGTGTCAGCATGGTTTTGTGAATGGCAAGTCTTGTTTGACAAATCAGCTAAAATTCTTTTGAGGATGTAACCAGCAAGGTCAATAACAGAGATCCTGTGCATGTGATCCATCTGGACTTCCAGAAAGCATTTGAAAAGGTGCCCCCACAAGAGACTGATCAACAAGGTTAGATCCCAAGGGGTTGGGGGTCGTGTCATGGCTTGGATTGAGGATTGGCTGACTGATAGGAAGAGAGGATTGAAATAAAAAGATCCTTCTCTAGATGGCAATCTGTAATTAGTGGGTCCTGCAGGGTTCAGTTCTCAGACCACAACTCTTTGCAATCTATATCAATGATCTATGAGCAGAATAACAATGAAATTTACTGACAACACGAAAATTGTTGGAAGAGCAGGCGATAAGGGAATAAAAAGTTTACAAATGAATATTGACAGGCCAGGGCAACAGACCAGAATCTGGCAGATGGAGTCTGATGTGGATAAACGTGAGGTTATCCATGTTGTTCAGAAAACTAATATTCAAATTACTATTTAAAAAGATTCAAAAGTTGACTGTGCAGAGGGATCTGGGTGTCTTTGTGCAAGAGTCTCAGAAAGTGGGTATGCAGGTGCATAATAGTCTAAGGAAGGCAGATGGAATTATTGCATTTATTGCAAAGGATCTGGAGTATAAAAGTAGAGAAGTATTGTTACAATTCTATAAGGCATTGGTGAGACGACACTTGTAATTTGTGTTCCGTTTTGGTCACCTTCTTGGAGGAGGGATGTGGCACTGGAGATGGTTCAGAAAAGATTCACTGGATTGATTCCAGGTTTGAAGGGGCTGTTGTATGAAGAGCGGTTGAGTATCTTGGGCTTGTACTCGCTGGAGTACAGAAGAATGAGGGGGGGATTTATTGAGGTATATAAAATATTCAATGGTATTGGTAAAGTAAATGTTAACCAAACGTTCCCCCTTTTGGAACAGTCTAGGACAAGTTACAGTTATAGATGCAGGTGGGTGGCGGGGGGAGGTGGAAAGGAGGGGGGAGGTTCAAGACAGAGATAAGGAGCAACTACTTCTCACTGACAGTTGTGAATCTATGGAACTCACTGTCCCAGAGTGCAGTGGATGCAGAATCAATGGATTCAAGAAAGAGATAGATAAATATTTGATCAAAAGCAACATAAAGGGCAATGGGGAAAAAGCAGGGAAGTGGAATTAGGATGAGATGGAGATCAGCCATGATCATATGGACTGGCAGCGCAGACCTGAAGGACTGAATTGCCTTCTCTTGCTCCTAATTCCTACATTGGTATGTTCCTATGACCCTTGCACACTAGTAAAAAGTCTGACAACACCAGGTTTAAGTCCAACCAATTTATTTGATTTATTTCAAATAAATCGGTCGGACTTAAACCTGGTGTTGTCAGACTTTTTATTGTGTTTACCCCAGTCCAACGCCGGCATATCCACGCCTTGCACACTAACCAGGGCCTGGAGAACGAGTTAACATACAGGATTCTTTCAGCCAGACTTATTAAAAGAGTGACAGTGGTTAGTATTGCCACCTCAGTGCCAGAGGCCCCAGGTCAATTTTGGCCTCAGGTGATTGTTACTTTTCATGTCCCACAGGGCTCTGTATTGAGGCCTCAACTATTCATCTTTAAAACTGTGTGGAGTTTGCGTGTTTCCTCCAGGTGCTCCAATTTCCTCCCACACTCCAAAGATGTGCAGGTTAGGCTGATGGGCAATTTAGCATGGCCACTTAGTGTCAGGGGGATTAGCAGGGTAAATATGTGGGATACAGACCGAGTGGGATTGTTGTTGGTGCAGACTTGATGCACCGAATGGCCTCCTCCTATACTGTAGGATTCTACGAAAACAGTCTGCCTGGTACATCAAATGTAATTTCTGACTTCCCTTGAGCAAGGGGAAACTAGTGGAGAGCTGCTAAACAAACATTTCTTTCCCAATAAATGGGAATGGTTTTAAAGGCTTTGTGTTATCTTAGGTTTCCTCAATCCAATATAGACAGCTAGCTTGGTGATTCAGTACAGGAATACTATGTTATACAGCATCAATATAAAACAGTACAACTTTCAAATCAAATAATTTGATTGGGCTAATACAATATATTACCTTAAAGAGTTGTCAGAAGTCAACATGACAACGTGCGGTTCCTCAGTTTCACTAGGGTACCAAGAAGCATGCTTCACAGTCAGTGATGTTGAACTAGTAAAGAGTCTTTCAGCTATAGGAACTGTTCTGCAATTTCAAAAATAAGAGCAGTTTAGTGCCCAAGTTATTTTGTTCTTTTTATGGAATTATGACTACACAAAGTATAAATATCTTCACTGTTTTATTAAGACATTTTGCTTGTTACTCAACCCAGGAAACTGTAACCCCCAAAATAGACATTGGGAAGAATTTCAAGCCGTCAATAAATGATCTTGGTTCAAAGCCACAAACTCAAGCCTGAACAGGAAATTGTAACCCTGTCAACTCAAAAATACTCAAAAAGACTTGTTGATACAGTCAGGATTGTCACCATATTTGGGATATTTCATCAAGCAAATTTGATAGAGGTAGCATGACCAGTTTCTAAACGACTAAGCAAAATTTAGTCTCATTTTTAAAAAGTACAATCTTAACAAAACACACAAAAGCCGATTTAAAAAAAACAAACATTTGAACAGCCAACGAGTAATACACAGCTCTATATTACTCCACACACTCTCTCCAACAGTACAAAATCCTTGTCATTTCTACATCACTTCGGCTCTGAGGAGTCACACAGACTCCGAACATTAACCCTATCTTCTCTCTCTACAGATGCTGCCAGACTTGCAGAGTTTTTCCAGCATTTCCTGTTTGTATTTCAGATTTCAAGCACCCGCAGTATTTGGCTTATCACAGTGCAATAAAGAAATAACTGCCTTGGCAAATTTTATTCGATTGTGTGAACTTCAGAAATTAACTGCTTAAATAGAGGCGGCACATTGGATAGCATTGCTGCCTCTCATTGCCAGGGATCCAGATTCAACTCTGGCCTTGGGTGAAAATCTGTGTGGCGTTTGCAAGTTCTCCTCATGTCTGTATGTGTTTCCTCCTACAGTACAAAGATGTGTAGGTTAGGCGGATTGGACATGCCCCTTAGTATCTCAGGGTATGTAGGGTTAGCGTAGTTACGGAGATGGGATGGGCTGGGGGTAAGATGCTGAGAGACAGTGCAGACTCAATGGACCAAATGGCCTCCTTCTGCACTGTAGGGATTCTATGATTCTATAACATAGTTCATGCTAGTTCAGTGGTTGTGCTTTTGATACTTCATATCCTTTGGCAGGGTACAAAATGCTTCCTTCAGTTACTTTCCATTGCAGGTCACCGTACACATGGAATACACATGCCATCATCTAAAGTGATTTCACTTCCTCAAGAGCATAAAGGGATCAAAAAAAAAACTCACCGACAATTGATCTTCTCTTTACCACCTTCAAATTCAGACCTCTTGCCCCATCGTTGGGGCAGCTCCATCACCATTATGCCTTTAGTTCCAATCAGGAGTATATGATGCTGCGTTGGACTGAGCAGAATTTCATTAACGTCAAATATGGGTACGTTAATACATTGGAACACCTGCACATAAACAAGAGAAACAATTCAAACTTGTAATGTGTAATCTGTATGTTATGTACATCACTAGGTAATGTCTGAAGGAATTCAAAAACAATGAATGGCTTTGGGGTAATATGGCTGTTGCTTTGGATTACATCAGCATCACAATGGGCTCTTAACCTAGATTATGATTTTAGTTTTAGTTTTAGGATTATACTTGATCCAACAACTGCCACTGAGGCTGGTTGATTTAGTAACAGCTGACCCATAAAAACAAGAGAACTGAGGCGGCCAAGCAGACACCAATTTAGATGATTGCTTTGGACGGCACAGTTAAGCCACAAAGTTTTTTTCCCCAGGGGAGATGGTTACAAAACCCTATGGTAGCCATCCCTATGCTCCTCCTCCCCCCCTTCCAATGCACACCCCTCCTCTCCCTCCCAATCCACCCCACCCACCCCTCCCCCACCCCTTCTCCCCCGCCGTCCCATCCTGTCCCCCCCCCGACCCTACTTCCAACCACCCACCCACCCTCACTCTCCCTCCCATCATTGCCTACAAATAAAGTTTTAGAGGACTGCAGTATAGCCAGTGTTGTTCCATGGTTTTAAGAAGGGCAGTAAAAAGTCTGACAACACCAGGTTTTAGTCCAACCGATTTATTTGATAATAAACTCACAAGCTTTCGGGGTTAGCCCCTTCGTCAGGTGAATGGAGAGTTCTGGCCTCCGACAGAGCATATAAAGCACAGACAGTTTAGAGATTACTGATTAGAATGCGAATCCTTACACCTAACCTGCTGTTCAAGACCTGAAGTGGCTGACAATGTGAGTGGAAGGAGCACTGATCACAGGTTAAAGAGATGTGTATTGTCTCCAGACAGTACAGTAAGTGAGGTTTTGCAAACCCAGGCAAGTCACGGGGGTTACAGATAGTGCGACATAAACCCAAGATCCCTGTTGAGACCGTCCTCATGTGTTTAATTCCGCCTCTGACCTTCGGGTAAGCATTCTCCAAGGCAGCCTTCACGACACACGACAGCGCAGAGTCGCTGAACAGAGACTGATAGCCAAGTTCCGCACACATGAGGACGGTCTCAACAGGGATCTTGGGTTCACGTCGCACTATCTGTAACCCCCGTGACTCGCCTGGGTTTGCAAAACCTCACTTACTGTACTGTCTGGAGACAATACACATCTCTTTAACCTGTGATCAGTGCTCCTTCCACTCACATTGTCAGCCACTTCAGGTCTTGAACAGCAGGTTAGGTGTAAGGATTCACATTCTAATCAGTAATCTCTAAACTGTCTGTGCTTTATATGCTCTGTCGGAGGCCAGAACTCTCCATCCACCTGACGAAGGGGCTAACCCTGAAAGCTTGTGAGTTTACTATCAAATAAATCAGTTGGACTAAAACCTGGTGTTGTCAGACTTTTTACTGTGTTTACACCAGTCCAACGCCGGCATACCCACTTTAAGAAGGGCAGCAGAGATAATCCAGAAAACTATCGGCGAGATTTATGTCAGTGGCAGGGAAATTATTGGAGAAGATTCTTAGGGACAGGATTTACTCACATTTGGAAACAATGATAGACAGCATGGTTGTGTGAAGCAGAGGTTATGCCTCACTAACTTGATTGAGTTTTTGACGAAGTGACGAAGATGATAGATGAGGAAAAGGCAGTGGATGTTGTACACATGGACTTCAATAAACCTTTGACAAGGTACCTCATGGCAGACTAGTATGAAAGGTTAAGTCATACAGAATTAGAGGAGATGGCAAGATGGATACAGAACTGGCTTGGCCATAGAAGACAGAGGGGAGAAGTAATAGAAATTACAGAAACCCTACAGTACAGAGAGAGGCCATTCAGCCTATCAAGTCTGCACTGACCACAATCCCACCCAGGGCTTACCCCCATATCCCGACATATTTACCCACTAATTCCTCTAACCTACGCATCTCAGGACACTAAGGGCAAGTTTCAGCATGGCCAATCAACCGAACCCACACATCTTTCGGACTGCGGGAGGAAACCGGAGCACCAGGAGGAAACCTTTGCAGACACGGGGAGAATGTGCAAACTCTACACAGACAGCAACCTGAGCCGCGAATCAAACCCAGGACCCTGGAGCTATGAAGCAGCAGTGATAACCACTGTGCTGCCGTGCCACCCCAAAAGCTAGTGGCTTTTGCTACCGAATAAACCTGTTGGACTTTAACCTGGTGTTGAGAGACTTCTTACTAGGTTTCTTTTACACAGAGGGTGGTGACTGTCTGGAATGCACTGCTCAGGAGGTGGTGGGAGCAGGTACAAAAGCGGCATTTAAGGGGCAATTAGACAAATACATGAATAGGATGGGAATGGGAGGATATGGACTCCATAAGTGCATACAGTTTTAGTTTAGAACATAGAACATTACAGCGCAGTACAGACCCTTCGGCCCTCAATGTTGCGCCAACTAGTGGAACCAATCTAATGACCCTCTAACCTAAACTATTCCAATGTTATCCATATGCCTATCCACTGACCATTTGAACGCCCTTAAAGTTGGCGAGTCCACAACTGCTGCAGGCAGGGCATTCCATGCCCTTACTACCCTCTGAGTAACGACCTACCTCTGACATCCATCCTATGATTACCACCCCTCAATTTAAAACTATGTCCCCTCACGTTAGCCATCACTGTCCGAGGAAAAAAGGCTCTCACTATCCACCCTGTCTAACCCTCTGATCATCTTGTATGCCTCAATTAGATCACCTCGTAACCTTCTTCTCTCCAACGAAAACAACCTCAAGTCCCTCAGCCTCTCCTCATAAGACCTTCCCACCATACCAGGCAACATCCTGGTAAACCTCCTCTGCACCATTTCCAATGCCTCCACATCCTTCTTATAATGCGGCGACCAGAACCGTACGCGATACTCCCAAGTGCGGCCGCACCAGAGTTTTGTACAGCTGCAACACGGCCTCACGGCTCCGAAATTCAATCCCTCTACCAATAAAAGCTAACACGCCGTACGCCTTCTTAACAACCGTATCAACCTGGGTGCCAACTTTCAGGGAGTTATGCACATGTACCCCGAGATCTCTCTGCTCGTCGACGCTACCGAGAGTCCTTCCGTTAGCCCTATGTTCTGTAGTCCTGTTACCCTTACCAAAGTGAATCACCCCACACTTTTCCGTATTAAACTGCATTTGCCACCTCTCAGCCCAGCCCTGCATCTTATCGATGTCCCTCTGCAAACTGTAACATCCATCCTCACAGTTTAGTTGGGACATCATGATCGGTGCAGACTTGGTGGGTGCAGGGCCTGCTCCTGCGCTGCACTGTTCTCCTCCCTCCCCCACCACCAGCTCACCTGGTAGAAGTTTAAGCCCTGGTTGAGGTTCCTGATGTTGGTGGTGTACAGCACGCACTCATTCTCATCCCAGAACAAAAGGTCACTGTCAACACAGGCGACGATGTTCCTGACGGTCTGATCCCGGTGCCTTTCGCCATGCTTCAGGCGCTCTAGCAGCGGGTGGTTGAGGAGCTCTGCCCACCAGCGCTCGCACACCTCCGCCATCTTGTTCCCGCCCACCCCGGCCGGAGGGACCGCCCCGGAACTGCGTCACTATAACCGCCGACCAATAGAAGGGGGGGCCGCTCGGCGCGCCTGCGCGGCTCCGGCGGCGACGGCACTGGCGCCTGCGCGGCTCCGGCGGCGACGGCACTGGCGCCTGCGCGGGGAGGGAGCGGCCATGGCGCCGGTTGGCGGCTGAGGTGCCGGCGCTCGGTGGGAGGGAGGATGGAGGCGGACTGCGGGCACCGGGCGCTCTATAAAGGCCATGGTCGCCCTGCACCCTGGAAAGAGACGTACAGGAGGGTAAGAGACCAGTGGGAAAATAGGAGCAGGAGTTTATAGGGGCATGCAGCAATTCAGAGTTGAGCTAGCCACACTCTGAGGGAAGGAAACAGGAGTAGGCCGGGAGCCTGTTCCACCAGGTCATAACTGATGGTCCAACTCAGTAACCTAATCTTGCTTTTCCCCCATAACCTGTCATCCCATTCCCCCCAAGTGTAGTATCCAGCTATTGCTTGAATACATTCAATGTTTTGGTGTCGGGTCCCCTTGAATGGGAGAACTCTTGTTTTGAAAATTCCACATTCCCCCAGAAGGGGAGAGATGAGGAGGTGGGGGTAAACCCACCACTGCGCTCAGGCTGGTAGGCCCGGTGAGAATGATGTGGAGATGCTGGCGTTGGACTGGGGTAAACCCAGTAAGGAGTCTGACAACACCAGGTTTAAGCCCAACCGATTAATTTGATGGTAAACTAGTTTATACTGTGAGGTGCGTACTGTGTACAGGCCTGGTGAGAAGCAGGGAAGATGGAGCAGATGGTGGAGGACAGGCATGAGCAAGTGGGTCAGAGATGCCAGTGGCCCTGCCTCTCCTCCTAATAAGAAGTCTCTCAACACCAGGTTAAATCCAACCTTCCACACACCTGATGAAGGAACAGCGTTTCCGAAAGCTTGTGGGATTAGTATCAAATGAACTGGTTGGACTCTAACCTGGTGTTGTGAGACTTCTTACTGTGTTTACCCCAGTCCAACGCTGGAATCTCTACATCTCCTCCTGGGAACCACACTGTACCACATGAGTATTCACTTTGTTACTCTGACAATTTCCTACCGTGTTGCTAATATGCCAGGACTGGTAACATGTTGAGGCCTTTGGTAATTGACACTGGTGGAAATGTCTCCTTTTAACTTGTGTTAGGAGGAATTCCTGAAATGTTATCTCTGCTGTTTGCTTGAAGCTCTGAGAGCTTGAGCAGTTTAATATTTATGTTCTGGCCTTGTAGAATTAGTGGCGACTGCAGGCTAGTGGCACTTCTCATACCTGGGACAGAAAATTCTTTATCGAAGTTCCACTCTATAGACCTAAGCACAGAAAGCTAGGCTGACACTGCAGCACAGTACCACAGGAGTGTTACACTGTTGGAGGTGCCATTCATCACATGGAATGCAAAACTGAAATCCCATCTGTGCTTTTAGGTAAATGTGAAATATCTCAACAGTACGCAAACAGGAGAAGTTCTCTCTAAAGCCCTGCATGATAGTCATCCCTCCACCAGTGATACCAAAACATTATCTGGTCATTAACACATGGTAAGGTTCCACAAACTGTGTGCAGTCAAGTTGGCAGCTATGTTGTCTACATTGCAAGAGTGACCTTGGTTGTAAGTTGGTTTGGATCCTTCTGAGCTCCTGAAAGGCATAATATAATGCAAAGCTTTCTTTGAATGGATTTCAGGCCATCAGGCAAAGTGCATCTTTCAGACTGCCCTGTTATTCTGTTTAAAGTTGACTAATAGCAATGGGTTATCTGTTTTCCTACTATTTTTGAGATGTGCACTTCTGCAGTAGAGCTAAAGATTGGTTTATCATTATTACACTGGAGGATAGGACACCTTATTTGGGCTAGTGTCAGTTTTTTCCCAATTGTTAAATATGATTTTTTTTTGGTAGAACAGGATGATTAAGCAGTAAAGCATCAATTAATTAATGTATGAAAAATAATGTTTATAACTGCTGATAAATAACATTTTGCATTTTATCTATTGTTAATATAACTAGTATCTGTTTCAGTTGAAATGGGGAATCTATACCTAGAATAGAAACTACTGCTTAGCATGTCTGTTTGTGGGACCTTGGAGTGTTCAAATTGCCTGCAAAAGAACTTTGAAAGTAACCTGTCTCCATAGTAGAAGACAAAAAAACTCAAGGACCCAAAGATCTAGTGAAGAATTTAAATTGATTCATATTAGTAAAGACAGTTCTAGCAAAAGTAATAACTTGTTTTATGTTGAACATTGATCCTGGAGCAGCCCCCTGTGGTTTGGGAAGTAGCAAATGAAACACTCTTTTCCAGGAAAGGAACAAGAAAACACAGGCAGTTGCTATAAGCTATTATCACATGTCTAGTAACAGAGTAGTCATAATATAGTTGGGTGGAGTGAACACTGATTTATGGAAAGGAAACATTATTTGACAAATCTATTAGTTTGTGGGTAATAACTTTCAGAGGAGAGAAAGGGGCACCAGTAGATGTAGTGTATTGATTGCTTTTGAAAATCCAATAAGATAGAACACACTTCTTACACAAGGTTATGGGATTTTGATAGCATATTAATATGGTCGCTTGGTAATACAAAACTAGAATGTTGCTGAATCTTGTCAGGCCAAACACAGGAGTGCCAAATTTGAAACAATCTCAGTAGCGTGTGCTACAGGGAAAAAGGATGTTAATTGTTTGGCGAGTCTTTACTTTGTGCCATGCTTCTGGCTGATAGAACATAAGAACATAAGAAATAGGAGCAGGAGTAGGCCATATAGCCCTTCGAGCCTGCCCCGCCATTCAATAAGATCATGGCTGATCTGTCGTGGCTCAGTTCCACATTCCCGCCCTCTCCCCATAACCCTTAATCCCCTGTCTTATCAAAAACCCATCAACCCGCGTCTTAAAAATATTTAGCGAGGTAGCCTCCACCACTTCAACGGGCAGAGAATTACAGAGATTCACCAGCCTTTGAGTGACGAAGTTCTTCCTCAACTCCATTCTAAACCCCCCCCCCACCCCCCACCCCCCACCCCCCCCTTTATCTTGAGGCTGTGCCCCCTAGTCCTACTATCCTTTCTGAGCCAGAAGAGTCTCTCCACCTCTATCCTATCCATCCCATTTGTCATCTTATACGTCTCAATGAGATCTCCCCTCATTCTTTTAAACTCTAACGAGTACAAGCCTAGGTTATTCAGCCTCTCCTCATAGCTCAACCCCCTCAACTCCGGCATCAGCCTAGTAAACCTCCTCTGCACTCCCTCCAAGGCCAAAATATCCTTGCGTAAGTACGGCGCCCAAAACTGCACACAGTACTCCAGCTGCGGCCTCACCAATGCCCTATACAGCCGCAGCAAGACCTCCCTACTTTTATATTCAATCCCCCTCGCGATGAAGGCCAGCATCCCATTCGCCTTCCTGACCACCTGCTGCATCTGCAAGCTGGGTTTTTGCGACTCATGCACAAGGACCCCGAGGTCCCTCTGCACCGTCGCCTGCTGCAGTTTTTCTCCACGTAAGTAATAATCCTTCCTACCATTATTCCTACCAAAGTGGACCACCTCGCACTTGCCAACATTAAATTCCATTTGCCATTTCCTGGCCCATTCGCCCAGCCTTTCTAGATCCTTCTGCAGACTCTCCACACCCTCCGCACAATTTGCCGTTCCACCAATCTTGGTGTCATCAGCAAATTTCGACACCATACACTTGGTTCCCTCCTCCAGATCATCTATATAAATGGTAAATAGCTGAGGCCCCAGCACCGACCCCTGGGGCACTCCACTAGTCACCATCCACCAATCCGAATAGCACCCATTGACCCCCACTCTCTGCCTCCTATTTGACAACCAATCCTCTATCCACGCTAACACCCTACCCCCAACTCCATGTCCCCTGACCTTCTGCAATAACCTCTTGTGAGGTACCTTGTCAAACGCCTTCTGAAACTTAGGTAGCAATAAAGTTAGGTCTCAAGGCATAACTTGCTTCAATAAATTTTGATTGTAGATCAGAGGCTTATATTTGGGTAGAATTGGTATGATCACCATCCCCATTCTAGCAACCTTGTTTTATCCCAAATTGAAAGAGGCTATTAAAGAATAGCCATCTTATAAAGCCTCACATTTAACACCTGTCCCCCTAAAATTGAAAATACTATGGTAATTTTTTTCCATAACACTATCAAAATACAATATAGTAAATACGTTAACACCTAACATTCTACATACTGTACAGGGACTTCTTTCCTCTGTTGCTGCATTTCACATTATGCATTTTGCCTTGGCAAAATTATAATGCTTAACCCATAACAACCATCTGAATGTGACAATTGAAATTTCGAGACTGGTTTAGCGAGCATTTAATTTACAACTTGCTAAGTTACTTTACTTCAGTCTCCACAAAAATCTCCTCTTTCATTTTGCATAGCCTGTATAGTTTGCCCACACGCCTAATTAAAAAATTTACCATTGCTTTGCATTCTTCATGTTACTTTTGAAAGCCTGTATTGGATTGTGTGCTGTCTGGACCTGGGGATAATATTTATGATGGGCCCAAAGGTTTCATCATTTGTTCAATCTGGTTAACTTTTCTCAAGAACGACATTGCTGGCAAACCACTACAATCTGAAGTGAAATCTATCACACCTCTTTTTACACTCTGGATTTCCTTTGACCTCCGTCTCTAAAGCATTTATTCAGGCTTTAACTCTTGATTTCAATTTTTTTCCATGTCTGCTTGTCTTTTGATGTTCAAGTCATCAATATCCAAATTATTCTAAGAATCTACAGCATCATATTTACATTATTTCAATGTTCAGTTTAAAACTTCTGATAGTTCTGTTCAAGTCCCCAAATTTAAAAAAAAGTGCTCTCCATCTCCCAAAGTTTGAGTTTGTCTAATTCAAAATTTTGGGGCTGAGTGCTTTGTGTCAGTTCGCTGTTCTAAATGGATTCGTGTCTAGTGTTTATTTCGTTCAGTCATCATACTTGGCTTCTTTTGATTTGATTTACTATTGTCACATGTATACAGTGAATAGTATTGTTTCTTGCGCACTATAAAGACAAAGCATATCATTTATAGAGAAGGAGAGAGTGCAGAATGTAGCGTTACAGTCATAGCTAGGGTGTAGAGAAAGATCCACTTAATGCGCGGTAGGTCCATTCAAAAGTCTCATGAGAAAATAGAGGCATCAGTGGGCTTTTTTTTAACCTATAGTATCTGCATGCAGTGATCAGGACGGGTGGTTGGTGAACTGGACGCTAAAACCTTGAAGCTGTAGACCATTTTTACTTTGGTGTTTAAGCTTTACCATCTAGTTACTAGCTTGAAAGGTTGCAATGCCATCCATTCCTTCAACTGGCTGTCTTGCCGCAATCCATCACAATTATAGGAGGCTCTTTGGTTCTGCCTCTAATAATAGTTTGGGTGGCAGCTCTGAGCGTATTACAGAATTTATTCCACACCATCCAGAATTATTCAAGTCTGCAACAGGTCAACCGTGGATCCATTTCTTGCTTTGGGGAAATCTCCGAACCATTCATAACATAAGAACATAAGAAATAGGAGCAGGAGTAGGCCATCTAGCCCTTCGAGCCTGCCTCGCCATTCAATAAGATCATGGCTGATCTGTCGTGGCTCAGTTCCACGTTCCCACCCTCTCCCCATAACCCTTAATCCCCTCGCTTATCAAAAACCCATCAACCCGTGTCTTAAAAATAATGATAAACCTGTCAGTGCCCTTGGAGGGTGACAAGATAAACACCATCCTGTCTCGGAGGAAATAACATGCCAGTGAGCCCAGGAATACCTCCAGTTCATTGATTTGGATTCAACTTCCAAAGACGATGTAGGAACTTCAGGCGTTCCAAAATTCTAATCTTTAAAACTAAAGGCTACTGAAAGTTTCTAGTTATACTTTTTTAAATTAAATTTACAGTTCTCCATGTAATCATAAGTGATTGATGTGCAGTGTATGCCATGTGAAATACTTGAACAATTAATAATAAACAATACTTTAACAGTCAAAAAATATTAAAACAGTGACACAGCGGTTAGCACTGATGCTTCACAGCACCAGGGATCCAGGTTTGATTCCTGGAACGCAGTGCCTGGGGAGGAAACCATACGACCTTTAAAAAGTATTTGGATGAACACTTGAAATATCGTATAATTCAGGGACATGGGGGAAGTGCTACTTTAGTTATTGTTGGTGCAGACTCAATAGGCCAAAGGATTTTGTGTGTGCTCTACGATTCTATGACTACTGGCTATCACAGGAATTTTCCAGAGAATCAGACTTTGAGGAGGCGTAGGCTTAAAGCAGGCTTTGTTGTCAGCCTGGAGTCCTGCTTTTGTTTTGATAGGCTGGATGTTAACAGCAGATTGCCCTGGGTGTCCAAGAATGTAACTTTCCAGTTGTCATGTGGTGTCTCCCAATGAGGAATCTATTTCAGGTTAACAATCGGTTTCTGGTCAAAATCTACTGTTCACTTTAGGAGATAGATAGTGGCTATTAGCCCATCTGCAGGTATAGCAAGTTTTGATAGCTCTCTGTTTTGATACAAGTCCAGGCTGAGGAGACAAGCAATCTGCTGCTACTTGGTTTCATTGATTAAGGGCCCACACAATGATACGTGTGAGATTCCACAAGGTTGAGAGTTGGAAGTTTCTAGAGCAGTAGTCAACTTGCAAGTCATATGATCTGTAGCATCCATGTTTCAGTCCCACAGGGTCAACTTTTAAATAAGTAGAAAGCAAAGTTTAATTTGTACAATTGATCTCTTTCATGTCTTATGCACAAGATAGAAGGCAGAGCTAAACAATGTCAATCAATACCCTATATCAGGATGTTTTTATTTAACAAATTTCTGGGGAAATTCCTGTCACCTGCTGACATCAGTGACCGAGCTCATGTAGTGTGTCTAAGAATATCAGTTTATTTTCCTGCCTCACCAGACAAGAATTAGGACACTTCACCTTTAAGCAGAGACCATCATAATTTCCTTTACCTTGTGCCCCTTTGATAGTGAATGCTAAAGGATCTAAAATTCTTATCATCAGCTTCACCCCGGGACAGTAGTTTTTGGAGTGGCAAATGCTACAGTTTTGCTTTTGAATTTCTAACATTTACATAAGAACATAAGAAATAGGAGCAGGAGTAGGCCATCTAGCCCTTCGAGCCTGCCCCGCAATTCAATAAGATCATGGCTGATCTGTCGTGGCTCAGTTCCACATTCCTGCCCTCTCCCCATAACCCTTAATCCTCTTGCCTATCAACCCGCGTCTTACATATATTTAGCGAGGCAGCATCCACCACCTCAACGGGCAGAGAATTCCAGAGATTCACCACCCTTTGAGTGAAGAAGTTCCTCCTCAACTCTGTTCTAAACTGTCCCCCCTTTATCTTGAGGCTGTGCCCTCTAGCCCTACTGTCTTTTCTGAGCGGGAAGAGCCTCTCCACCTCTATCCTATCCATCCCATTCATCATCTTAAGTCTCAATGAGATCTCCCCTCAATCTTCTAAACTCTAATGAGTACAAGCCTAGTTTATTCAGCCTCTCCTCATAGTTCAACCCCCTCAACTCCGGTATCAGCCTAGTAAACCTCCTCTGCACTCCCTCCAAGGCCAAAATATCCTTGCGTAAGTGCGGCGACCAAAACTGCACACAGTACTCCAGCTGCGGCCTTGTCAGTGCCCTGTACAGTTGGAGCAAGACCTCCCTACTTTTATATTCAATCCCCCTCGCTATGAAGGCCAGCATCCCATTCGCCTTCCTGACCACCTGCTGCACCTGCAGGCTGGGTTTTTGTGACTCATGCACAAGGCCCCCGAGGTCCCTCTGCACCGTCGCACGCTGCAGTTTTTCGCCGTGTAAGTAATAATCCTTCCTACCATTATTCCTACCAAAGTGGACAACTTCACACTTGCCAACATTAAACTCCATTTGCCAGTTCCTGGCCCATTCAGCCAGCCTATCTAGATCCTTCTGCAGACTTTCCACACCCTCCGCACAATTTGCCATTCCACCAATCTTGGTGTCATCAGCAAATTTCGACACCATACACTCGGTTCCCTCCTCCAGATCATCTATATAAATGGTAAATAGCTGAGGCCCCAGCACCAACCCCGGGGGCACTCCACTAGTCACCAACCGCCAATCAGAATAGCACCCATTGACCCCCCACTCTCTGCCTCCTATTTGACAGCCAATCCCCTATCCACGCTAACACCCTATCCCCAACTCCATGCCCCCTGACCTTCTGTAATAACCTCTTGTGCGGCACCTTATCAAACACCTTCTGAAAATCAAGAAACACCACATCCACCGGCTCTCCTCTATCACCGCCCCAGACACATCCTCATAGACTCCAATAAATTTGTCAGACACGACTTCCCCTTAACGAAACCGTGCTGCGTCTGCTCTATCAAACAATTCTCCTCAAGATGCCTCGCTATTTTCCCCTTGATCACGGAGTCTAACATTTTACCTACAACAGACGTTAAACTAACCATTAGACTAAATTTAGCCTTCACATTTCTGTTTGTGACCAAAATAACATGCAAGTACCCTTTTATTAGCCTTGATCTTCAGACTGTCTCTTACTAAAGTGATTCCTCACTTAATGTTATTGTAGTGTTCTTGAAAAGTGTAACTTAAATACTGAAGCAAATCAGATATTCTCACTAAATTAATGTAAGACTTATGGGTTCTGTCGGTCCTATCTAGCAAAAAAAACCGTTGTCCATTAGTTGATACACTGCATATTCCTAAATTTGAATATTTGTAAATGAAATAACTTTAAAATACATTTCAAAATATGAAGAAGCGCTAACTCTTTCTACTTGTCTGCCACTCCCATATCCTCTTACTCACCGTTTTCCCTATTCCAAAGCTGTGAGCTAGGACTTGAGAGAGGAGAAAGCAAAAGGGTGAGAGGAGCCATGAGTTATCTTAGTGAGAAGTGGGAGCAGGAAAGTCAGCAAGTAGGAGGACCACCTCTTAGTCTCTTGTAGAGAAAAGTGTCATAGCATCTTCCAGTTTCCCTTAGAATTCTACCCTCTATGGTGTCGTCGTCCTTGTGAATCTTTTTTGTTTCCAGTGCTCCTTTATCCTTTCTGTAATGTAGAGCTCAGAACTGTGAAGCATGCTTTTAAGTCTTTGAAGGGTTACCTCAGTGAAAGCTCCTTGGGTGAAGTGTCCTTGGAATCACCTGAGAAAAGAGTCAATATCTTGGGGAAGAACAAGGAGCAAAATCGTTCTTATTCAATGGTCATTTGCTGTTTAACTGATGTAGTCTGTCATAGCTATTCCTTATAATGCAGTGCTACTAAAGAAAGTTCCTTTTCAAAGCCCTGAGACTGACTTCAATATCTTAAAAGTCTCTCTTTAATGTTGAGTTGGAGTGTTTAACCTCATGGGTTTGATGGCCATAATGTATCTGTGTAGCCTCACTTGTAAAGAGAAAAACTTAAATGTAAAGTACCTGTAAGAGTACCTTATCTTACCAAAATCTCAACACGTCATACAGTAAGTTACTATCAAAGTGCACAGAATTGTGGCAGCAGTCCTGGGGAAAAGACGCCAAATAGCAGCATTAAGATGAAAAATTAGTTGCTATTTTTGTTAAGGGAGGAATGTTGACCAGATTCAGGAGAATTAACTGCTCATTGTCAAAAGGTGTCGTGGTATATCTCACTTCTGCCGAAATCACAGGAGCGGATAGGTTGCCTTAATGTGTCAATCTGACTAGTGCCCGCTTTGGCAGTGAGGATATTTTCTATCTGATAATTCTAAGCCTCTTGGAGGTTTCACTTCAGTCTAGGGAGGTGGCTAAGAGGATTTTAATGTAAATAGATTGAGAGAGGTGAGCTGGTTTCAATCAAACTATTGTATTAATGTGAAGGACATTCTTTTCAATTAAGTAAAATGCAAAAGAAGTAACCCAGAAAGATTTTCCCTTGCTCAAAGTGTTTTGGATTTCTCTGAAGTTTTGGAAAATGCTGTACAAATCAAAAATCTTTCTTTGATTTTGAAACAAGATGTAATGCCTTTCTTCTTAGCAGAATGTGTTAAAATAAGAATTTGTTTTTAAATATGGAAAATTGAACAAATATTTAGCAATAAATAGTGCCTATATCTTTGGGAAATTGGAGAGAGAAATATTTCTCCTTTATGATCTACAGTAACTTTCATTTCCCCGTGTTGCTTCACCAGAGGTGCATCGAAAGATTGAAGAACAGCCGGGCAAAGCTCTTAGACAGGTACAGGCATGTGGGAGAGAATCCAAGCTGCAACTCGAATGGACCCTTGCTCGTGCAAGAAGTGATGGAGGAAGAATGGAGAACTCTGAAGGCACTAGATGGAGATTTCCGATCGCTGTGGAAGAAGGGAAGCTTAACAGAGGTTTGTTCATATTGGCACCCTATTGATGGTGGGGTTTAATTCTAAATTTTAAGTTGGCATGTTTTGAAATTGTTGCAAATCTTAAATTAAACAGGTTGGCACCTCCTCATAATATCGATAAAGGAATAATCTTTGTAATGTAATCAAAATCTTGCATCTACAGATGTCCTGCCAATCTTTTCATTATAAAATTCAGAGCCTACGTTTGTAATGGAAACTCTAGTGAAAAATTGTCACACTCTAATTGCACCCTCCTGCAATGTTGTGATTGGAATGGATCTGATATACATATTATCCAGATGTTTTATAGTTCCAACTCTTGACACTCTGGAAACGGCTGGAGGCTAATTATTTTATTGCTTTTGGCCTTGACAGTTTTAAAATGATTTTGATGCCCATTCCCTGTCCTCCTTTACCCTTGCTATTTCTCTTTTCTGAAATACCTGAATTGATTCTGCACCCATCATCTTCTGTGTAAGTGCTCCATGGTGTCTCAGCCTTTCATATAAAAAAATTAACTGGCATAGTTACATTTACGATGTCCCCTTCATAAGATATAGGAGCAGAATTGGGCCATTCAGCTCATCAAGCCCATTCTGCCATTCCATCATGGCTGATATGCTCCTCATCCCCATTTTCCTGCCTTCTCCCCATAATCCTTCAACCCATTACCAATTAAAAATCCATCTAACTCAAATTTACTCTGTCTCAGCATCCACTTTGGGGTAGCGAATTCCACAGATTCACAACCTTTTCGGAGAAGTAATTTCTCTTCAACTCTGTTCTAAATTTATCCCCTTACCCTAGAATGCTCCACAAGACAAAGCATCCACTCCAAGTCTACTTCATCCATACCTTTTATCATCTTGTATACCTCAATTTGATCTCCCGTCATTCTTCTAGATTCAACGTGGAGATGCTGGCATCGGACTGGGGTAGGCACAGATAGATTCTAAAGATACCAGAGAGTATAGGCTTAAACTGTTCAATCTCTCTTCATACAACAAACCCCTCATTCTCACCTCAAGCAGCTTCTGTTCTGCTTAATCAATTTCCTAGAACATTTACTTAGAAATCCACCAGTGGATTGATATCTTTGCGGTTTGATTTGCTTCTCAGATTCTGAATACATTGGAAGATGTAAATGAATTGGCAGAATTTGAGGAAATTCAACAGGAGCTCCTCAGTGAAGGTAAAACTACAAAGCATACCTCTGCACTGAATATCATAGAAGACTGACATAAATTTCTATAATAGGCGTGAAATACAATTTGGACTTCTTGTGGGATTTGCTGCTTCCATTGCCCAAACCCACTTGATGAAAAACAGAGATGGAAACTCCCATGTCATGTTTTGGATTTCTGAAGCGTAAGCTGGTTGTGAACGGTCTGTTATTAACAGCTGAAGAGACATCTGTTTAATATGATCCACTAGCCATTGCAACATATGGCTTACATACCTGGCATCACACCAGCACTGACATTCACATGCTACCTTACACATTTGTGTCATAGGCATTTATTTTACTCTAGTGTTAGTGGTGGCACAGTGGTTAGCGCTGTTGCCTCACAGCGCCAGGGACTCGGGTTCAGTTCCCGGTTGGGTCACTGTCTGTTCTCTCCTTGTCTGCGAAGGTTTCCTCCCACAGTTTGAAAGACGTGCTGGTTAGGTGCACTGGCCATGGTAAATTCTCCCTCAGTGTACCCGAACAGGCGCCGGAGTGTGGCGACTAGGGGATTTTCACATTAGTTTCATTGTGTTAATGTAAGCCTACTTGTGACACTAATAAATAAACTTTAAACTTAAATGATGCCTGCTATTTTCCTTGTAGAAAGTCTGACAACCCATTTTCCTTGTAGAACAGGCCATAATAGAGGAGTATGAAGCAAGCTTACGTTTCGATGAAGCTTGTTTGGATGCCATTCTTGATGGATTTGATGTTCCTGACAGACTCATATGCCCTGTTTGTAACAGGTAAGTATGCTGAAATTGGGCTGTGAATTGGATCTTTAGCTGATTTCCTGATTCTCTGTACACTTAATTGTCTTGAGGGGACTGGAACACAAAGGGATTGAAGTTGAGTTAGAATTTGAGTTATATAAAGCCCCAGTGAGCCCTGTTTAGAATAACTGTTCTAATTTGGGCACTGTGCCTTGGACAGGATATATTGACCATCAGGAAATGTTAGAAAGCAACTCTTCATGCAAAGGATGAAGGAAATCTTCCTCAAAAAGCTGCTGAAGGTCAGTTAGAAATTTCAAACTGAGATTAATAGATTTTTGTCAGATCAGGGTATTAACATTTACAGAATCACGGGTGAATGGCATTGTGGTAGAATCAACCATGATTAAATCGAATGCTGGAAAAGGCTGGATGGCTAAATAATCTACTTTATTGCTGCTTTCCTAATGCAACAATTTTAAAGCATTTAAAAGATTGGTTTCTCTCCAGCACCCCTCCAATGTGAACTGTACAAATTAAGCATTTACACTTCTGATTATTCTACTGGATTTGTCTTGTTTCTCTATAATGAGAATCTTTTGTAATTTAATTTGACAAGTGTCTGTTTTGCAGAGCAGATAGAGGTTAGGTACAAAACAAAAGGGGCAGTGTTAGTCATGTGACTCTTTTCCATTGATTCTGATCAGAGGAGCTGGGGCTTGATCTTGTAAAGTGTCTTTTGGTGAAAAGCTTCATAGACAAATATTGAGCTTAGAACTGTATGTGAATTAAAGGGAGGAGGGGGATGGTTTGAATTTGATTTATTATCGTCACGTATTAGCATAGTGAAAAGTATTGTTTCTTGTGCACTATATGTATAAAGCATACTGTTCATAGAGAAAGAAAGGAGAGAATGCAGAATGTAATGTTAGTCATAGCTGGGGTGTAAAGAAAGACCAACTTAATGCAAGGTAAGTCCATCCAAAAGTCTGGCAGCGGGGAAAAACCTGGTTGGTATGTGACCTCAGACTTTTGAATCTTTTTCCTGATGGAAGAAGGTGGAAGGGAGAATGTTCAGGGTGCACGGGATCCTTAATTATACAGGCTGATTTTCCGAGGTAGCGGAAAGTGTAGACAGTGTCGATGGATGGGAGGCTGGTTTGTGTGATGAATTGGTTGAAAGCAATAGAACATGTATTTGGCTACAATTTGCTGTGCCTACTGCTACCAGCCTTTGTTTTTCAAAAAGCAATAACAGCTTAATAAAAGCTATTTTCCTTTTACAGAAACTACCTGAATGTCAGCAGTGACTTTATAACTTGCCAGTGTGGGATGTTCATTAATACAAGGGTAAGTTTCTTACATTCTGATTCTCTTACTGGGCTTGCATCCCATGTCAGCACATGCTTTTGTGTTTATTCTCTCATGGGATGTGGACATCACTAAAGCAACATTTGCTGCCCTTTGCTTATTGTCCTTGAGTCATTGGTGGTGGGTCATCTTCTTGAACCACCAGAGTTTATCTGGTGTAGGTACACTTGCAGTATTGTTAGAAATGGGATTTTTGGAGCTTAACTTAGTGACAGTGAAGGAATGGCAATATATTTCCAAGTCAGGATGGTGTGTGTCTGGGAGGGGGAACTTTCAGGTGGTGGTGTTCCTTTTTGATTACTGCTCTGTTCTTTGAGGTGGTGGAGGCCGCAGGTTTGGAAGGTGCTATTGAAGGAGCCTTGGTGAGTTGCTACAGTGCCTGTTGTAGACGGTACACATGGCTAGTGATGGTGGAGGGGGTGAGTTTAAGTTGGTGCTAATCAAGCAGACTGCTTGGCCCTATATGATTTCAAGTTTCTTGAATGATTTTGGGGTCACACTCTTCCATACAAGTGGAGAACATTCCATCACACTCCTGACTTGTGCCTGCCTGTAGGTGATGGGTGAGCTTTGGAGGGTCAGGAAGCAAGTCACCTGCGTCAGAATTCCCTGTTCTGAATTATTCATGTGGCCCTAGGGTTTAACTGGCTGGTCGAGTTCAGTTTCTGCTCAATGGTAACCCTCGGTAGGTTGGTAGTGGGGGATGCAGCAATGGTAATGCCATTGAATGTCAAGGGGAGATGATTAGATTATCTCTTGTTGGAGATGGTCATTGCCTGGCATTTGTTAGCCCAAAAGCTACTTCTTGCTCATCAGCTGAGGCCAAAATGCTGTCTAGGTCTTGCTGCGTAGCGACATGGAGTGTTTCTGTCTCTAAGGAGTTGTGAATGGTGCTGCACATTATGCAATCGTCAACGACCCCGCTTCTGTTCTTATGATGTAGAGAAAGGTCATTGATGAAGCAACTGAAGATGATGGGGCCTAGGATGCTAACTTGAGTGCACAGGTACTACCAGTCCAATCTCTGTCTTAATGAAACACTTTGCTCGCTGCATGAATTATTTCAGTCAAGAATCCATTTGCTTCTATTTCTCTGAGCTGTGCGCACAGAACAGGTAGTATCAACTAACTAGAGTTGCTTTTAACAAGGTGACAGTAGGAATTTGGTGAAAATGATAGAGTGGGTAAATAGTTATTGTAAATAATAGTAAATGACCCCTAAACATGTGACAAATAACAGTTAGTAAACTAAAAGTGGGTATTAGAGTAGGTGTTAATTGCTGTTCCTGATTGCTGATTGACTAGCTTCAACTATGGTGTTTGTAAAAGATTGATATTTGCCACACAGGCAGCTGAGGATATTGTGTACATAGTGGCAGCAGGGTTTGGTCACAGAATTTCGTATATATGTGGGTTGGATTTGCTGAGTGCTTTAATCCAAGGAGCAATAGTAAATCTATAAATAGATTATAGATTTACTATAAATAGTAAGTCTGTAAAAGTGGTTCTGAAGGGATTTTTTAAGCACACCAGCTGAGACCAGTTTCCTGCAAGTTTTGTTCTATGTGGGAATTGCCATGACAATTCACGTGTGTTGGATAACTGTGCATATGCAGTGACTGCAGCTGCTCCATGTTGAGCTCATGGCTTCTGAGCTTGAGGAACGTTTGATTCACTGCCAAGTATGCAGGCAATTGAGAATTTCTTAGAATTCCACGGTTAGAGATTTGAGGAGAATGGTAAATGGGTGCCCATTGGCAGGATAGGATGAGGCAGTCAGTACTAGAACACTCTCTAGCAATGTCTTTATAGTTGTTGATGTTTTCAGGATTGGGAGGTGCTGCAGTAGAAGCCTCTCGGGACATACTAAAGTTTATTTATTAATCACAAGTAGGCTTACATTCACACTGCAATGAAGTTACTCTGAAAATCACCTAGCCGCCTCGCTCTAGTGCTGTTTGGGTACACTGGGAGAATTTAGCATGGCCAGTTCACCTAACCTGCACATCTTTTGGACTGTGGGAGGAAACTGGAGCACCTGGGGGAAACCCATGCAGACATGGGGAGAACGTGCAAACTCCATACAGGCAATAACCCAAGGTGGGAGTCGAACCCGGGTCAATGGCACTGAGGCAGCAGTGCTAACCACTTGCCATTGTGCCGCCCATCACTACAGCAACTGGATGTTTAGCTAGTGGATGAAATGCTAGTCGATGAAATGCAATCCTGAAAGGCGTCTTCTGTATAGTATGAACAGCCATCCAAACATAGTGCTCAGCATTGCTGTCTCATAGCACCAAGATTCCACCCTTCGGTGACCGTCTGTGTGGAGTGAGCACGTTCTCCCCGTGGGTTTCCTGCAGATGCTCCAATTTCCTCCCATAGTCCAAAAATGTGCAGGTTGTATTGATTGGCCATGCTAAATTGCCACTTGGTGTCTTAAGATGTATAGATTAAGTGGATTGGCTATGGTAAATGCATGAGGTTAAGGGGATAGGCCATGGGGTGTGGGTAAGGTGCTCTGTCGGAGAGCTGGTGCAAACTCAGTGGGCCAAATGGCCTCCTTCTGCACTGTTGGGATTCCAACACACTTTTACTTGTTCCCTACTTGTGGTAGAGTGGTTTTTAAGGAGTTGTAGGGAAGCTACTTGATGCAGAATACCCAACCCGTGACATGCTTTTGTAGTCATGACATTTATAAAACTGGTTCCATTTAGTTTCCAGACAGGAGAAACCACAGGATATTGATGGAGGCACCTTAACAATGGCAAATCCATTGAATGTTGAGGGGAATCAGTTAGGCTGTCTCTTGTCAGTTAGCTTAGTTGGCTGGACAGCTGGTTAGTGATGCAGAGCAACGCCAACCGCATGGGTTCAATTCCCATACTGGGGTTACTCAGCCTTGCCCCTTGCCTGAGATGTGGTGATCCTCAGGTTAAATCATCACCATCAGCTCTACCCCTCAGAAGGGAGAGCAGCCTATGATTATCTGGGACAATGGCGGCTTTATCTTATCTTGCCTGTTTGAAATAGGTGTTACAATTCACTTTGGTGATGCAATTGTTACCTGTTAGCCATCAAGCCTAGCCGTTATCCAGATCTGATTGTGAGAACAGATCTGTGAAAATTTGCAAGTGGAGTTGAACACTTCACCATGGGGTGGCACGGTAGCACGGTGCTTAGCGCTGCTGCTTCACCGCTCCAGGGAGCTGGGTTCAATTCCCAGCTTCTGTGGACTTTGTTTGGAGTTTGCACATTCTCCTCGTGTCTGTGTGGGTTTCCTCCCACAGTCCAAAGATGTGCGGGTTAGGTTGATTGGCCATGCCAAAAAAAAATGCCCCTTAGTGTCCTGAGATGCATAGGATAGAGGGATTAGCCAGTAAATATGTAGGGATATGGGGGTAGGACCTGGATGGGACTGGTCAGTGCAGACTTGATGGGCCAAATGGCCTCTTTATTCACTGTAGGGTTCTATGATTCTGTGTAGACAAATCCACTCTAAGTTGATGGAGGGAAGGTCATTAATGAAGCAGCTAAAGATGATTGAATCCAAGTTGCTGCCCCAAGATGTACTTCCAGAGACACACTGGCTGTAAATGATTAGTCTCCAACAGCAATACCATCTCCCAGGTATGAGTCCATCCACTGGAAAGATGTTCTCCACACCCCTATTCACCAGTTTAACCACAGCTCTTTGTTTGAAACTTGATTGAACGTTGCTTCTGATGTTCAGGTCTTGTCTTGTTTTTGAACTGCAATGAGATCTGGAGCTGAATCATTCAGATGGAACTCAAATTGAACACAGGTGAGCTGGTAGTTAGTGCTAAGTGTTGCTTGATAGCAACGTTGCTAACACCTGGGATAGAGTGGGTTACTGCTGTTTTGTGGACAGGGCACACCTTGAGAAAGAGGAATCTCTTTAGTTACTGTTGAGCATATGGTGTCAGCCCATTGTAGCTTCAGTCTGTTGAAATGCTGAATGTTTTCACCTGTTTGTTTACAGGAGGTGACAGTGCAGCATTTTCGAGCCCTTCTTGAGCACAACGTCACTGAACACAGTACTGTCTGTGCACATCATCCAAGTTTCTCTATGGTAACTGGCACGGAAGCAGAACCCACACTTGTCATGAGCTGTCAGGTGAGTGTGAAGCTTTACCTCCTTCTATTACCAATCTCCGCCCCTATCACACTGAAACGATATGTAGCAGCATTTCAGCTTTTGGGTAAAGATGGGACTTCAGCATTAGACTGCTCTGCTAGTGTTGTTGCAAAGTTGTCCATTCACTAGCTGAACATACAGGTGTTAAGGATTTATCAGGACTTCTCTTCCTCTGGAGTCTCCCAGGAATCAATCAGATCAATCTCCCTGCTTGCTTTTCATCAACACTGCCTCTCAGTAACATCAGCCAAAAACTCATTGTGTAAGCTGAGGGCACTCAGTTCTTACCTCGGTATCACTAATTTCAGCCCTCCACTGCCCTTGTGTCTATTTTTTCATTTGTGGAGTATCGGTGCTCTGGCTGGGCCAGGATTTATTGCCCATTCCTGAAGGCATTTTAAAAGTAAACCACTTTGATGTGGGTCTGGAGTCACATGTAGGCCAGACCAGGTAAGGACACAGATTTCCTTTCCAAAAGGATGTTGGTGAACCAGGTGGGTTTTTAATGATAACTGACAGTGGTTTTGTGATCATCATAAGACTTTTAATTACAGATTTTTATTTCACCATCTGCCATGGTGGGATTTGAACTCGAGTTCCCAGAACATTACCCTGGGTTCCTGGATTAGTCCAGTGACAATACCACTACACTACCACTTGCTTCTCTGACTTCCAGCTTCGGGGAGTGAATATTCCTTTCGGTTAACCGAAGCTTTTATCTTTGATACCCATTCTTAGCCAAAAATTCCATTCTGTCTCCCTGGTTACTATTGGAGGTTGGAGCTATCTGAGCTGAGTTTCTGAGCACCCATCCATTACTAAGATCATGACCTCCTGTTACCAATCTCTGCCCCTATTTTAAACTTTTGCTACTAAAATTCACATTCAGGCCTTTTTTCTCCCCTCCAGATTCCATTATTCCAGTTCTCTCCTGGTCAGCCTCCCAATCTCCATAAACTTGAGCTCATGCAAAGCATTGCTGTCATTGTCCAGACCCTGGACTTGTGCATCCATAAATCTATGCTCACTAATCTACATTACCTCCCAATTTCATCAAGACTTTGATTTTAAACTTCTGAACCTCATGTTCAAATCCCTCTGTGGTCTTGCAAGTCCTTATCTCAGTAACCCCCCTTTAGCCCTCCAAGACTGATGTGTTCCCAGAGTTCTGGCTTTTCTTGCATCTGGTTTCCTTCAGACCACCACTGGCAGCCTGGTCTTCAGCTCTTTAGGTCCTAAGCTATATGGAAATGCCTGTTTTGTTTTCTCTTATGCATGCTCGCTGTCTCTCGCACACATGTGTACTCGCTCCACATCCCTTTGACCATGTCTTAATGTCTCCTTTGCCATGGTTTTTTTTGTCTGATATGCTCTTCTAAGGTGTCAAGTGCATTTTATTCAGTTAAAGACAAGTTGTATTTGAAATATTCATCTATACAAATACTTATAACATCAGCAGTCATTTTAAATAATAGCAGTTTCCCTAGGTGCTGCTAGAGGGACCTTTTATATTAAGTATTTCCTGTCTGAAACTGAGTTTCAGATGAGGGTAGAAGGCGTTTTTAAAAAGCACTACACCGAAATAAATACTCTTTCTTCCACCTCACCACTCCAGAAATAAGATACAGCCCATGGTTATCGAACTGGACAACCAATCCAGGGATCAAGTTCAAATCTCTTCAACTTGTGAAACAGTTGGTTAAATCTGGTCTGGTACCAGAAAAAAGGGTCATGGGAGTTGCTTTTTTTTAAACTAACCTCACTGCTTCACAAATACCCTTCAGAGAACGGAACCTAGAAACCCCTGCCTTGCCTGGTCTACACATGGCGTAGACCCATATTGTTATTGAGTCATGCACTCAACAAAGCTGGATAAGTAACAAAAATTGCCTGTCCCTCTGGCAAGAATTTTTTTTTTGAAGCAACCTTGCTCATTTCCGTTGCTGCTAACCTTCCACTTATCACTCACAGCTTTCTTCTCTGCTTCATCTCTAATTGCTTCTCACTGTAGAGAATATTTTGCAGAGAAAACCCGGTATCTCTGTCACTGTGAATCAGCTACTCTGATGCATTTTGTTACACTGCATAAAGCAATTCCACCTCACCATGAATAAATACCATGGGAAGTTCTGATTAATTTAACAACCTTGAGGGAAACAAAATTACCCATTAATTTAACTATTTTCAGTGGTGTAGGGAAACATTGTTTATAATCTGAAGAGAGTCCTCTGTATATATCTCTCCAAATGCTTTCAGCAACATTTCAGCGTCTCCTGCAAGACCTCACAACAATGTCACCAGTAAAACATAGTTTAAGGAGTTATTGAATAAAACACTTCTTGAATGAACCCCTTTCAGATGTTACCTTTTGTACTGGTTTAGTTTAACTTGCATTGAACCATTTTGTTTCTTTTCAGGCCTGTGATTACCTGTCTGTTATCCTATAGTTGCACTGAGCGTTCCTGGATTGCTTGCAAGACTAATGATGAATTTAGGTTGTCGAATTTTAAATTGGCTCTATAGCAATAGCCTGTGCTGTGTCTCATGGCACTTTATTCTGTATTCTACCTCTAATACAATGACTAAGTGTCTGAATGTGCTACAGTTGGAAGTACTTGTTTTGTTTTCTGTAAGATTGTTCGATAAAAAGTGACAAAAATACTAAGATTTTGGATGAAGTTGACTCTTCCTTGGTAAGCTTAATTAGACTGCAGTCATGAGCTAATAAGAACATAAGAAATAGGAGCAGGAGTAGGCCATCTAGCCCTTCGAGCCTGCCCCGCCATTCAATAAGATCATGGCTGATCTGTCGTGGCTCAGTTCCACTTTCCCGCCCTCTCCCCATAACCCTTAATCCCCTCTCTTATCAAGAACCCATCAACCCGCTTCTTAAAAATATTTAGCGAGGCAGCCTCCACCACTTCAACAGGCAGAGAATTCCAGAGATTCACCACCCTTTGAGTGAAGAAGTTCCTCCTCAACTCCGTTCTAAACCGCCTCCCCTTTATCTTGAGGCTGTGCCCCCTAGTCCTACTGTCTTTTTTGAGCGGGAAGAGTCTCTCCACCTCTATCTTATCCATCCCATTCATCATCTTATACGTCTCAATGAGATCTCCCCTCATTCTTCTAAACTCTAACGAGTACAAGCCTAGTTTATTCAGCCTCTCCTCATAGCTCAATCCCCTCAACTCCAACTTTGGTTATGTTTGAGAGGTTGAGCAGGAGGAGTAATAGGTTAAGTATAAAGTCACTGACCTAGTGTTAGAAATGTTGTGACTCCAGTCCTGGTGCCTGAATGGAAGGTGGTCTTGGGTTTGAACCTAACATGTGACTCCACAGTAAAGTCACTATAAAAATCCCCTAGTTGCCACACTCCAGCACCTGTTCAGGTACACAGAATTTAGCACAGCTAATGCACATAACCAGCATGTCTATTGGACTGTGGGAGGAAACCTACACAGATATGGAGAATGTGCAAACTCCCCACAGTGACCCAAGCTAGGAATTGCAGGTCCTGGCACTGTAGTAGCAGTGCTGACCAGTGTGCCACTATACTGCCCTTCACCTCTCTCCTCTTTATCCACAAGTGACCCTAGACCACCAGTCTCACTGCCCAACCAATTTCATTGTATCCACAAAAGCTCCTTCAAAGTGACAGCCGCTTCCCCTGCTGTCAATGTTGAACGAATATAGAATACATAACCAGATAACTTAATCCTACTTCAACATGCAGTTGTTCAATTTTTGGAGACAAACTCTTCTGGTTTAGAAGCCTATCCTTAAAATTGAGGCAGCACACAACTTGTATGGCTGGAAATTCTAATTAAAACATCAAGGGAGCTGCCACCTTGCCAGAGAATTTGCAACACTGCTGCTGCCTCACAGCACCAGGGACCCTGGTTCAATTCCAGCCATGTTTGTGCAGGTTTCCTCCCACACTCCAAAGATGTGCAGGTTAGGTTGATTAGCTATGCCAAATTGACCCAAGTGTCAGGGGATTAGCAGGGTAAATGAAGTTACAGGAATAGGGCCTGGGTGGGATTGCAGTCAATACTGGGCCTCCTTCTGCTCTATAGGGATTATGATATGTAAAATATTGACAATTGTTGGGAGATTGTTGGGCAGAACTCATCCCATCACAATTTGGCCAGGTCATCATTGCTGTGTTGATCACAAATGAACAATGGTGGCTAGGAAAGTAAGTTGAGGAAGATACAAAGTTTGCAAAGAGATAAGGATTGAGTGAGCAAGCAAACATTTAGCAGAACCAAGTATAATAAGGGAAAATGTGTCTGTTACAGTGCAGAGGGACCTAGCTATCCTTGTACATGAAACATTAAAGGTTAGAATGCAAGTACAAGTAATGTGCAAACTCTATAGTTATCCAAAGCTGGTGCTGAGAGACTTCTTCAGAGCACACATTAACCCTTATCACATCATTTATTGTATGTAAACTGTTCCCTTTAATTGTGACCACACTTTGCAAAACATATGATTGGCTATAAAGCACTTTGGGAATCCTGCTGTACAAATGCCTGTCTTTCTGTAATCCCATTCTGTTTGCTCTCTCTATATATCCTTTCAAATCATTACATTCCATTTGAAGAATGAGGATGCAATAGAAAGAAACCGCACAATGAAAACATGGGACAACTTTCCCAACTCACCAAGTTATAAACAAGCACTTAATACGGAATTTTAAACAGCAGTCACTTCTCAAAATCTGGAAACAAGAACCAGAAAACTGCTATTTTGCACAAGAGTCTTGTCACTCATCGGCAAAGTGTTGCTAGTTATTCACCAAGTCACTCACCCTCCATCCCCACTCAACACCAATTGAAGAAACCAGGAGAACTCATTCCTCTCTATGTTTAATCAAGACTTCATTTTTTTAGGGAACATTTGAGGTTCATGAGATTACATGAAAATAATTGGGCAGCTGTGTCCACACACTTAACACTTCCATAATTAGTGTATAATTCAGAGACATCATTTTGGAGATTTCAGCATCTCAAACTACTTTATACATGACTATATAGATGGATGCTAATTACAGAGTTCAGTACCAGAGAAAATCTTTGTACAAAATCTATTGTAAAATAATTTAAAGCCCAGGCTTATCCTGCCATTGGATACAAACATTGCCATCGCAAAGCAATCTTTGTCAGGCAACTGGGAGACACTAATTATTAATATGCACTATTATTAGCACCTGACGAAACTCTTCAAATTTTCAAGGAATTTGATATACTCCTGGTGTTCCAAGGCAGTGCTCAGCTCAACGAGTTCATCAGCAAAAGTGTTATCAATCCCACGATCAGCCAGGAAGTCCATTAGGTGGTCATAGAGGGCCTGAGATACAAATGCGGAGGTTAGGGTTTGCATATGCATTCACTAAGGCACCAAAAACAATTCAATATTAACAAAACCCCAACATTAGCATCAACTAGAAAACCCCAACAGCAGTGCCAATCATACCAGACATGCCCCCAGGAAACATATACACCAGTGAAGAAACCCCACAGAGGTATGAAAACTAGAAAAGTTCAACATGGAGCAGAAAACACTAACCACAGGAGAGAACAGTTCAGTGCCGGAAACTCTCTCCAGAATTGCAACCACATTCACAACATGCTGAGATATTCAGGATATCCTCTCACTCACCCAGTCTAGGGAATCTGTGTTAAGGGTGTAACTGGTGTCTTTCCAATCGTCTTCAGCAGTGGGCTGAAAGCTGACCTCTCTGATTGCAAAGATGTCGCTGTCATCTTCATCGCCACGTCCAATCTATAACCAGATCAGTCGCCACGTTAATTACTAGCACTTCAAACAGTGTACCGAATGCTTACGTGCCAGGTTTACCTTCAATATGCAGGTTCTAAATCAGTTCCACTGGTAAACGTTGACCAAGCATATCAGCGGCAACAGGATCACGGGAGCATCATCTACCTCAGATTCTCTAACCAAGACACACCCCGACTTGCAGAGATCACCAATCCATGGGTCAACACCATTGTGGGAGCACCACAGAAACATTGAAAACAGAAGCAGGAGATGGCTGTTGGCCCTTCAAGCCTGCTCTGCCATTCATTATAATCATGGCTGATCATTGAATTCAATTTCCTGATCCTCCCATTTCCACCCCCGCCCCCCCCATATCCCTTGATCCCTTTAGGCCCAAGGGCTATATCTAATTTCTTCTTGAAATCACAAAACATTTTTGGCCTCAACTACATTCTGTGGTAGTGAATTCCACACTCTCTGGGTGAAGAAATTTCTCCTCACCTCAGTTCTAAAAGGTTTACCCCTTGTCCTCAAACTGTGATTCCCTCCCAGGTTTGGACTCTCCTGCCAAAAGAACATTCTTTCTAAATCTACCCTGTCTAACCCTGTTAGAATTTTATACGCTTCAATGAGATTCCCTCTCATTTTTCCAAAATCCAATGAACCAACCAAGGATTGCAACAGTTGAAGGCTCAACTTCATCCTCAGGACAAGTAAAAATGCCCAACGAATATGGCCTCCATTGATTCTTCAAATAGATTCCCACCTCATGTTGTTAATTACCAAATCAACCTCAGCAGCTCATAGTAACAACATCCAGTCTTCATGCCCACATCCCCACCTCCTATCCCACACTGCACCAATCTAACCATCGAAATAAAAAGGCCTTGCGCACCTTCAAATCTCATCTTCCATCCTACTCAACAGAATATAATTGACCTGTCTCACTGCTTCATCACCCCACTTCAATTTTCCTGGTCCCATGAAATCTATCCTTCTGCACCCCACTTTACCCCCAGACAATATGTCAATCCTGAGTCAGACACATACAAACTTATACTCAACTGAACTCCCATTTTGCTGAGTCTGGTTTGAACCCAGGTGACATAACTAACAAGAGTGAGGGATCCAGACAGAGTGGACAGAAAAGGTCTGTTTCCCCCAGTGAAAAAGTTCGTCACTAGGGCATACAGATTTAAGGTGATTGGTATAAGGATCAGACAGGACATGGATATTTGGAATTCAACTCATTTCACAAAGTACCTGGATCTGCACCTGCAGTGCTGCAACTAGCCCAGACCAGATACAAGGTGGTGGGATTTGAATGGGCAACAAGCTTTATGCTGGGGCAGACATGATGGACTGAATGGCCTCTTTCCATACCATAATGTTTGTGGTTCTAACCCAAGAGGTGTTATCCCTCATCACAAGTAAAACTAGAGCATTACATTCTACAGGGCTAGAACCACTCCCCCCCCAAAAAAATCTTTTGTTGTTGAAGAACATGTTTCCTTAAACCTTCCCATCTCTCTGCTTCTATCTCAAACACCACCACCTGCAAACTCCCCTTCAAGCCACTTACCACCCTAACTCAAATACATTGTCCATTCTTCACTGTTTTTGGGTGAAGATCCTGGAACTCCTTCCCTAACTGCACTGTAGGTGTACCTACACCATATGGGCTATAAGGCTTCAAGAAGGCAGCTCACCACCACCTTCTCAAGGGCAATCAGGGATGGGCAATAAATACTGACCTAGCTAGTTGTGTCCCATTACTTCCTCTCATCCCAGAAAATCCAAGTCTGTTCTTCACCTTCATGTACCTTAATGACTATCAGCCGGTGGCTCTGACATCCATCATTATGAAGTGCTTCGAAAGGTTAGTCACAGCGCGAATCAATTCCAGCCTCCCGGACTACTTGGATCTACTACAGTTTGCCTACCGACGCAACAGGCCCACAGCAGGTGCCACTTCCCTGGCCTTCCACTCAACCCTGGAACACCTAGATAACAAGGACATCTATGTCAGACTCCTATTCATTGACTGCAGCTCAGCCTACTATTATTCCCATAAAACTCATCTCCAAATCCTGGGCCTCGGCACCTCCCTCTGCAACTGGATACTGAACTTTCTAACTCACTGACCACAATCAGTAAGAACAGGCAACAACATCTCTTCCACGATCATCTTCAACACCGGTGCCCCACAAGGCCGTGCTTTCAGCCCCCTACTATACTCTTTATACACTTTGACTGTGCAGCCAAATTCCCCCCAAATTCAATTTTCAAGTTTGGTGACAACACCACCATAGTGGATCGGATTTCAAACAATAACGAGACTGAGGATTTGGTGCAGCAACAATAAGCTCTCCCCCAGCGTCGACAAAATAAAGGAGTTGTCATCGACTTCAGGAAGCGTAAAGGAGAACATGCCCCTGTCTACATCAATGGGGATGAAGTAGAAATGGTCAGAGCTTCAAGTTTTTAGATATCCAGATCACCGACAACCTATCCTGGTCCCCCTATGCCGACACTATAGAGGCATTGGTGGGCTTGCTTATCTACTTTCTCAAAAGACCAAGGAAATTTGGTATGTCAGCTACGACTCTCACCAACTTTTACAGACGCACCATAGAAAGCATTCTTTCTGGTTGTGTCACAGCTTGGTATGGCTCCTGCTCAAGACCCTGAGGAACTACAAAAGGTCATGAGTCCAACACGTAAACCTGCCTCCCATCCATTGACTCTGTCTACATTTCCCGCTGCCTCGGGAAAAGGAGCCAGCATAATTAAGGGCCCCACGCACCCTGCACATGCTGTCTTCCACCTTCTTCCTTTGAGAAAAAGAAACAAAAGTCTGAGGTCACGTATCAAGAATAGCTTCTTCCCTGCTGCTGAGAGACTTTTGAATGGACTCGCCTTGGATTAAGTTGATGTTTCTCCACACCCTAGCTATGACTGTAACACTACATTCTGCACTCGTTTCCTTCTCTATGAACAGTATGTTTTGTCTGTATACAGCACAAGAAAAAACTTTTCAATGTACATTAATACATGTGACAATAATAAATCAAATCCACTCTTGTCCTGCATTCCTGCCCTAAGATTGCATTACCACAACATCCATCCCAGGCCCATTCCTACAATTCCTGACCAATGCCTCTCCTCAACCCCACACTATTGGAAATACTTCTTCAGATACCACCCCATCTTCCTTTGGAAGTGCTACAATCGCCATCTCAGAAATAAAAAGGCTACTCCGATCCTTCCTTATAATCCACAAACAAGCTGAAAACTCAATTCCCACTTCTCCCATCCCAATACTAAGACTATCCTGTGACCTGTGCACCAGCACTCCACCTCCTCTCCATCTAGTGTTCGACACTGGTCAAAGAATTTGCCTGAAAGAGCAACGGAAGCAAATTCAATCCAACTTTCAAAGGAATTGGATAAATACACAGAAGAAAAATAATGACAGGATTATGGAATAGAGCCAGAGTGTGGGACAAATTGGAAGGGATCTTTTAAGAGAGTCAGAATGGGCACAATTGGCTGAAAGGTAATCTCAGTGGTGTAGGATTCTGTGCTACACATCAGCACTCGTTCTCCACCTCCATGGCACTGGCTTCACTCAATTCCAATCCACATATCCAAAAATAGCAACACACCTTCAGCAGTGCCTTCCCTTATCTCTCGTATCTCAGCCAGAATTCCACAATCTTCCATTGCATACTGCGCCGTGGAAATATAATTTACAGGATGTCTACTTGGATGTATACGTAAATGATCAAAGGTTGTTTTGTAAGTGCTCTAACAAACATTTGTGCTTTTAGTATAACATAAACCAAGTATTAAACAAAACACATTCTAACGTTCATCTGTAAATGAATTTGTAGAGGACAAAGCGAAAATCTACATCGCTTGCCTCCGGAATACTCACCTCATCCTCGGGGTAGTGACAGTCAAACACCAGGCTCTGATTGTTCGATAGCTTGGTCACTTCCACAACAAAGTTTGGGGTTGAGATTATTTCAGGCTGCAAATAAATTCAACTCTGTTAGATACAAGGCATAACACTTTAGGCGATTACTTTTGAATCGATTACAACCCTGGCACTGTGTACACCTGAAGAAGTTAGCATCAACCTCCAACCAGATTCGCCTTCCCTGAACAAGGTTGCAGGCTTGTGGGTGGTCGTGGTGGAGGGGGCAGGGGTGTGGAGACAGGAGACAAAGTAAAAAGCCAAAGCCTATGGGTTCTCAGACTCTTTGCTCTAACCCCTCCCCTCATCTCCACGTCATTCCTGCGGTATGCTTTCTTCCAATAACCCTTTCCTTCGCTGATAATTAACTTTATAACCATTAGCTTTCTCTGGTGTTTACCAGACTGAGCCTCCACGCAGTTCAATGCTTCAATCACCTCATCTTGTTCTGCGCAACGGGCGTCAAACATCCAGATTCAATCCATTCATGGGATTCAGGACCCGCTGTGATCAATTGTCTTTTATTGTCAATATTCCTGACCTTCTTCCTGGGACTTCAAAGCTGCTGCATGGTTAATGTGGCCAAGTGAAATTCGGCTTTTCCACCAACTCAATTCTCAAAAGGGCTCAACCACAACTGCAGAAAAGCCCAAATCATATACAAGTATTGAATACAATGCACTCCTGGACAGACCATTAGAAAAAGCTCCTATCGTAGGGAGCCGTTTCATCTGCAGCCTCCAACATCTCCCCATCTGAACCAGCAGGCATTCTCCACATTAACAGCACAACGTTGGAAGTTTCAACATTGTTTCTTGCAAAGCTCCAAATGTCTACTTTTCCTCTCTGAAGTTCAGCAGTGCTGAACTCACAATTCATTGTGGAATCTCCTACTTAACTCTCTCTTTTCTCCAAAACTTCCCTTAACAACTCCCCCAACCTTCAGGCTTTTAAAACACAAGCATTGACTCATTTACAGCACAGAGGATTGGGGGTGAATATATCGACATGGACTGAGAATTGATTAACACAGAAAATGGAGAGTGAAGGAATTAACAGGCCATTCTTAGCTTGACAGTGGGGTACCACAAGGGTCAGTAATTGGGACACAGCTATTCAATCTCTATCAATGATTTGGATTTGGGAAACAAATGTATTATTTCCAAGTTCGCTGATGGCTTCAAACTTATGGAAATGTGAGTTGAGGAGAAGGCAGAGGGGCTTGAAAGGAATTTAGACAGGCTTCATGAGAGGGCAAAAAACACGGCAGACGGAATAAAATGTAGAACAATGGGAAATTATCCCCTTTGGTAGGACAAACAGAAACAGAGTATTTAGATGGTGAGTGGTTGAACAGTGTTGATGTCCAAAAGGACCTGGGTATCTTTGTTCATAAGTAACTGAGAGCCAACATATTGGTGCAACAAGCAATTAGAAAAGGAAATGGTATAACTATACTGCAAGGAGATTGGAATATAAGAGTAAAGAAGTGTTGCTGCAATTGATTCGAGCCTTGGTGAAACCACACCTGGAGTGGCGTGTACAATTTTGGTCTCCTTACACAAGGAAGAATATACTGGCTACAAATGGTTTAACAAACTAATCATGGAATCCCTACAGTCCAGGAGGCCATTTGGCCCATCACGTCTGCACCGACCACAATCCTACCCAGGCTACATCTCTGCAACCCCATGCTGGGGAGTAGGTACACAGGAGATGTCAGGGGTAATTTTTTCAGAGGGTGGCGGATGAGTGGAATCGGCTGCCAGAAGTGGTGGTGGAGGCAAATTCGATAGGGTCTTTCAAGAGACTTCTGGATGAGTACACGCGACTTAATAGATTTGAGGGTTATAGGTAAGGCTAGTAGGTATGGATATCATCGGCGCAACCTGTAGGCCGAAGGGCCTGTTTATGCTGTAGTTTTTCTATGTTCATTTACTCTGCTAATCCCCTGACACTAAGGGGAAATTTAGCATAGCCAATCCACCTGACCTGCACGGACTGTGAAGGGAAACCAGAGCATCCGGAGGAAACCCAAACAGATACGGATAGAACACGCAGACTCCACACGGTGACCCATGCCAAGGATCGAACCCAGGATCCCGACGTTGTGAGGCAGCAGCTCTAACCACTGTGCCACCACTACTCCAACCTGTAATGGGGATTTTCATTAATTCAACTGCAGTGTTAACATATGCCTTCCTGCGACACTAAGAAACCTATTGCCACTTCCCATCCCTTTTATTTCCCCTCCCCATTATTCACCGCCGCCTCCTCCCCGTTATTCGCCCTTCCCATTACTCCCCACCTATTCCCCGTGCTCTTCCTCGCTTCCCCCCTCCTTTGGGGAGATCGAAGAGAATAGGCCTATATTCTCCGGAGTTTAGAAGGATGAGGTAACCTCATTGTAGGGCACTAAATTCTTGATGGGGTGGATGCAGGAGGGATGTTTCTCCTGATTGGCGGGGCCAGAACCCAGGGGAGTGTATCAGAATAAGGGGTAGACCATTTAGGACCAAGAGGAGGAACTTCTGCAGTTAGAAGATGGTAGACTGTTGGAATTCTCTACCCCAGAGGGCTGTGAAAGCTCAGTCACTGCATATTTTTGAAACAGAGTTGATAAGATTTGGAAACACCAAAGACAACAAGGGATGCAGGGATGGTGCGGGAAAATGGTGATGAGTGAATCAGTCATGAACCTATCTGAATGAATGTCAAATGGTCTACTCCTGCCCCTGTGTTTAACTACTTTCCAATTGACCTCAATACCCGAAACACCCAGCAACTGCAGAGAATTAGGACTAGATTCCTCGCGCTGCATGTTTCCTTTGAGAAACTCTGCTAAATTTGCAGATTAATCTCACTTCACCAACAGGTCCCTGTCTGTCCCTGGTAATTACAAGGACTCTTATGACTTTCCCCTACCTGCTCCTTCTGTCCCTGCAGCGTCTCGACACTGCCAGACTTCCTCCGTTTGCCAGCTTGGCCCTTCAGGTCAGAGGAGAGAGTTGTAGAGAGAAACGTTGAAAAAGAGATGGGAAGAAATAAAAGGATAAAGATGGAGGTAATAAAGCGGAAGAGTTAGGGAAATGGAAGGAAGATCTTCAAAGAACAAAGCAGACAGAATAAGGGAACACCCAAGTGAATAAAACCATCAAAAGCTGCTTGGGATGAGGAAAGAACAAATGAGTTTGAAGATAAAGGGTCATGTGCCTGAATTCCCTCCCACTGCTTGACCCCTTTAAATTCTCCTGTGCGGCCTTGTAATCACGGTCGTTTAAAGGGACTGACTCACACAAAGAAGCTTTGAAATGCAGCTTAAAGGGAGCGTTGTTTGCATGGTGATTGGTTTATAAAAAAGATAAGGTCTTCGTGTTCCCTCCCCAGCACAGTTCCATCCAATAACTACATCAGAACTGGTGATATGACTGTATTCTCCAGACAGTATTGTATCAGACATCGATGGGGAATGGACATGAGACAAATACAGAGTTTTCCAAGTTCTCTAATCACAATCTGACAGGCACTTGGGCAACTTTTGACATCCGTTTGCTGGCCACACCTGCTCCTATATAGAGGTATTCCAGGCCACCCCTCAGCTGAATGGCATCGGCTCTCGTATATGCCATGTGGTTAGAGGTCTGGTGCTACCTGAAGAACCAATGTGGGAAAAGGGATCTGAGGGAGGTAAGTGATTCATTCACCGCTCCCAAGTCGCAGTTGATACAGTCAAACCAATAGGTTCACTCCAGCACGACCATCCACTGTAGCAGGGTTCCAGTACACACAGAACTTTCTTTCAGACCACTGACATCCTCCAGGGAGCAGCTCAGTTGCTGGTCAAAATGAATCAGTTCACCTCCATGTTGAACACCACTTGGAGCAAGCACTGAGAATGGCACGATGGGGACTTCCTAGTAGCACCACTGCTGAGGAGGAGGCTTCACAAATATCCCCGTCCTCAGTAATGGGGGAGCCCAGAACATCAATGCAAAAAAAACACACAAATCTAAAGCACCTGCAACAATCTTCACCAGAAGTGCTGAGTGGATGATCTACCTCAGACTCCTCTGGGGTCACAGATGCCAGTCTTCAACCAATTTGATTCACCCCATTTGACAGCGAGAAATGGCTGAAGGGATTGGATGCTGCAAAGTCTATGGGCCCTGACAATATGTTAACAATAGTACTGAAGATTTGTGCTCCAGAACTAGCTGTGCTTCAAGGAAATTTGTTCCAGTACAGCTACAATGCAGGCATCTATCCAATGTGGGAAATTGCCCGTGTCCTGTCCACAAAAACAACAAATCCAACTCGGATTCAAAGAAGATAACAACGTTAAAGTTGCTAAATAAGTGTCCATGGAGTTAAGGGTAAGATCCTGGCATGGATACAGGATTGGCTGACTGACAGTGGGGATAAGGGGTCTTTTTCAGGATGGTAGCCGGTGACCACTGATATGCTTCTGGGGTCAGTCTGGGACAGCTTTTTACAATATATAAACGATTTGGAGGAAGGAACTGAAGGCACGGTTGCTAAGTTTGCAGATGATACAAAGATTATGTAGAGGGATAGGTAGTATTGGTGAAGCAGGGGGAGCTGCAAAAGGACTTAGGTTAGGAGAGCGGGCAAAGGAGTGGCAGATAGAATACAATGTGGAAAAGTGAGGTTATGCACTTTGGAAGGAGGAATGGAGGCATAGACTATTTTCTAAATCAAAAACACAAAGGGACTTGGGAGTCAATGTTCAAGATTCTCTTCAGATTAACGTGCAGGTTCAATTGGCAGTTAGGAAGGCAAATGCAATGTTAGCATTCATGTCGAGAAGGCTAGAATACAAGAGCAGGGACGTACTTCTGAGGCTGTATAAGGCTCTGGTCAGACCCCATTTGGAGCATTGTGACCAGTTTTGGGCTCAATATCTAAGGAACGATGTGCTGGCCTTGGAAAGGGTCCAGAGGAGGTTCACAAGAATGATCCCTGGAACATAGAGTTGTCGTATAAGGAACGACTGAGGACTCTGGGTCTGTACTCACTGGAGTTTTTTTTGGGGGGGGGGGGGCAAGGGGGGTGGAGCGGCGAGGGGATCTTATTGAAACTTGCAGGATACTGCGAGGCCTGGATAGAGTGGATGTGGAGAGGATGTTTCCACTAGTAAGAAAAACTAGAATCAGAGGGAATAACCTCAGGCTAAAGAGACCGTCCTTTAAAACAGAGATGAGGAGGAATTTCTTCAGCTAGAGAATGGTGAATCTGTGGAGCTCTTTGCCACAGAAGGCTCTGGAGGCCAGATCATTGAGTGTCTTTAAAACAGAGATAGATAGGTTCTTGATTAATAAGGGGATCAGGAGGTATGGGGAAAGAATGGGGATGAGAAAAATATCAGCCATGATTGAATAGCGAAGCGGACTCGATGGACCAAGTGGCCTAATTCTGCTCCTATGTTTTATGGTCAAGAGAAGCTTATTAGATTCTCTGTTGGAGATGGTCATTGCCTGGCATTTGAGACACATAAATGTTACTTCCCATTTATCAGTCCAATCCTTCCTGCATTTGGACATGAACTGCTTCAGTATCTTAAGAATTATGAACGTTGTAAAATCATCAGCAAACATTCCCACTCTCTCAACACCCTGGGAGTAACCAGAAACTGAACTAGCCGTATAAATAATGCAGCTGCAAGAGCAGGTCAGAGGCTGGGAATTCTGTGTAGAGTAAAACCTCCTGACTCCCCCAAAATCTGTCCACCATTGACAAGGACACTTGCCTGGATGAATACAGTGCCAACAACACTAAAGAAACTCAACACCATCCAGGACAAAGCAGCCTGCTTGACTGGCATTCCACATAAAACCTTCAACATTCACTCTCTCCACCAACACAGAACAGCAGCATGTACCATCTACAATGTGCACTGCAGGAATTCATCATGGTAACTTCCATACAATCTCTACCACTTAGAAGGGCAAGGTCAAGTCTTTCGGGTCAAACCAAGTAAACAAACAAATTACATTCGGACAAAGAAAGAGGGGGCGGCTCCCCAAAAGGAGGGGGAACGGCCCGAACAGAAACAAAAAGTACAAAGGAAACTTAAGACACGTCAAATCAAAATGTGATTGTCGGGGTCTATAAAGCACCTCAGCCCCTGCGGTGCTCAGTGGGCGCGGAAGGCGTCGACTGTGCCCACGGACACCGCATGCTCCCTCTCCAGGGACACCCGGCCGCGAACGTAGCCGCGGTAGAGGGGCAGACAGTCGGGACAGACGGCAGATACACGGGAACACCACCACATGGAAGTTCTTCTTCAAGCCACTCACTGTTTTGACGTGGAAATATATCACTGATCATTCACTGTTGCTGGATCAAAATCTGAGAACTCCTTTCCTAATAGCACTGCCTGTGTACCTACACATGGGCTGCAGGATTCAGGAGACAACTCATCACCACCTTCAGAAGGATAATATAAATGCTGGCCTAGATAGCAATAATAAAGACTCAGGAAAGAATTTTAAAAATCTACCCCATTTAGCACGGTGATAGTACCACACAACACGATGGAGGTTATTCTCAATGCAAAGTGAGACCTTGTCTCCACAAGGACTGTGCGATGGTCAATCCTACCAATACTGTCATGGACAAATGCATCTGTGGCAGGCAGCTTGGCGAGGATGCCACAAACCCAGTTTAGTAGCTAGACCCTTTAGAACTCAGCCAGCTTGGTCAGTTGTGATGTTAAAAGTCACTCGGTGATGGATATTAAAGTCCCCCAGCCCAGAGTACATTCTGTGCCCTTGCTACCCTCAGTGCTTCCTCCAAGTAGTGTTCGACATATAGGATTGATTCATCACCCTCAGTGGGGGACAAGAGGCTATAAGGTTTTGTTGCTTACGGTTGCCCGGATGCCATGAGATTTCATGGGGCGCAGAGTTATTGTAACAACTCCCAGGGCAACTCCCTTTGAACAGTATGCCCCCACCTTTTGGATGACAGTGCTAAGAATGCCGTTGTTTTTTGTTGTAGAAAAAGTGATCGCAAAACAGTGTTTTAAAAACGTCTGGAATTTGTCCCGTCCAAATTCCAGCATTAGCTATCAATGCAAAAATCACACTCAAAGCAGCCTACCCTCACAGTCTGCTCCTGTTTAACCACCTCCCATCTTCACCAAAGTGACTAACTCGAGTGCGCTATGGTAGATCAATCCATCTCACCTCATTCTCTGCATCTTTCTGCCCTTCCTCTGGCTCCTCCTCCATGGTTGGTGGAATACTGTTGTTGATATTAAAGGAGACTGAGACCCTGCAAACGGGAAGATATTAATAGTCACCGCCAGGAATAAATACCAAGTATGCAGCACAAGCTGCAGCTCCAGCAACTGAAATCAGGAGAGTGACAGGACACAGGAACAAGGTCATTTAATCCCAGGACTGTTAGAGAATTTAACAATATTTAAGAATAGGGTAAAGTTGTGATGAAAAACAGCACGAGATGCAATCAATGCTGGCACTGCAAAGAGAGTGGAAGTAACCCGAACTTTCTTAAAATTTGTTATTGTAAATATAAATTTATTTGTGATGGTTGGCATTGTACTCTCGGTTTGATACCACAAGCTTTAGAGAATAAAAAATACTTCCTAAAATTACTTTTCAATACATATTTAGAATATATATTTCGAATAGAATACCTACAGTGCAGGAGGCTGCCATTCAGCCCATTGAGTCTGCACCTACCATAATCCCACCCGTAACCCCTCATTTATCCTGTTCATCCCCTTGACACTAGGGTCAATTTAGCACAGCCCATCAACCTAATCTGCACATCTTTGCACTGTGGGAGGAAACCAGAGCGCCCAGAGGAAATCTACACAGACACAGGAGAGTGTGTCAACTCCACAGGCAGTGACCCAAGGCTAGAATTGAACCCAGGTCCCTGGTGCAGTGCTAACCACTGTGCCATCATTCCACATTCAACTTAAGACCAAAGTAGTTAAGTGAGAGGGCTGGTCTTTCGGGTGAGCCGAACCAAGCAAACAAACTTAAATTACATTCGGACAAAGAAAAAGGGGGCAGCTCCCCAAAAGGAGGGGGAACGGCCCGAACAGAAACAAAAAGTACAAAGGAAACTTAAAACAAGTCAAATCAAAATGTGATTGTCGGGGTCTATAACGCACCTCAGTCCCTGCGGTGACCAACGGGCACGGAAGGCCTCGACTGTGCCCGCGGACACCGCGTGCTCCCTCTCCAGGGACACCCGGACGCGAACGTAGCCACGTTAGAGGGGCAGGCAGTCAGGACGGACGGCCCTGTCGATCACCCGCTGCCTGGACCTGTTGGTGGCGCGTTTCGCCAGGCCCAGGAGCAGGTTCACGAGGAGATCGGTATCCCGACCCTCCCCTCTCCGCACCGGGTGTCTGTAGATCAGGAGCGTGGGACTGAAATGCAAACAGAACACCAATAAAAGGTTCTTCAGAAAATCAAAAAGGGAGTGCAATCTATAACACAAAATGTAGACGTGGTCCACGGACTCCGAGGCCACAGAAACAGCAGTCTCGGGAGTCCGCGAACCAGTGAATCCTACGGTTGTGCAGCACTGCTGCGTGCAGCACCCTCCACCCCAGGTCCCCAAGGTAATTGGGGGAGATCCCTCCGTAGCGGCAACAAGGCCCGCCAAAGATAGTTGCTTTCACGGTAAACACTCTTACCCCATTAGTTTATGGGTTCATGTTCCACTCTGAGCTTGTCTACACAATCCTGGCTGTCCCTTCAGTACTGCACTGTCAGAGGTGCCAAAACCTCATCCACAAGTTCAGGTAGATTTTAAATAATCTCATGGCACTATTTTAAAAGCCAAGAGCTTCTGTCTAAAATTTCTCTTAAACTCCATTGAAAATATATTATTTGGCTGTTTTCTTAACGACAGCCTGAATGTTTCTACTTACTTTTCACCATCAACTTTCCGAACAAGTTTAGCTTCAGTCCCATTCAGCCCAATCTCCCAGCCTCCCGACATCTTCGGCAGTGTCGAGCTCTTCTGGATTTTCTTCTCCTCCTTGATCTCATCTGTGAGGAATTGTGCGAACGCTTTGTCACCTGCAGAACGAATGGAGAATAAGCTGGATCAAACTAAAACATAGCATCGTGCTCGACACGTACAAACACAGCACCCTCAACCTTCAAATCAACTATACTGTCAGAGAAAGAACCAGAATTGAACCAAGTCTTCTGTGGAATTGACTGAGGGATCAGGGACAGACCAGTAGTGGGGGGTAAAACAATCACTACGCGGTGGGTGGCACAGGAGGGGTTCGCTGACCCAGATCTCCACCCACACCTCTCCTCCACCACCCTCACCCATCTCCCCCCCTCAGCCACCCCCCGGCCTTACCTCTCCTCCACTCCATCCTTCCACCAACCCCCTCCCACCTCCCCTCCATCCCCAACCCCCTCCCCACCACCAGCCCTGTCACAACCTCCCCTCCACCCTCCTCTCCTCCAACCCATCCCCTCCATCAGCCCCCTCCACCCTGTCCCCCCCTCCTCCATCCACCCACTCCTCTCTTCCACCCCCCTCCCATCTCTTCTCCACCCCCAAATCCCCCTCCCCTCCTCCACCCTATCCCCCCCCACCTCCCCTCCTCCACCCCCCATCTCTTCCCCCCCTCCTCACCCTCGGTGTGCAGGGCTCCGCAGCCACAGGACAGGCCGCTGAGGCGGGGGTTTGCTCCAGGCGGCCTGCGGCCGGATGCCGAGCTGCAGAGCAGCCACACGGAGCGGGTGAGGCCGCCGATCCCCGCGGTTGCGCCGCGGGCAGCCACCGGCCGGAGGGCGCAGGGGAGCGGCGGGGCGGCCCGGAGGCCCAGGTGGGAGGAGGCGGCGACAACCCGGGAGAGGAACCGGAGCATGGCGGCAGCGTGGGGGAAAGGAGAAGAACCGGAACCGGAAATACACCCCAGAGCCGCCCCACCAATCAGAGGCAGTCAAGGTCACCACCAGCTGAGTAACCAATCAAAAACTGGGATTCAGGGGCCAATCAGTGGCTTGAAATGAGGAACCAATCAGAGACTGAGAATGAAGAGCCAATCAGAAGCTGAGAGTGAGGAGCCAATCAGAGGCTGAGAATAAGGAGCCAATCAGAGGCTGAGAATGAGGAGCCAATCAGAGACTGAGAATGAAGAGCCAATCAGAGACTGAGAATGAGGAGCCACTCAGAGGCTGAGAATGAGGAGCCAATCAGAGGCTGGGAATGAGGAGCCAATCAGAAGCTGAGAATGAGGAGCCAATCAGAGACTGAGAATGAGGAGCCACTCAGAGGCTGAGAATGAGGAGCCAATCAGAGGCTGAGAATGAGGAGCCAATCAGAGGCTGAGAATGAGGAGCCAATCAGAGACTGAGAATGAAGAGCCAATCAGAGACTGAGAATGAGGAGCCACTCAGAGGCTGAGAATGAGGAGCCAATCAGAGGCTGGGAATGAGGAGCCAATCAGAAGCTGAGAATGAGGAGCCAATCAGAGACTGAGAATGAGGAGCCACTCAGAGGCTGAGAATGAGGAGCCAATCAGAGGCTGAGAATGAGGAGCCAATCAGAAGCTGAGAATGAGGAGCCAATCAGAGACTGAGAATGAGGAGCCAATCAGAGGCTGAGAATGAAGAGCCAATCAGAGGCTGAGAATGAAGAGCCACTCAGAGGCTGAGAATGAAGAGCCACTCAGAGGCTGAGAATGAGGAGCCAATCAGAGGCTGAGAATGAGGAGCCAAGCCGAGATTGAGAATGAGGAGCCAATCAGAGATTGAGAATGAAGAGCCAATCAGAGACTGAGAATGAGGAGCCACTCAGAGGCTGAGAATGAGGAGCCAATCAGAGGCTGGGAATGAGGAGCCAATCAGAGACTGAGAATGAAGAGCCAATCAGAGACTGAGAATGAGGAGCCACTCAGAGGCTGAGAATGAGGAGCCAATCAGAGGCTGGGAATGAGGAGCCAATCAGAAGCTGAGAATGAGGAGCCAATCAGAGACTGAGAATGAGGAGCCACTCAGAGGCTGAGAATGAGGAGCCAATCAGAGGCTGAGAATGAGGAGCCAATCAGAAGCTGAGAATGAGGAGCCAATCAGAGACTGAGAATGAGGAGCCAATCAGAGGCTGAGAATGAAGAGCCACTCAGAGGCTGAGAATGAGGAGCCAATCAGAGGCTGAGAATGAGGAGCCAATCAGAAGCTGAGAATGAGGAGCCAATCAGAAGCTGAGAATGAGGAGCCAATCAGAGACTGAGAATGAGGAGCCAATCAGAGGCTGAGAATGAAGAGCCAATCAGAGACTGAGAATGAGGAGCCAATCAGAGGCTGAGAATGAGGAGCCAATCAGAGGCTGAGAATGAGGAGCCAAGCCGAGATTGAGAATGAGGAGCCAATCAGAGATTGAGAATGAGGAGCCAATCAGAGACTGAGAATGAGGAGCCAATCTGAGACTGAGAATGAGGAGCCAATCAGAGATTGAGAATGAGGAGCCAATCTGAGACTGAGAATGAGGAGCCAATCAGAGATTGAGAATGTTGTTGAAGCCCCACCTCAGAGGACAAGGGGCAGCAGATACCTGGGGAGCATCACCAGATGGAGGTTCCCCTCCAAGTTACTCACCATCCTGACTTGGAAATAAACCGCGGTTCCTCCAGTGTCGCTGGGTCATAATCCTGGAATTTCTTCCCTAACAGCACAGTGGGTGTACCTACACCTCATGAACTGCATTGTTTTCAAGAAGGCAGCTCACCGCCACTTTCTTACAGGCGATTAGGGATGGGTCTAGCCAGCAACACCTGCATCCAGTGAAAAAATAAAAATAACAACTCTGGGACTGAGGAGCCAAGCAAGGGCTGAGGATGGGGTGGTGTGGACCTTCCTCACCCCAGCAGACATTCAACAGAAAAAGGAATGAATGATTGTGAAGTAGGGAAGAAATCACACAGCACTACAAAGGGTTGTGAATGAAGCCTAGTCCATCACTCAAACCAGCCTCCCATTCATTGACTCTATCTACATTTCCCGCTGCCTCAGAAAAGCAGCCAGCAATCAAAGAACAGTGGGATAGCATTTAGGGGACAGTGACTATCATAAGGTTTTGATTGGCCATGGAAAAGGACCAGGAACAATCCAGAGCAGGGATAATTAATTGGGGGAAAGCCAACTTCAATGGGATAAGAATGCATCTGAGTCAAGAGATGTTGGTAGAAAAGACAATGCCTGAACAATGAGCCGCCTTCAAAGAGGGAGTGTCCAGCAATGTCAATGCATATTCCCTTGAAGGAGAAAGATAGGACAAATAAATCTGGAATTCCCTGGATGTCAACAGATGTGAGGTAGGAAATACAATGAAGAATCAGGCTAGATATGGAAAGACCAGAGTGGAGTGAAAAACCCAATCAGAATATCAAGGGGAGAGAATGAAAAGAGACTAGCAACTGTTAAGAATTACAATTAAAAACAAAATTAAACAATGGATAAAAGGAAACAAACCAAAGGAGCTGATTCGAGGCAGACATCTGGATAACTGATGCTGTAAAAATCAATGGAAAATAAGTGTTTACATATGTGACTAGAGAAAAAGTGGAGCTATAGAAGTGGTAACTTCAAAGTTGGCAGGTAAGGAAATTGACAGGTACCTGCCAAAAGCTGACTCCTCATGGTGGGTAACATCAAAGGAAAAGAAATGGTATAACTCAACACTATACTAAGACACTAACTAGGGGAGAGAGACACAGCTAACATCAGAACAATAGCAGTGGCAGATACAATTTCCCAAAAGAAGTAGCCAGTTTTCACCTTTGCTAAGCCGGAAGATTGTTTCTCAGACGTAACCTGTGAGGATAATTATTTCAGAAAATGGTAGAAAATCTCAGCAGGTCTGACAGTACCTGGGGAGAGAGAACAGAGCGAATGTTCTTGAGAGTGGTGGGTGCGTGGAATCGGCTGCCGGAGGTGGTGGTGCAGGCGGATTCAATAGGGTCTTTTGGATAAGTGCATGGGACGTAGTAAGATAGAGGGTTATAGATAAGCCTAGTAGGTAGGGACATGTCCGGCGCAACTTGTGAGCCTGTTTGCACTGTGTTGAATGTGGCAGGGATTGGGATAGAGAGCTACCAGTTGGTGCAGACAAGAGAGATTGATAAAGATGTCATGGACAAAAAGACAAAGGGATGTAAATAATGGCGAGCATGGCTAAGAATGGTGCAAATCGTGACCATTAAGAGATCAGAATGTGTAAATGGCAGAACAAAGGTAAGCAGTGTGCCACAGGACAACCTGGTGAGGGTAGTCTTGAACTTCAAAGGACATTGGTGGATTGGGCAGAGAAGTGGCAGATGAAGTTCAATGCGGAGAAATATGAGGTGATTTTGGCTGGAAGAATATGGAGAGACGATACAAAATAAAGGAGGTTTAGGAATATATGTACGTAACTCTTTGAAGATGCAGGGCATGCTGAGAGAGCAGATATAGTATCTTAGGCTTTATTAATAGAAGCAATTAGTACAAGATTAAGGAGGTCATGTTGAACTTGTAGTTAGGCCTCATCTGGAGACTGTATCCTGTTTTGGGCACCGTACTTGAGCAGGGATGTGAAGGTATTGGGGAGAGTACAGAGGAGATTCACAAGGATGATTCCAGGGATAAAGAATTGAAGATATGAGGATAGATTGGAGAGGTTGGGACTGTTTTCCTCGGAGAAGAGAAGGCTGAGAGGAGATTCGATAGAGGCACGGTAGCACAGTGGTTAGCACTGCTGCTTCACGGCTCCATTGTCTGTGTGGAGTTTGCGTGGGTTTCCTCCGGGCACCCCGGTTTCCTCCCACAGCCCAAAGATGTGCGGGCTAGGTTGATTGGCCGTGCTAAGAAATTAAGAAACAAAGAACAAAGAACAAAACAGCCCGGGAAACAGACCCTACGAGCCCGTGCCGCCGTTTTAACATTACGAGTCCCTCCTCAACTCATGACCCTTATCTATGCTTATGGCATTCCACATTGAGGGAATTGCCCCATAGTATCCAGGGATGACTAGGTTAGAGGGATTAGTGGGTATAATATGTAGGGATATGGGGGTAGGGCCTGGGTGGGATTGTGGTCGGTGCAGACTCGATGGGCCGAAGGGCCTCTTTCAGCACTGCAGGGTTCTACGATTCTAGAGATGTTCAAGATCCTGAGGGTTATGGACAGGTTAAATAGTCACAAACTGCTCCCACTTAAAAAGAGCATCAGGAACTGGAGGGCACAGATTCAAAATAATTGAAAAAAAGGAGGAAAAGTGATATGATGAGTAAAGATTTCACCCAGAATGTGATTGGAGCCTGGAATAAAATTCCTGAGAGAGCGGTGGAGGCGGGTTCTATCAAGATATTCAAAAGAGAATTGGCTTGCTGCAAAGAACAAAGAACAAAAACAGCCCGGGAAACAGGCCCTTCGGCCCAACGAGCCCGCGCCGCCATTTTAACACCACCAGTCCCCACCTCCACCCATGACCCTTATCTATTGTTTTATGGCCATCCACATTGAGGGAAACTAATTTAGGGACAATTTATTACCTCCAATCAGCCTAATAGCACATCTTTGGGGTGTGGGAGGAAACCGGAGCACCCAGAGAAAACCCACGCAAGCACGGGGAGAATGCGCAAACTCCCACAGACACCGACCCAAATCCATGTGTCTGCACAGCAAACAGTGATAGTCACTGAGCTGTCGTCTTGCCCAGTATCTGGTCCAGTTTAAGCACACACTAACGACATGAAGCACTAGGCCAATCTCGAACAACCAAGAGCAGCCCCAGTACGACCCATCGCGTGTATGCCCCTCATTGGACAACAAGGTGGACCGACTTAAAACCTGTGAATGAAAAGAGAAAAAAAAATTATCGTGCCATATCCATTTACCTTACCAGGGACGCCCCAATGCTAATGAACCTTATTTAAAACAATCTCCTATATCCACCCATCTCCAACCCACTCATGTGCCTGTCTAAGTTACTCTTAAACAACTCTAGCGTGTTTGCCTCCACCACCTTACTTGGCAGAGCATTCCATACCCCCACTACCCTCTGTGTGAAAAACCTCCCTCTAATATCCGTGTTATACCTCTCCCCCCTCACCTTAAGCCCACGTCCCCTTGTACTGTGTGCCTCTATCATAGGAAATAGCTTTCCTCTGTTTGCTCTATCTATACCCTTCATAATCTTATATACCTCTATTAGATCCCCCCTCAGTCGCCGTCTTTCAAGGGAAAAGAGCCCCAATTTGTTCAATCTTTCTATCCCCAATTCTATCCGTAAAGAAAGAATGTGGAAGGTTACAGGGATAAGGCGGGGGAGTGGAACTGGGTAGAATTCTCTTTCAGAGAGGTGTTGCAGACTTGATGGGCTGAATGGCCTCCTTCTACATTGTAAATATTCTGTGTTCCTGTTATCTCACTGGGTGGCTGTGAATGACTTGGATCTAATGTCACCCAGTCCATGCTGTAACCACCTTATATTAAGTTACCTATCTGTGAAGATCGGTGAGTCTTTTGACTTGTGATTTTTAGTTGGGTTCCTATGGTGCTGTCTACATACCCATCATGCCTATGTATTGGCTATTTCCCATCATGCTTAGAAAGAGTCCTCATGATTCTCAAGAAGGCAAATGGAATGTTGGCCTTTATCGCGAGGGAGATGGGATATAAAAGCAGGGAGGTCTTGCTGCAATTGTACAAGGTACTGGTGAGGCCGCACCTAGAGTACTGTGTACAATTTTGGTCCCCTTATTTGAGAAAGGATATATTGGCCTTGGAGGGAGTGCAGAGATGGTTCACCAGGTTGATTCCGGAGATGAGGGGGTTGGCTTATGAGGAGAGATTGAATAGACTGGGTCTGTACTCGTTGGAGTTTAGAAGGCTGAGGGGAGATCTTATAAGACGTATAAGATAATGAAGGGACTAGACAGGGTAGAAGCAGAGAGATTATTTCCACTTAGAAGGGAAACAAGAACTAGAGGGCACAGCCTCAAAATAAGGGGTAGTCAGTTTGGAACAGAGTTGAGGAGGAACTTCTTCTCCCAGAGGGTAGTGAATCTTTGGAATTCTCTGCCCAGTGAAGTTAAATGTGTTTAAGTCACAGGTAGATAAGATTTCTGATCAATAAGGGAATTAAGAGTTATGGAGAGCAGGCGGGTAAGTGGAACTGAACCACTATCAGATCAGCCATGATCTTATTGAATGGCGGGGCAGGTTCGAAGAGCTAGATGGCCTACTCCTGCTCCTATTTCTTATGTTCTTATAATTACACTTGTCAATTCTAAAGCCAGCATATGTGTCCCAATTGATTAGTCCTCTTCAGTCCCTCATTTATGACCCCTGGTCAGGTACCACCTGGCCCAGGTGGGACCTTCCTGAGACTGTCCACACATTAGTAGCTCTAGGTACCCTCTACACATGAATCTTGTTTGGTCTGTCAGAAAGCAGCAGTGCAGACGAGAGGATTGGATTGCTTTGAAAGTCTCTTCAAGAGGGTTAATCAACATAAGAAATAGGAGCAGGAGTAGGCCATCCAGCCCTTCGAGCCTGCCCCGCCATTCAATAAGATCATGACTGATCTGTCGCTGCTCAGTTCCACTTTCCCGCCCTCTCCCCATAACCCTTAATCCCCTCTCCTATCAAAAACCCATCAACCCGTGTCTTAAAAATATTTAGCGAGGCAGCCTCCACCACTTCAACGGGCAGAGAATTCCAGAGATTCACCACCCTTTGAGTGAAGAAGTTCCTCCTCAACTCCGTTCTAAACCGCCCCCCTTTTATCTTGAGGCTGTGCCCCCTAGTCCTACTGTCTTTTTTGAGCGGGAAGAGTCTCTCCACCTCTATCCTATCCATCCCATTCATCATCTTATACGTCTCAATGAGATTTCCCCTCATTCTTCTAAACTCTAACGAGTACAAGCCTAGTTTATTCAGCCTCTCCTCATAGCTCAACCCCCTCAACTCCAGTATCAGCCTAGTAAACCTCCTCTGCACTCCCTCCAAGGCCAAAATATCTTTGCGCAGGTGCGGCGTCCAAAACTGCACACAGTACTCCAGCTGCGGCCTCACCAATGCCCTATACAGCTGCAGCAAGACCTCCCTACTTTTATATTCAATCCCCCTCGCTATGAAGGCCAGCATCCCATTCGCCTTCCTGACCACCTGCTGCACCTGCAAGCTGGGTTTTTGCGACTCATGCACAAGGACCCCGAGGTCCCTCTGCACCGTCGCCTGCTGCAGTTTTTCGCCCCGTAAGTAATAGTCCTTCCTACCATTCTTCCTACCAAAGTGGACCACCTCACACTTGCCAACATTAAATTCCATTTGCCATTTCCTGGCCCATTCGCCCAGCCTATCTAGATCACATTGGCAGAACTGTGATTAATTGGTTTCTGAGTGTTGCAGGAGCAGGTGGTGTAATATTGCGACTCAGTACAACATTCTCCTGTTTCATTAAAGGATGCTACCCAAGGCCAGAAACAGATAGCCCTACTACCCAGTAAATCCACCCATTATTTTCCACTCTCAGGGATTTGAATTCGTATCCCTCCTAATATGTTCCGTTAGTATACAAAGAACAAAGAACAACACAGCACGGGAGACAGGCCCTTCGGCCCAACGAGCCCATGCCGCCATTTTAACATTGTGAGTCCCCTCTTCCGCCCATGACCTTTGTCTACGCTTATGGCACTCCACATTGGAAACCAGATTGAGGGGAGACTAATTTAGGGACAATTTGTTACACCAGTCAGCCTAAGAGCACATCTTTGGGGTGTGGGAGGAAACCAGAGCACCCGGAGAAAACCCACGCAAGCACGGGGAGAATGCACAAACTCCCACAAATACTGGCCCAAATCCATGTATCTGCACAGCAATCAGTGATAGTCACTGAGCTGTCGTGTTGCCCAGCATCTGGTCCAGTTTAAGCGTACACTAACGACATGAAGCAGTAGGCAACTCTCGAAACATCCAAGAGCAGCCCTCGTACGACCCACCGTGTGTATGCCCCTTGTTGGACAACAAGGCAGACCGAATCACCTGCGGATTAAATGAGAAAAACATCAATAACATGAACATCTTATGCAAACATTCAAGGGAATCCCCAGAAGCTCAAAAGTGAAACAAGTGAGCCAGAAAATATGTTGGAAGGTCCATAGGAATCAGTTGATTCCCAGGGACATCCCAAGGCTCCTGAACCTTATTTAAAACAGTCTCCTATATCCCTCCATCTCCATCCCGCTCATGTGCCTGTCTAAGTAACTCTTAAACAACTCCAGCGTGCCTGCCTCCACCACCTTACTTGGTAGAGCATTCCATACCCCCACTACCCTCTGTGTGAAAAACCTCTCTCTAACATCCGAATTATACCTCTCCCCCCTCACCCTAAGCCCGTGGCCCCTTGTAATGTGTGTTTCTAACATAGGAAAAAGCTTACCACTGTTTACTCTATCTATACCCATCATAATCTTATACACCTCTATTAGATCTCCCCTCAGTCTCCGTCTTTCTAAGGAAAACAGCCCCAGTTTGCCCAATCTTTCCGCATAACCCAGTCCTTCCATACCAGGCAGCATCCTGGTAAACCTCCTCTGCACTCTCTCCAGGGTCTCCACGTCTTTCCGGTAGTAAGGCGACCAGAACTGTCCTTTCTCCCCTAATGTTACCTCCGACCTTACACATCCAGTATCTTGTTCAGTTTGTCAGGAGGGATCTTGCTCTCGTAATATTCTCACAAGAGATCTTTAAAACAGAAATCAAATGTTTCTATTCAAATACAGCGTTGATAGAATTTGTTTCTTTCCTTTAAACAACAATTTCCATTTCTTAGAAGTGACCACTAGAGTGTGCCTGGCCTTCGTCACTTGGAAAGCATCCCCGCTCGCAGGTTTGCTGAGCTGTGTACAAAGCACGTTTCAAACCTTTTTTTCATTCAGCACAATAACTTTTGAAGTGGGAACCGAACCCCGAATCTTTAAGCTTTGGAAGAGGTTTCCAACCCAATTAGGGCTCAGAATTGCAATTGCTGTTCCCGAGATAAAACTACCCCTCTCTCACTGCATCCAAATTAAAAGTCCCAAAGATAGTCTTTATTTTAGATACATTATTGTTTTCCAAAGGAAACTTGTGATAACGTCTGATACTCATTCTTCAGTGAACCATAGAATCCTACAGTAGAGAAGGAGGCCGTTCGGCCCATCAAGTCTGTACCCATCCCACCCAGGCCCTATCCCCATAACCCCGTGCATTTACCCGAGCTAGTTCCCCTTATACAAAGGGGCAATTTAGCACAGCCAGTCCACCTAACCCACACATCTTTGGACTGTGGGAGGAAACCGGAGCCCCCGGAGGAAACCCACGCAGACACAGGGAGAATGTGCAAGCTCTACGAGGGCAGTGGCCCATGCTGGGAATTGAAGCCAGGTCCCTAGCGCCGTGAGGCAGCACTGCTAACTGCTGTGGGGCAGCATGGTGGCACAGTGGTCAGCACTGCTGCCTCACAGCCACAGAAGATCCAGGTTCAATCCCCCATCTTGGGCGACTGTCTGTGTGGAGTCTGCACATTCTCCCCATTTCTGTGTGGGTTTCCTCCCACAGCCCTAAGTTGTGAGGAGATCCCATAGGAACTCACCATGCCAGTGAGTTCACCTGGGCCTCTTGTTTCTAAGCAGACGATGACATTTGATGTGAACGGTTAAGTGAATTTCTTTATAGAAACCCTACAGTGCAGGAGGAGGCCATTTGGCCCATCAGTCTTTACCAACAACAATTGCATCCCAGACCCTGTCTCTACAACCCCACACATTTACCCGTCTAGCCTACACATCCCAGAACATTAAGGGGCATGGCCAATCAACCTAACATCTTTGGATTGTGGGAGGAAACCCACTCAGACACAGGGAGAATGTGCAAACTCCACACAGACAGTGACCCCGAGCCGGGAATCGAACCCAGGACCCTAGAGCTGTGAAGCAGCAGTGCTAACCACCATGCCGCCCATCCAACTTGGCTGTTGCAGACACCTCATATGTCCAGATCACCAACAACCTGTCCTGGTCCCTCCATGCAGACATTGTCGTTAAGAAAGCCCACCAACGCCTCTACTTTCTCAAAAGACTAAGGAAATTTGACATGTCCGCTATGACTTTCGTCAACTTTTACAGATGCACCATAGAAAGCATTCTTTCTGGTCGTATCACATCTTGGTATGGCTCCTGTTCTATTAAAGACTGCAAGGAACTACAAAGGGTCGTGAATGAAGCCCAGTACATCACGCAAACCAGCCTCCCATCCATTGACTCTGTCCACACTTCCCACTGCCTCGGAAGAGCAGACAGCATAATCGAGGGCCCCACGCATTCTCTTTTCCACTTTCTTCCTTCGGGAAAAAGATACAAAAGTCTGGGGTCACATATGAACTGACTCAAGAACAGCTTCTTCCCTGCTGCTATCAGACTTCTGAATGGACTGTTCTGTTGATCTTTCTCTACACCCTAGCTATGACCGTAACACCACATTCTACACTCCCTCCTTCTCTATGTACAGTGTGCTTTGTCTATATAGCGCACAACAAACAATACCTTTCACTTTATACCAATACATGTGACAATAATAGAATCCTACAGTGCAGAAAGAGGCCCTTCAGCCCATCGAGTCTGCACCAAATACAATCCCACCCAGGCCCTACCCCCATATTATACCCACTAATCCCAGGACACTAAGGGGTAATTTTAGCATGGCCAATCAACCTAACCCACACATCTTTGGACTGTGGGAGGAAACTGGAGGAAACCCACACAGACACAAGGAGAATGTGCAAACTCCACACAGACAGTGACCTGAGCCAGGAATCAAACCCAGGTCCCTAGAGCTGTGAAGCAGCAGTGCTAACCACTATGCTACTGTGCTGCCCTAATAACAATGTGGATATGTTGATAGCCAAGTTCCGCACACATGAGGACGGTCTCAACAGGGATCTTGGGTTCATGTCACACTATCTGTAACCCCCGTGACTTGCCTGGGTTTGCAAAACCTCACTTACTGTACTGTCTGGAGACAATACACATCTCTTTAAACTGTGATCAGTGCTCCTTCCACTCACATTGTCGGCCACTTTAAGACTTGAGTAGCAGGTTAGGTGTAAAGATTCGCATTCTAATCAGTAATCTGTAAACTGTCTGTGCTGTTATATGCTCTGTCCGAGGCCAGAACTCTCCATTCACCTGACGAAGGGACAAACCCCGAAAGCTAGTGAGCTTACTATCAAATAAATCGGTTGGACTGAAACCTGGTGTCGTCAGACTTTTTACTGTGCTGCCCTAATAAGCCATAATAAATCAAATCAAAATTGTCAATGTATCAGTGAGTGTGTGCTGTGACAATTACATTGTTGAGCAAATTGCCTTGCTAAAGACAAGTAATGGTTATTGGCTCAACTTTCAAAAGAGTGGAAATGGACACAGCTGGAACTGTGGGGATTTTTCTTTATATATGGAGTTTGTATTGCTGCTGAGTTGGATGCAGAATAAACTTGCTGAAGGTAAAAAACAAACTGATATCTTATTCCTCCGTCGAACATTAACAGCGACCCTCAGAACGTGAGACCCAGCCTGAATTACATCTTGTGCCCACCAAGGTGCGTGTCTCCGCAGGGGTGGAGGATTCAGGTGATTGCTGTGACACCTATTCAAGTTCACTTTCTTGCCTGTTCTGTGTGGGCTGGAGTGACTACTGGACAGGATCTCCTCACCTTCCCTTGCCCTCTTCCTGTGGCACCCGTGAGTGAGAGAGGAGAGAGTGAGTGGCGGAATGGGCTGCCCCCAACCTGCACGAACCTTAGCTTTCCCTGCGACGTGTGGATGCTCCTTGAGGTGCCCACTGACATCTCCGCAGGCTTGGCCTTGTTCATCTCCAGCCCGCTGGGCTTCCCCCCCCCAACTCTTTAATGTCAGAGGTGAGGCTGACCCCCCCCCAACTCTTGTCTTCTCTCTCCTACTGCGCCTCAACATATCCTGAGCAGAAAGTTAAGATGGAGTTGAGAAAAATTGGGTTTCGCGCACCTTTCTCGAGCATCCAGCTTTACAAATAACCCAAGGCATTGTGTGTGTCAGACTGACGCCCTGCGAGTTGTCCACAAGGGTTGCTGCTCTGTCTCTGTTTGTTTGTCCCTCCCCCCCCCCCGGTCTGGCCTCTCTGCTGCCGTGGCCAAGTGCCTGACAATTTTCTCCCCTTGCTCCCCTCCTCCGCCTGCCTCGACCCCCTTTGCCTTTGTGCAGTGGAGGAGGAAGTGAGAGAGAGCGCGAGGAGTTAAAATGCGCGTTGACTAACTGCGTGCAGAGGTGAGGGGCCCCGTTAAATCTTGAGTTGGGAGGCAAAGGGCTAAGAGAGAAAGCAACGTGAGTGCGGCGGAAGGGAAATTAATTCCTTCCATGCATCCTGATTTGAGAAATGGCAAGAAGGTGTCCGTGCCTTTAAGTGGGCAGAAAGCAGAGCAGCAAATGCCTATGGCCATACTAGTCTGAAAACGCCCGATCTCGTCTGATCTCGGAAGCTAAGCAGACTCAGGCCTGGTTAGTACTTGGATGGGAGACCGCCTGGGAATACCAGGTGCAGTAGGCTTTTGCTGCCGCCAGAGGCTGCTCAAACCCACCCCCCTCACACTGACATTCAGCACTCAACAAACATCCTTTTCACGCTCACTCCCGCGCACATACACTTCCTCTCTCTTTGCTGCGAGACTGTTTTTGTTGCACATTCTCCTCCTGCTACACGTAGAGAAGACGATGATGTCTGACGACACCAGGTTTAAGTCCAACCGATTTATTTGATAGTAAACTCACAAGCTTTCGAGGGGACTCCCTCTTCGTCAGGTGAATGGAGAGTTCTGGCCTCAGACAGAGCATATAAAGCACAGACAGTTTAGAGATTACTGATTAGAATGCGAATCTTTGCACCTAACCTGCTGTTCAAGTCTTAAAGTGGCCAACAATGTGAGTGGAAGGAGCACTGATCATAGGTTAAAGAGATGTGTATTGTCTCCAGACAGTACAGTAAGTGAGGTTTTGCAAACCCAGGCAAGTCCTGGGGGTTACAGATCGTGCGACATGAACCCAAGATCCCGGTTGAGGCCGTCCTCATGTGTGCGGAACTTGGCTATCAGTCTCTGCTCAGCGGCTCTGCGCTGTCGTGTGTGGTGAAGGCCACCTTGGAGACCGCTTACCCGAAGGTCAGAGGCCGAATGCCCGTGACCATTTGTCACTGCCCCTTTGTCAGGTGAGCGGGACGAAGGAGCAGCACTCCGAAAGCTAGTGGCGTTTGCTACCAAGTAAACCTGTTGGACTTTAACCTGGTGTTATGAGAGTTCTTACTGGGGAGGGGCACCAGAGAGGAGACAGAAGGTGCCGATAAAACTAGGAAGGGCCAATAACGATCGAATGAAGGGTACAGCAGAGAGAGCCAACATTAGATGGAACAGATAGCAAAACTGACGAGCGTGCTGTTGAAATGTCCGTGTGTTAGCGCGAGGAGTGTAACATCCAGTGCGATTCTCCGGCCTCACTCGCACAGGCACAAATCCCGTTATAGCTGGAGACCCTCATGAGGATTTACAACGGGCTTATCTCATTGTGACGTTCACCCCCTTCCTCACAGGTGGAGGTTCTGTGAGTGAACGGAGTGATTTATTATTGGTGACTGTATACAGCGGTGACCTCTCTACGCTGCTTTCACCCATGCTAACTGGGTGCCTATCATTCTTACTCTCCCACTCCGTCTAGATGTTTCCCCAGGATCCGCAGGTAGGTGGAGGAGGCTACATGTTGCCTGAGGTGAGCTTGGCGGGCGTCCCCTGGGCAACTGGGCATTGAGGGTCCTGGCCTCCTTTCAGGAAGCATGGATATCTCAGGCTGCCTTCATTGCTGGAGCTGAAGGTATGTCGCTCACAGGAAGGGGGGACTCCAATCGGCTGGACACTCCCAAGGTCTTCTGGGCCCAGGCTATAACCCAGACGATCCTCACCCCTTTGGGTGCCCGATGGACCTGCTGGTCCTCCATGGGATACAAGGGCAGCTGGAGTGAGAAACGGAAGCCCAACCATCCTCTGATGCTGACACTTCTGGATTCCCACTAGTGCACCCACCATCGTGTCTTCAGACATGGGGGTCATGAGGGGAACCATGCTGCGGACATCTCCTGCCATGGAGTGCACCCCCCCTGCACCAAGGTCTCCTCTGCGGATGCCACCCTCGCAGTGTTGGCCTCAGTGCGCTGCAGTCACAGAAGGTGATGGGACTCCTCCAGGCGATCTTGCAGTCCGAGTGGGGGAGGCTGCCATCCTCTCCCACTCTGCCTTTGCAGCCCCAGCAGCTGTGGGACGTCCGGGCCCAGGCGCAGCAGGGGCTCAGCAGAGTCCTGGCCTCCCTCCGAGTGCGTGTTCCCTGGGACATCCCTGCCTCTACCTGCTGTGGGTCTTCAGCTGTGAGGTGCTCACCAGTAAGTGACCCAGGAGCCTGCCTACATCGTGATCCCCCTGAAGTGTGAGTATCTGCGCTGGTGCCGGGTGTGGGTGACAGCTGTGACACTTCTTCAACAGTGAGGTCGAAGAACTCTCCCTGCTCGTGTCTGGTGGCCGTGAGGATGGTCCAGCCTGTTGACCTGCAACAGCAGGGCATCGGTGCGTCACAGGGGAACATTGATAACTCGCTTGAGAGTTGAGGAATGACAGCGTATCTTGAGCATTCTCACATTTGTCTGCTGACCCCAGTTCACTCTCAGCCCAAGCGCACTCTTCCTCCTCGCCGGACAGCTCGAGGCACCTCTCCTCGAACGGTGTGAGGGTTTGCAGCTCTGGACTGATTGGCTCAATTAAGTAGAGCTAGGGCAGGTTATGGCGGCGTGGGCTCGTTGGGCCGAAGGGCCTGTTTCCCGTGCTGTGTTGTTCTTCGTTCTTTGAATCAGAGGGGGGGACCGCCGCGGGCGCGATGTTCTTCTTGTGACCATAAAAACATCTGTCAGTGAGGCTCAAGATCTGATAAGAAATCAAACTGGAGCTGTCGGCACATTTCTCTCCAATTTTCTCACTGGACATTGCCAAATTCTGGCAAGATTTCCCCCAAATGTCACTAGTGAGATAGCTGTCCTGCTGTTTCAACCTTGTATGAGAAAGGCACACATGAAACATTGCTTTGTTTTTGACAAAGTAATAACTTTTTTGGGAAGTCAATGGATCTGCAGTTTACCCGGTCAGGAGGTTATTGTATCCAAACGTTATTGTATCCAGAAGTGGCTAGTTCAAGCAAAGAAATTATTGTAAATGGTGAGAGACTAAAGTCCCCATTAATCATCCCGTAGGAAACATCCCAAATGATCCTATGGTACAGGAATCTGACGTGACGCTCTGAAAGGTGTTACAATTGGTTCATTTTTTTCCTTCAGTGACAAAAGCTTGGATTTACTACCTGTAATGAGATGTCCCAAGGTACTCCATAGGAGTTTTGTGAAATAAGAGTCACAGAAGATATTCGCATGGCTAAAGCTTGATCAAAGAGGTCAGTTTTTTAAGGAGTGTCTTAAGGTGCACAGAGCGGTGCACCATAGAATCATAGAAACCCTACAGTGCAGATAGAGGCCCTTCGGCCCATTGAGTCTGCACCGAACACAATCCCACCCAGGCCCTATATCCCTACATATTATACCCACTAATCCCTCTAACCTACGCATCCCTGGACACTAAGGGGCAATTTCTCAGCACGGCCAATCAACCTAACCCGCACATCTTTGGACGGTGGGAGGAAACCGGAGTACCCGGAGGAAACCCACGCAGACACGAGGAGAATGTGCAAACTCCACACAGACAGTGACCCGAGCCGGGAATCGAACCCTGGAGCCGTGACGCAGCAGCGCTAACCCACTGTGCTACCGTGCCACCCAAGAGAGGGAAATCCAGGGCTTAGGGCTAAACAACTCAAGGCCTGTCGCCACAAGTCTCCTTCGCAAAACTGGAGTCATCAGTGGGAAAACTGGTTGGAGTCATACCTAACCCAAAGGAAGATGGTTGGAGGTCAATCGTCTCAGTTCTGGGGCATCACAGCAGGAGTTCCTCAGTGTAGTGTCCTAGGCCCAACCACCTTCAGCTGCTTCACCAATGACTTTCCATTCATCAGAAGGTCGGAAGTGTGGATGTTCACTGATGACTGCACAATGTTCAGCATCGTTCGCGATGGCTCAGATACTGAAGCAGTTTATGTCCAAATGCAGCAGGACCTGGACAGTGTCCAGCTTTGGGCTGACAAGCGGGAAGTAAAATTCATACCCTACAAGTGCCAGGCAATGACCATCTCCAACAGAGGGACCTGGGGGTCCTTGTGCACAAATCGCAAAAACCCAGTCTGCAGGTGCAGCAGGTGATCAAGAAGGCGAATGGGATGTTGACCTTTATAGCGAGGGGGATTGAATATAAAAGTAGGGAGGCCTTGCTGCAACTGTACAGGGTACTGGTGAGGCCACAGCTGGAGTACTGTGTGCAGTTTTGGTCGCCGCACTTGCGCAAGGATATATTGGCCTTGGAGGGAGTGCAGAGGAGGTTCACTAGGCTGATACCGGAGATGAGGGGGTTGGACTATGAAGAGAGACTGAATAGACTGGGTCTGTACTCGTTGGAGTTTAGAAGGATGAGGGGGGGGATGTTATAGAGACGTATAAGATAATGAAGGGGGTGGATAGGGTAGAGGTAGAGAGATTCTTCCCGCTTAGAAAGGACAGCAGGACTAGAGGGCACAGCCTCAAGATAAGCGGGGGTGCAGTTTAGATCACAGTTGAGGAGGAACTTCTTCACTCAAAGGGTGGTGAATCTCTGGAATTCTCTGCCCGTTGAAGTGGTGGAGGCTGCCTCGCTAAATATATTTAAGTCACGGGTAGATAGGTTTTTGATAGACAGGGGAATTAAGGGTTATGGGGAGAAAGCGGGAAAGTGGAACTGATCTACTTCAGATCAGCCACGATCTTATTGAATGGCGGGGCAGGCTCGAAGGGCTAGATGGCCTACTCCTGCTCCTATTTCTTATGTTCTTATGTTCTAACAAGGGAGAATTTAACCGTCAATTCTTGGTGTCCAATGGTATTGTCGTCACTGAATCCCCCACTATCAACATTCTGGGGGTTATCATTGACCCGAAACTGAACTGGACTAGCCATATAAATACGGTGGCTACCAGAGAAATTCAAAAGCTAGGAATCCTGCTGTGAGTAACTCACCTCCTGATGCCCCAAAGCCTGTCCACCATTTACAAGGTGCAAGTCAGGAGTGTGATGGAGTACTCTCCACTTGCCTGGAGGGGTGCAGCTCCAACAACACTCGACACCATCCAGGACAAAGCAGGCCACTTGATTGCTACTCCTTCCACAAACAGTCACTGAGATAACCACCTTTTCAAGGGCAATAAGGGATGGACAATAAATGCTGGCCAGCCAGCGACACCCGTATCTGGCAATTGTCCTACTGAATAGTATTCGTAGAACAATTAGAATCAGGGATGGACAAGAGGCAGGCTGGTACAAAAGATTAAATCACATGGGATCAGGAGTGAACTTGCTAAGTGGGTTCAGAATTGGCTTGGCCATAGAAAAAGTCTGACAACACCAGGTTTAAGTCCAACCGATTGAACCTGGTGTTGTCAGACTTTTTACTGTGTTTATCCCCAGTCCAACGCCAGCATATAAGAACATAAGAACATAAGAAATAGGAGCAGGAGTAGGCCATCTAGCCCTTCGAGCCTGCCCCGCCATTCAATAAGATCATGGCTGATCTGTTGTGGCTCAGTTCCACTTTCCCGCCCTCTCCCCATAACCCTTAATCCCCTCTCTTATCAAGAACCCATCAACCCGCTTCTTAAAAATATTTAGCGAGGCAGCCTCCACCACTTCAACGGGCAGAGAATTCCAGAGATTCACCACCCTTTGAGTGAAGAAGTTCCTCCTCAACTCTGTTCTAAACCGCCTCCCCTTTATCTTGAGGCTGTGCCCCCTAGTCCTACTGTCTTTTTTGAGCAGGAAGAGTCTCTCCACCTCTATCCTATCCATCCCATTCATCATCTTATACGTCTCAATGAGATCTCCCCTCATTCTTCTAAACTCTAACGAGTACAAGCCTAGTTTATTCAGCCTCTCCTCATAGCTACATATCTACATATCTACATCTTGGCCATAGAAGATAGAAGGTAGCGATGGAAGGGTGTTTTTGAATGGAGGCTGTAACCAGTGGTGTTCCGCAGGGACTGGTGCTGGGACCTCTGCTGTTTGTAATATATATGTATAAATGACCTGGAAGAAAATGCAACTGGTCTGATTGGCAAGTTTGCGGATGATACTAAGATTGGCGGAGTTGGGGATAGTCATGAAGATTGTCAGAGGGTACAACATAGGCTGGAAAAATGGTCGGAGAAATGACAGGTGGAATTTAATCTGGACAAATGCGAGGCGATGCGTTTTGGAATTCAGATGGGAACTATAACATAAATGGCAGAACCGTCAGGAGCATTGACGCAGAGAGAGATCTGGGAGGAGTACAAGTCCACAGATTCGTAAGTGGCAGCACAGGTGGAGAAAGAAAAGCATCATGCTTGCCTTCACTCGACGGGGCATCGAGTATAAAAATTGGAAAATTATGTTACAGTTGTATAAAACATTGGTTAGGCCACGTTTGGAATACTGTGTCCAATTCTGGTCAACACGTTACAAGAAGGACATGGAGGCTTTGGAGAGAGTTCGGAAAAGTGCCAGGTTGCCTGGTATGGAGGGTATTAGCTATGAGGAGAGATTGAATAAGCTGGGACTGATCCCCCAGGAAAGATGACGGCTGAGGGACGACCTAATATAAGTTTATAAAATGATGAGGGGTGTAGATAGGGTGAACAGTTGGAAGCTTTTTCCCAGGGTAGAAATGGCAATTATGGGGGGCATAAGTTTAAGACAAGGGTGAAAGGTTCAGTGGAGGTGTGCAGGGGAAGTTTTTTACACAAAGTTGGGAACACACTGCCAAGTGAGGTGGCTGAGGCAGTTACGTTAGCCACATTTAAGACTTATCTAGATAGGCATATGAACAAATGGGGAACAGAGGGATATAAGTGGTTGGTCGAGATAGGACAACATGATCGGTGCAGGCTTGGAGGACCGAAGGGCCTGTTCCTGTGCTGTATCATTCAATCTCTTCTACTGCTGATGAACAGTGGCAACACCATGTACCATCTACAAGATGCACTGCAGGAACTCACCAAGCAGCACCGTCCAAACCCACGACCATTACTCTATACAGTCATAGAGAATTACAGCATGGAAACAGGCCCTTCGGCCCAACTTGTCCATGCCACCCTTTGCTTTTAAACCCCTAAACTAATCCCAATTCCCCGCATTTGGCCCATATCCCTCTATACCCATCTTACCCATGTAACTATCCAAATGCTTTTTAAAAGCCAAAATTGTATCCGCCTCCACTACTGCCTCTGGCAGCTCGTTCCAGACACTCACCACCCTCTGTGTGAAAGAATTGCCCCCCTGGACACTTTTGTATCTCTCCCCTCTCACCTTAAACCTAAGCCCTCTGGTTTTAGACTCCCATAACTTAGGGAAAAGATACTGACTATCCGGCTGATCTGTGCCACTCATTATTTTATAGACATCAAAGATCACCCCTCAGTCTTCTATGGATTTGTGAGAAGCCCATTTTTCTGTTTTTTATTCTATCTCTTCTGTCATTCAGGGAGCTCGAGATTTGTGCTACCTTTCTCCCTCATGAAAATGTACTTTGATTACATCTGCCCTCTTTAAATGCATTCCATTGTTGAATTATAATTGTGACTACCAGTATTTGACTCTAGTTTATCTGTGCGAGATCCATTCTCGTCCCTTTGAAATTGCCTCTCTCCACTCGTTCTTTTCCCGGGACAACTGTAATCTCGTAATACAATGATCACTGTTGCTTAAATATGACAATTGATCCGCCTCATTCCCCAGAATCAGATCCAGCAATGCTTTTTTTTCTCATTTGGCCGGGATCATACCGGGATAGAAAGTTCTGCTGAACACACTGTAGAGCTGTGGAGCTGGATAGGGGGCCAGCGGAGGTGGAGACTGGAGAGATTGACAAAGATGGCATTTACAAAAAGGCAAAGGGAGTGGAATGGTGATGATCAAGGTTAAGAGTGGTGCTGATGGCAGCCTACTGAGAGATCGGAATATCACAGGAGTCAGGTTGATCATGCCATTGAGAACCAGGTAGTATAGAAAATTCGGAGAGGAACTGGAAAAGAAATAAGAGCAGCAAAGCGGGAGGATGAAAAGGTTTGTGGTTGCAAATCAAAGAGGTTGTGGACTCATGCGTATTTGTTTCAACGTGGGAAGTGTAACAGGTAAGGCAGATGAACTTAGAGCTTGGGTTAGTACTTGGAACTATGCTGTAAACAGAATGTCAAAGGACAACCTGAAACAGGTAGCAGGTAGCCTCCAGTGGGGTGGGGTGCTGGGAGACAGGAGTAAGGGAAAAAAGCTGGGAAACGAGATTTTAAAAAAATGAAACAATGGGAGAAATGAAAATAAAAAAACGAAATAAAATAATTTGATGGAAATAGAGTGAAGGTGGAGGAGAGAGCTCATGGTCTGAAGTTGTTGAACTCAGTGTTAAGTCCAGAAGACTGAATGCAAAAAGATAAGAAAGAATGCTCACTGTTTATTGAGTCTTTTGATGGTCACTGTAGCTGCTGCAAATATATTTCCAGGTTCACCTTTAGATTTAAGGAGTTGAGTTGAAGCCCACGTAACTGCAACTGCTGAGGACAACTTATTTTTAAGAACATAATCCATCTCTTCTGAAGGTCATTCATTTTTGCACCTGAGGTTCTTTTCAACTGAAAATTCGTTGTCTCTGTGCTGGATTTTCACACTAATAAAGATAGGACTTGAGAGCGGGATCATTGGTATTGGTGCCATTGGTAAATTTCCAAACCACTTGCTGCTTCTGTTTCAGCAACTGTCACCAATATTCAGAACTCAATATCAGTTGGAGGTCAAATGTTTCCCAGTCCTACCAGACTGTTCCTTTGTGTCCTTCTGCTGGTCATCCATTCTCCCCCCCACATGCCTACAGACTTCAAACAGCAACTTCCATAAATGTGTTATCCATGAAGAAGTCAACTTGGCGAATGTCCCATGGTGATGGCAGACTGTCATTCTGAATCCCGAGCTGCTCCAGCTGGTGGCACCTCCTGTACACGTGGCCATCCAGGTCACTGGGAATGTTCAAGATTCCCAAATGGAACAGGATGTGCAGAGGGGTCAAGCGATTGGAAGGAGGCGACAACTGTGGGACCCGCAGTTAAAATTAATTGGCTAATTTAAATACTGCTTGAGTGTCCTGGGTGGTGGCCAAGAAGCAAGGCCCAAGGGCTGGCAAACAGGGGAGAATAGCGGAGAGCAAGAAAGGGCGGTGTAAGAACAAAGAGAATTTCAGCACCCGAACAGGCCCTTTGGCCCTCCATGGTGCTGCCATGAACTCAAACCCCCGACCCACCTGGGGACCACATCCCTCTATTTCCATCCTATTTGTCCAAATGCCCCTTAAAAATTGCTATCATATCTACTTCCACTATCTCCCTCAGCAGCTGGTTCCTGGCACCCAGCGCCCGCTGTGTCTCGTACACCTCCTTTAAACCTTTCCCCTCGCACCTTAAACCTGTGTCCCCTAATAATTGACTCATCCACCCTGGGAAAAAGCTTCTGACTATCCACCCTGTCCATGCTGTTAATGGGATTGAGGGTTATAGATAGGCCTGGTAGGTAATTAAGAACATAAGAAATAGGAGCAGGAGTCGGCCATCTAGCCCTTGGAGCCTGCCCCGCCATTCAATAAGATCACGGCTGATCTGAAGTGGATCAGTTCCACTTTCCCGCTTTCTCCCCTTAATTCCCCTGTCTATCAGAAACCTATCTACCCGTGACTTAAATATATTTAGCGAGGCAGCCTCCACCACTTCAACGAGCAGAGAATTCCAGAGATTCACCACCCTTTGAGTGAAGAAGTTCCTCCTCAACTCTGAACTAAACTGCTCCCCCCTCATCTTGAGGCTGTGCCCTCTAGTCCTGCTATCCTTTCTAAGCGGGAAGAATCTCTCTACCTCTACCCTATCCATCCCCTTCATTATCTTATACGTCTCCATAAGAGCCCCCCTCATCCTTCTAAACTCCAACGAGTACAGACCCAGTCTATTTAGTCTCTCTTCATAGTCCAACCCCCTCATCTCCGGTATCAGCCTAGTGAACCTAAAGGTAGGGATATGATCGGCGCAACTTGTGGGCTGAAGGTCCTGTTTGTGCTGTGGTCTTCTATGTTCTGTGCCTCCCATCATCTTGTAGACTTCTATCAGGTTGCCCTCTCAACCTCCGTCGTTCCAGTGAGAACAAACCAAGTTTCTCCAACCTCTCCTCATAGCCAATGCCCTCCGTCCCAGGGCAACATCCTGGTAAATCTTTTCTGTACCCTCTCCAAAGCCTCCACACCCTTCGGGCGGTAAATGCTCATAGTGGATTTGGAGATCCTGAGGGGGATTCTCCAGCTTTGTTGCGCTGTTAGTAGATCATGCCGGTGCTGGAGAATAGCGAGAATAGGTGCCCCCCCCCCCCCCCACTCCCCCTCCTCACCACCACCAGTATTGACTCAAAAGACCCAACTCCCCAAGAATGTGACTGGAGGATTGCGATGCAGAGTGTGCCTGAGAGACAGGCCTGGATCATTCCACGTTATTCACTATTATAACACTTAAATATTTTCTGGGAGAGTTTGGCACCCTCTGATGGTGCAAGAGGATGATCCGGCAGTAATAATTCGGACTGCCAAAGAGGCGAAAGTGCGAAATGATCCAATAAAAATATTCAGTCAGAAGTGTGTACTGAAGTCCCCACCCTGAGGTGACTCAGAAGCTGATGTTCATGCTGACCATTGAAATTCTCTTTTGGAGCATTTTCAGGGAAGTCTCTGGGACAGAATTCTCCCCCCCAAAAAAAATTCAAAGTGTTTGTGTGATAGCTGGAGTAATTCCTGTTGTTTTTTTTTTCATTCAGTGGGAGTTCAGAAAAGCGTCTCCCACACTCCGTGCATGGCAGGGGCCACCGGCGCGACTTTATCGTTCAGTTTCAGATGCTGGGGCCCGGTCCCGCTGGAGAGGCTGGAATCAGAGCGCTGAGCCGAGCTGTCAGCGCCGAGGTTGGCGCACGCGCACAGCGGCTGCACGCTGACAACCTCCCCAGACGCTGGCCAGCCCTGCGCCTCCCATAACGCTGGCCCCCAACCCCCCCGGACATTCCCGGGTCCAGCCCCATCCCCTCCCCCAAAGTTCCCAACCCCATGCAGGCTGACCACCCCTCCCCCATCCTCCTCCCCTCTCCCCCCCCCAACCCCCCACCCCCTCCCGCCTATTGCCCACCCTGATCCGCTGGCGTCCCTCCTTTCCCGACCGATCCCTATGCAGAGTGGCAGCGGGACACCCCCCCCCCCCCCCACCACCTGAGACCCACTGATCGTTCCTTAGACCCCTCCCCAGCAGGCCTCACTCCTTCAGGCCCTGCCCCCCCCCCCCATAGGCCCCCCCCCCCCCCCCACCCTTGGCACTGCCCAATGACAGTACCTAGGTGCCCCACTTGACATTGGCACTTTGCCCCTTGGGCAGTGCTGAGGGACACAAGCCAGCACTGCCAGGTGCCCACGGAGCACTCCCCCTGCCACCCGCCTCCCTGGGGAGGCCCTGATTGCGCCCCTAACCCAGCAGTGGGAGACACAAGCGAGAACGAATGCCCCCGCTAACCCCATGAATAGGGTTGCCATGGGATTCTCCTGAGCTAATTAACACAGCGGAATCGCAGCCTCTATTTTGCACTTGGAACATTTCGGTAACGTCTCTGGCGACAATAAAGATTTCTTTTCATTTATCCCTTCTGTCCAGGTACTAACTGTATCAGGAATTTCCATCGATATGGGGCTGGCCTCAGCACGCGACACACTCACATCTCAGATATAATTGCAGGCTGCACAGTGGTCGGCGACGACTGCAGGAGAACATTATCCGGCGGGATCAAAGAACGACAAGGGTGTTAATTTGGTTCCCGTAGCGATGATAGGGTGAGTCTTGTGTCCTCCTGGAGGTATGTGCCTAGTGCTTCACGTCATTAGTGTACGCTTAAACTGGACCAGCAACACGGCAGCTCAGTGACTGTTTGCTGTGCAGGGACATGGATTTGGGTCAGTGTCTGTGGGCAAGAAACAATACTTTTCACTGTGTACTAATACATGTGACAATAATAAACCGAATCAAATTAGTTTTGTTCCCAAAAATTTGTTGTGTTTGAAAATAATTAGAGATTAGAGAGTGCTTTCGACAGAAAGTGCTGCCTCTGTCATGTCCTTCCTTCACTTTTAATGTTTTTTTGTGTTTGGTCTGAAGACCCGGGTTACTGCAGGTGTGATGAAAACTGTGGAGACTTCGTACAGCACCTCCAGTGGCCACACCCTGTATGGGGTCAACAGGTAAAAATGGATAATGTGCTGACTTCAAATCACTCTCCAGTGATCAGAAGTGAGGAGCCTTTATGGCACGTGTTCACTAAATTATTCGGAGTATCATTTAGTTCATCTATCCCAGTAAATCAAAGGGCAAACAATTCTCACTCTCAAAGATGCCCAGCAAGTCTGCTGTAAGTAAGCCCCTGATACACAGAAAACAGGAGCCGAAGTAGACCATTCAGCTCTTCGAGTCTGCGCCACCATTCATTGTGATCATGGCTGATTATCCAACTCAATAGCTTGATCCCGCCTTCCCCCATATTCTTTGATCCATTTCGCCTATATTAAGCATCTCCTTGAAAACATTCTTCTTTTTTGGCCTCAAAAGTGGTAATAATTCCACAGGCTCACCACTCTTTGGGTGAAGACATTTCTCCTAATCTCAGCCCTAAAATGTTTACCCATGTCCTCAGACTGTGACCCCTGGTTCCGGATTCTCCCACCATCAGGAACATCCTTCCTGTATCTACCCTAACTAGTCCTGTTAGAATTTTATCAGTTTCTATGAGATTACACCCTCATTCTTCTAAATTCCAACAAATTCAATCCAACTCAATCTCTCTCCGTACATCAGTCCCGCCGTCCCAGGAAACCTTCACTGCACTCTCTCCATAGCAAGAACATCCTTCCTCAGATAAAGAGGACAAAACCGCACGCAGTACTCCAGGTCTGGCCTCACCGAGGCCCCATGTAAGATGTCCCTGCTCATGTACTCGAATCCTCTCCCTGTGAAAGTTAACATACCATTTGCCTTCTTCACCTGCGTGCAACCCCCAAGCTTCAAATCCTACTCCTGTTCTGCATTTAACACACATATACAAATAAATGAAGGGATTAATGGTTATGCTAATTAGTCAATGGTGTCAATAATGATGTAAGCATGACATCAAGCGAGATGACTAAGAGACTCCATGGAAGCAAGACACAGGAACAGTCTGTCAGAGAACAATCATCTCACCAAAACATCTTAGATTGTAAATAGTTGCAAATAGTTTTAATAATCGGAGACCGGGTTCGATTCCCAGCTTAGGTCACTGTCTGTGTGGAGATTGCACATTCTCCCTGTATCTGAGTTGGTTTTCCTCCAGGTGCTCCAGAGGAGCAGGGTTGCATTCTTCCTTAGTCCCCAGTTTACTCATGTAGCTTTGATTTGAAGTTTCTGAGCCTTCCTAGCAAGCTGAAACCTGTGAAATCCTCTCTACTGCAATGGAAACCTTTGATCTCTCTTAATTCCAAAGCACATTGCTTGGAAATCAGCTTCCATTAGTAGCTCAATGGATTTCTAATCAGCCTCCAGCCACCTGTGTTTTCAGTTCTGATTTTTTATTTCTGATTCTCATTTCTCTTCATACTTGGATACTTCTCCAGTACCCCATTGATCCTAACCGCAATATTGACAAAAGATGTAAGCCGGATTGACAGCCTGTGATTTAACTTCCTCTTTTAAAAACGACATTCATTTTGGAGAAACTGCATGCTGTCAATTACATTCTTTGTCAACATTAAGGTTAGCATCAATGGGGTACTTGAAAAAGATTCAATGAAAAGCTAAATGGATTTCTATCACGCTCCAGCCACCTGAGTTCATTTTAATTTCCTTTCACCTTGAATGCTTCTCAAGGCACATCACAATGAATTTATTCGAGACCAAAGGTTACCAGTGGAACGGAGAGGGTTTCAAAGGTTTCAATTTGCCTGGAAGCAGATGTTGATCATAGGGCAGGTTGAAATCACCATAAGAAGAGTAAGAAGTCTCACAACACCAGGTTAGAGTCCAACCAGTTTATTTGATAGTAAACCCACAAGCTTTCAGAAACGGTGCCCCTTCACACCTGACGAAGGGATATCATTTCCGAAAGCTTGTGGGTTTACTATCAAATAAACCTGTTGGCCTTTAACCTGGTGTTGTGAGACTTCTTACTGTGTTTACCCCAGTCCAACGCCGGCATCTCCGCATCATGAAATCACCATGCCAGGGGTGATCTTCAGGTCGGCCAGGGCTACAAGGGCCCTCATCCGAGAGGAGAGTGACAAGGTCAACCTCTGGTCCCCAGCCTGTACCATTAATCTAGCACAGTTGGGAGGCCATCGCACAAATCCAGTTCAATCTACCATCTGTTTCCCATTAAACAAAGCTACGTTGTCACAGAAATGAGTGTACTGTGTAATAGTAAAATGATGTATCACACCTATTTTCTCTCCATCATTTTCTCCTGTGGCTTGTGGTTCATTGTCTCTAGCTGCTCCTTGGAGCGCGTTGCTGTATTGTATGAGACTTTCCATTTACCATTCTCCCTTCCATTGCTGCTCTCAGATCTTTGTTCCAGGCAGGATCCTGGCAGAGGGAAAACACCAATGAAACCACCTAGCTTTGTGATTTCATAAACCGTTCACAACAGAAATCGATAAGAACATAAGAAATAGGAGCAGGAGTAGGCCATCTGGCCCTTCGAGCCTGCCCCGCCATTCAGTAAGATCATGGCTGATCTGTCGTGGCTCAGTTCCACATTCCCGCCCTCTCCCCATAACCCTTAATCCCCTCTCTTATCAAAAACCCATCAACCCGCGTCTTAAAAATATTTAGCAAGGTAGCCTCCACCACTTCAACGGGCAGAGAATTCCAGAGATTCACCACCCTTTGAGTGAAGAAGTTCCTCCTCAACTCCGTTCTAAACCGCCCCCCCTTTATCTTGAGGCTGTGCCCCCTAGTCCTACTGTCTTTTTTGAGCGGGAAGAGTCTCTCCACCTCTATCCTATCCATCCCATTCATCATCTTATACGTCTCAATGAGATCTCCCTCATTCTTCTAAACTCTAACGAGTACAAGCCTAGTTTATTCAGCCTCTCCTCATAGTTCAACCCCCTCAACTCCGGTATCAGCCTAGTAAACCTCCTCTGCACTCCCTCCAAGGCCAAAATATCCTTGCGTAAGTGCGGCGACCAAAACTGCACACAGTACTCCAGCTGCGGCCTCACCAGTGCCCTATACAGCTGCAGCAAGACCTCCCTACTTTTATATTCAATCCCCCTCGCTATGAAGGCCAGCATCCCATTCGCCTTCCTGACCACCTGCTACACCTGCAGGCTGGGTTTTTGCGACTCATGCACAAGGACCCCCAGGTCCCTCTGCACCGTCGCCTGCTGCAGTTTTTCGCCACGTAAGTAATAGTCCTTCCTACCAGAAGATACTCTGGCTGCATCATCATGCGCTTGTTCTTAATTCTTGCCTGTGTGGGAGGCACCGTCACCTCTGCTGCTGTCCTCTACAGTGCTGCCCCCAACCCTGAGCACCTTGCACTTCTGTTTGACCTCTTCACAGGTGGCAAGCACAATTTAACAGCGTTACACAGCACATTTGAGATTTAGCTGCCTGGTCATGGGCTAGATTAACCAAGATAAGTGGTCAGAGCAACAGTCGCAATGTCTTATAAAGGTCTGGCATATACAGGATTAATGTGAGGCTGAGACAGTACTGCCTACACAGCAATGCAAGAGAGTATATGACCTGCACCCAAGGACCAGTCTAGTGTTGGACAGAGCTGTATGTACCAGCCAGCACGGAAACAGCTTGTACCCTCTACGACATATTTGTTAATGGTTTTACGAGTCAATAAAGGCTTACAGTTAACCTATGTATGACTCCTTCAGACCTAGTGGAGTGTAAGCAGCACCATACAACGTATATATAGTCACAGACAAGGAGAATTCACATCCACAATGTTGGCCGAGATTCTCAAATAAGCATTCAGAGATATTCTTCAACTTCCCAGCCGTGTTTCAAACCAAATATTTGACTCAGGAAACAGAGAGGGGGACTTTGCTGACCCAAATTAGAAACCTGAATACCAGTAGCAAGAAAATTTGCATTCTTCGAGTAATCAACTGAGCAAATGATGAGAGCAAGATTCGAGTATGGAGCTCCAATAAACAGCAAAACGTGTGGAATTATTATGGTAAAAATTCACAGAACAACAACAGTGGAAGATTTCGAACCTGATATTGAAGAACAACTGCAAAACATCATATCAAAAGATCTGTAAAAGAAAACAATGAATAAATACTCTAAATCATAGAATCCATACAGTGGACAAGGAGGCCATTCAACCCATCAAGTCTGCACTGACAACTATCCCACCCAGGCCCCACTCCTGTGATCCCCCTGACACCAAGGGGCAATTTAACATGGTTAATCAATTTAACCCGCACATATGTGGTCGCCTCACTACAGGAAGGATGTGGAAGTTATTGAGAGGGTGCAGAGGAGATTTACAAGGATGTTGCCTGGATTGGGAGGCATGCCTTATGAAGGTAGGTTGAGGGAGCTCAGTTTCTTCTCCCTGAAGAGACGAAGGATGAGAGGTGACCTGATAGAGGTTTATAAAATGTTGAGAGGTATAGATAGGGTGGATTCTCAGAGGCTATTTCCCAGGGCTGAAATGGTCGCTACGAGAGGACACAGGTTTAAGGTGCTGGGGAGCAGGTACAGAGGAAATGTCAGGGGTAAGTGTTTCACTCAGGGGGTGGTGAGTGAGTGGAATCGGCTGCCGTCAGTGGTGGTGGAGGTGAACTCGCTGGGGTCTTTTAAAAGACTTCTGGATGAGTATATGGGATTTAATGGGATTGAGAGTTACAGGTAGTTCTATGGCCTGATAGGTATGAATATGATCGGCGCAACTTGTGGGCTGAAGGGCCTGTTTGTGCTGTAGTGTTCTATGTTCAATATGTGGGAGGAAACCCACACAGACACAGGGAGAATGTGCAAACTCCAAACAGACAGTGACCCAAGCCGGGAATTGAACCCAGGCCCCTGGCACTGTGAGGTAGCAGTGTGAACCACTGTGCCATCGTGCCAGAGAAGTTTGGAGTTCAATAAACCCCAACGCCACAGCACCCAGAGGAGCACCCGGAGAAAACCCACACAGACATGGGGAGAATGCGCGAACTCCCACAGATACCGGCCCAAATCCCTGTATCTGCACAGCAAACAGTGATAGTCACTGAGCTGTCGTGTTGCCCATCTGCTGGTCCAGTTTTAAGCGTACACAAACGACGCAAAGTACTAGGCCACTCTCGAAACATCCAAGAGCAGCCCACGCACGACCGACCGTGTGCATGCCCCGCGTTAGACAACAAGCTTTTTATTTATTTATTTTATTTATAAACAGAGCAAGTGGTAAACAGGTCAAAAAAAAGCACCTTAGTAAAATTCCTTACAATTGAAAGGTACAACGTTTTAGCCCACCAATCCTTAAGGCAATCACTTCTGTCCACATGGGAAATCCTACAAATTTCATGGAGGTTTGGATATGAAATACAATCAGTTCTACAGCTCCTATCTGGTTTTCTGTGGCTTTGGCCAGGAGGCTGATCTCTGTAAGCTGTCATCTCGCATCAGTTCGGTGAAGTCTCACGTCGAGAAAGCACTTAAAATCTCTAGACATGAAATAATGGGCCTCTGGGAGAAGTTAATATTCTCATAAATTATTGTAAGTAGATGTTTGGTTGTTGATACTGTCTTTAGAATTAATTCTTAAGTTGCATTGTGAGCGGTTTTAAGATTGAATTAGTAGCTACAAGCATGAGATGATGACATGGATAGATGGTCATTCTGTCAAAGAACTGAATGATTTATAACTGTGGTTTTATCTCTCTATGTGGATGACACTAAGGCCCCGAGACGTTTGATCGGAGCTCCAGCCCTCACTTTCTTCTCGATTCCCCAGTTAATCCCAGTGCCCTTCCCCGCACCCTGCCCCTCATACCCGCACATCGATGTAACCTTGTGAATGGATCATATAAATGCTGGGAATGGGTACTCATTCAGGAATGTTGTTAAATATTCCGAGTGCCTCATCATTCTCCTGGTGAGGTGCATGAACGATGAGCAAGGTTGCCACTGTTCCTGTCTAATGTCTAAGGAAAGCACATAGAACATGACAGCGCAGTTCAGGCCCTTCGGCCCTCGGTGTTGCACCGACCAGATTGATACCGGAGATGAGGGGGTTGGACTATGAGGAGAGATTGAATAGACTGGGTCTGTACTCGTTGGAGTTTAGAAGGCTGAGGGGGGGATCTTATAGAGACGTATAAGATAATGAAGGGGATGGATAGGGTAGAGGTAGAGAGATTCTTCCCGCTTAGAAAGGATAGCAGGACTAGAGGGCACAGCCTCAAGATAAGGGGGCGGGGGGGCAGTTTAGAACGGAGTTGAGGAGGAACTTCTTCACTCAAAGGGTGGTGAATCTCTGGAATTCTCTACCCATTGAAGTGGTGGAGGCTACCTCGCTGAATATATTTAAGTCACGGGTAGATAGGTTTTTGATAGACAGGGGAATTAAGGGTTATGGGGAGAAAGCGGGAATGTGGAACTGATCCACTTCAGATCAGCCATGATCTTATTGAATGGCGGGGCAGGCTCGAAGGGCTAGATGGCCTACTCCTGCTCCTATTTCTTATGTTCTTATGACCAGTGGAACCAATCTAATGACCCTCTAACCTAAACTATTCCAATGTTATCCATACGTCTATCCAATGACCATTTGAATGCCCTTAAAGTTGACGAGTCCACAACTGCTGCAGGCAGGGCATTCCACGCCCATACTACCCTCTGAGTAAAGAACCTACCTCTGACATCCGTCCTATAATTGCCACCCCTCAATTTAAAGCTATGTCCCCTCGTGTTAGCCATCACCATCCGAGGAAAAAGGCTCTCACTGTCCACCCTATCTAACCCTCTGATCATCTTGTATGCCTCAATCAGGTCACCTCTTAACCTTCTTCTCTCTAACAAAAACAACCTCAAGCCCCTCAGCCTTTCCTCACAAGACCTTCCCACCATACCAGGCAACATCCTGGTAAACCTCCTCTGCACCCTTTCCAATGCCTCCACATCCTTCTTATAATGCGGCGACCAGAACTGTACGCAATACTCCAAGTGCGGCCGCACCAGAGTTTTGTATATTTGCAACATGATCTCACGGCTCCGAAATTCAATCCCTCTACCAATAAAAGCTAACACACCATACGCCTTCTTAACAAGCTTATCAACCTGGGTGCCAACTGTCGAGGATTGGCAGTTAACCAGGGAAGATATTAGGGATGGCATTTTTAAAATCATTTTTTAAAAAATGCAATAAATGAATATATATTATCGCTGACGACTTATGTTGTATGGAATGGTGCTGAGATTGTTTGTATTGTAGTCATGACATTTTCATTTTTTTGTTGGATGCATTGTGTGGTGAAATGGAGTGGTCGCGATGTTTTAAATGCTGTGTCCTTGTGCCCACCCCCGCCAACTTTCTGCTGTTCCTTTACTGTCGCTGGGTCATACTTTTGGAACTCACACACACACACACACACACACACACACACACACACACACACACACACACACACATCACTGCCTCGCTCCCTTTGTTTCACATTCTCTGGTTAACACATAGGGACAAGCTGTGGGGTGGTGTGGGTGCAAGTCAGAGGGAGAAATGAAAGTAATCTAGTGGAAATAAAAGCTGGGGGGGGTTGGGGTTTGGGGGTGAGGGCTGTACCAGGATTCGGCAGCTGAAAGGACAGATAGAACATAGAACACTACAGCACAAACAGGCCCTTCGGCCCACAAGTTGCGCTGATCATATCCATACCTACCAGGCCATAGAACTATCTGTAACTCCCAATTCCATATACTCATCCAGAAGTCTTTTAAAAGACCCCAGCGAGTTCGCCTCCACCACCACCAACGGCAGCCGATTCCACTCACTCACCACCCTCTGAGTGAAAAACTTACCCCTGACATCTCCTCTGTACCTGCTCCCCAGCACCTTAAACCTGTGTCCTCTCGTAGCGACCATTTCAGCCCTGGGAAATAGCCTCTGAGAATCCACCCTATCTATTCCTCTCAACACCTTATAAACCTCTATCAGGTCGCCTCTCAACCTTCGTCTCTCCAGGGAGAAGAGTCCCAGCTCCCTCAACCTATCTTCATAAGGCATGCCTCCCAATCCAGGCAACATCCTTGTAAATCTCCTCTGCAGCCTCTCAATAGCTTCCACATCCTTCCTGTAGTGAGGCGACCAGAACTGCGCACAGTACTCCAAGTGGGGTCTGACAAGGGTCTTATAAAGTCTTATAGGGTGTACAGAAAACTAGGAGGGACAAAGAACAACAGAACAAAGGTGGAAAGAGAAGCAATTAAATGGATTAGGAAAGCAAAATGTGTTTCGGTTACAGTGAGTAGCACGAGAAATAATGTGGACAAATTGCAGGCAGCAAGTGGGCAGGCTGGGTTCCGACGGTCGCTGTAACAGAAGCCTGGCTCAGACACGGGCAGGGATGGGAATCAGACATTCCTGGCTACCGTATATTCAGGAGGGAGGGGCAGAGAGAAAGGATAATATTACAATTCTGCAGATCGATTGGATGTTCAGACTGAATCATAGAATCCTACAATGCAGAAGGAGGCCATTTGGCCCATCGAGTCTGCACCGACCACAATCCCACCCTATCCCTATAACCCCATGCATTTACCCTAGCTAATCCCCCTGACACTAAAGGGTAATTTAGCACGGCCAATCCACCTAACCCGCACATCTTTCAGACTGTGGGAGGAAACCGGGACACCCAGAGAAAACCCACGCGGACACGAGGAGAATGTGCAAACTCCACACAGAGAGTGACCCGAGCCGGGAATCGAACCCAGTTCCTGGAGCTGCGAGGCAATGGTGTTGACCACTGTGCCACCGTGCTGCCTTTTAGAGTTAAGAGACGGAAGAATTGCTATCAGATTGCTGGTTGCGTGCCATATATCCCTAAATAGTGAGAGAGAGAGAGAGCAAGGAACAAGTTAGTATCCAAGTTTCAGAGAAATGTGCAAGTAAACAAGTAGTTTTAATAGGAGGCTTCAATTTAATATAGAGTGAGGGAAAGGCAGAGAACAGGGTAAGGAAGGTGAAGAATTCCTAAAATGGGAAGAAGTAAACTTGCTTATTCAGTGTGTTTCCGAACCTCCAAAGCCTACACAGTAACCAGACTGATTCCTGGGACTGAGGTGTGAGGACAGATTGATTTGGTTTGGATTGTGTTCACCGGAGTTCAGAAGAACGAGAGGGGGTTTCTCATCGAAACCTATAAAATTCTAACAGGACTAGACAGGGTAAATGCCGGACAGATGTTCCTGACGATGGGGGTGTCCAGAACCAGGGGGTCTCAGGCTGAGGATACGGGGTCGACTGTTTAGGACAGAGGAGTTTCTTCACTCAGAGAGAGGTCAGCCTGGGTCATTAGCAAATGCACAAAGTAGTTGAAGCTAAAACATTAACTGTTTTCAAGAAGGAGTTAGATATCGCTCTTGGAGTGAAGGGGATCAAAGTATATGGGGGGGGGGGGGAGGAAATTGGGATGAGGGCTATTGAGTTGGATGATCAGCCATGATCCTAATAAATGGTGAAGCAGGCTCGAAGGGCCAAATGGCCTCCTCCTGCTCCTATTTCCAATGTTCCTGTGAAGCAGAGCTGGATTTATACCTATGTGCGTTGATATTGATCTGGGTGTGTGTTGCAGTGTGAGTTCATTTAACTGGCAACCATCAGAATGCCATTTGAACATAGAACACTACAGCACAAACAGGCCCTTCGGCCCACAAGTTGCGCCGATCATATCCCTACCTACCAGGTCTATCTATAACCCCCAATCCCATTAAATCCCATGTACTCATCCAGAAGTCTCTTAAAAGACCCCAGCGAGTTCGCCTCCACCACCACCGACGGCAGCCGGTTCCACTCACTCACCCCCCTCTGAGTGAAAAACTTACCCCTGACATCTCCTCTGTACCTGCCCCCCAGCACCTTAAACCTGTGTCTTCTCGTAGCGACCATTTCAGCCCGGGGAAATAGCCTCCGAGAATCCACCCTATCTATACCTCTCAACATTTTATAAACCTCTAACAGGTTACCTCTCATCCTTCGTCTCTCCAGGGAGAAGAGTCCCAGCTCCCTCAACCTACTTTCATAAGGCATGCCTCCCAATCCAGGCAACATCCTTGTAAACCTCCTCTGCCCCCTTTGGTTTAATGTCATCGTGAAAAGGGACAAAAATGAAAATATCCAACTGGAAGAGAACCGATTTCAGTGATTTATGACAGGGTTGAGAATACACGGAACAGTCAAAAAGATCGGCCAGGAAGATTGTCAATGAGAAATGGTTGTATCTCAGAACTGAGGGGGTTCTAGTACGAGCTGTGGGCAGTATTCTCCAGCCTTTCCAGCTGGTCAGAGCTTCAGGTCCTGCCTAAGTTCCCCTCGCTCCTCACTTGTCACCGTGGGTTCCTTGACAGCGCCATGGATAGCAGGACTAGAGGGCACAGCCTCAAGATAAGGGGGGGGGGGGGCAGTTTAGATCGGAGTTGAGGAGGAACTTCTTCACTCAAAGGGTGGTGAATCTCTGGAATTCTCTGCCCGTTGAAGTGGTGGAGGCTGCCTCGCTGAATATATTTAAGTCACGGGTAGATAGGTTTCTGATAGACAAGGGAATTAAGGGGAGAAAGCGGGAAAGTGGAACTGAGCCACGACAGATCAGCCATGATCTTATTGAATGGCGGGGCAGGCTCGAAGGGCTAGATGGCCAACTCCTGCTCCTATTTCTTATGTTCTTACGAGGAATGCACCGCGACCACGACGGGACTGGAAGATCCCGCCAATAGCTGAACCCACTCCATTGCAGTAAAGCGTCGGCAGATAGGCTGACCACATACACGCTCCCAAAAGGACGACAAAAGAAAGTGATTGAAATAACCCTCTACCAGAGAGTTGCTGACAAATGTCGGGTTCAGATACAGGGGCCGGCATTTTACGAGCTCGCTCGGGCGAGCTTATAAAATCCAGCCCAAAGGACAAAATTCAGCTCTGTGACCCTCGGCCGCCCGAGTGTGGGGTGGGCGTACGAGTAAAATTCCAGCCAGTTACCAACCAGACAGGGATTACAGGGAGAAGTCGGAAAAGGATACGAGAGGGAACGATTGGGAGAAAATCAGCGCGCCGTGTGAAATAGAATCCAGAAGGTCTTTGGGAGGAATTTTCCACTCTGCTGCCAGTGAGAATCGTGGCGGGACGGGGAGCAGGATTTGACAGGAGGCCAAAAACCCACCTCTTGTCGCGGGGAAATTGGTTTGGAATCTCGTCCTGATTTTCAGGGTGGGTTAAAGGCCAGATCTACACCGCGATTCCCATTTACAATCTCACAAACGTTTATTAAAAGCACGGCACGCCGGAACCTGGAACAAAAGCAGAAAACGCTGAATGAACTCAGCAGGTCAGGCAGCACCCGCAGAGAGGGAAACAGAGTTAATGTTAAATGTTCAGAGCGGAAATCGTGTTCCCCTGAAGCACCCCAACAGCAGCAGTTTAAACATTTTGTTTCTTGACTGTTCACAATGGCCAAGTTTAAGTTTATAAGTTTAAACTTTATAAGTTTTTAAAGATTATTGTCACAAGTCGGCATACATTAACAGCGCAATGGAGTTACTGTGAAATCTTGAGTCACCACAATCCAGCGTTTGTTCGGGTACACTGAGGGAGAATTTATCGTGGCCAATGCACCTAACCAGCAGGTCTTTGCACTGTGGGAGGAAACCAGAGCACTCGAAGGAAACCCACGCAGAGACGGTGAGAACTTGCAGACTCTGCATAGTCCCAATCTGGGAATCGAACCCGGGTCCCCGGTACTGTGAGGCAGCAGTGCTAACCACTGAATCATAAGATCATAGGATCCCTACAGTACACAAAGAGGCCATTCGGCCCATCGAGTCTGTACCAACCATAATCCCACCCAGGCTCTATCCCTATACCCCTCTAACCTACACATCCCAGGATACTTAGGGGCAATTTTAGCACGGCCAGTCAACCTAACCCGCACATCTTTGGGCTGCGGGAGGAAACCGGAGCACCCGGAGGAAACCCACGCAGACTCGAGGAGAATGTGCAAACTCCACACAGACAGTGACCCCGAGCCGGGAATCGAACCCGGGTCCCAGGTGCTGTGAGGCAGCAGTGCTAACCACTGCATCATAGAATCCCTACAGTCCAGAAAGAGGCCATTCGACCCATCGAGTCTGCACCGACCATAATCCCACCCAGGCCCTGCCCCCATATTCCTGTATATATTTTACCTGCTAATCCCTCTAACCTATGAATCTCAGGACACCAAGGGGTGATTTAGCCTGGCCAATCAACCTAACCAGCACATCTTTGGACTGTGGGAGGAAGCCGGAGCACCCGGAGGAAACCCATGCAGACTCGAGGAGAATGTGCAAACTCCACACAGACAGTGACCCAAGTTGGGAATTGAACCCGGGTCCCAGGTGCTGTGAGGCAGCAGTGCCAACCATTGTGTCACCGTGTACATCTGCCTTGACTTTCGGGTCAGTAGATGCCGCTTTCGCTTTCCTTTTACACCATTACTGAGAGATATAACCCACTGGACTGGGCATGGAGGAGGATCTGGGCAGGGGCATGGGGTTGAGGGAGGGGGGGAGGTGAGGGAGCAGAGTTCAGGAGTGAATGTGTTGCCAAAGAGCTGCTAAAATATGGTGTCCAGAGGTTGGAGAATAAGAGGCGATGGCAGGGTGGGTCACCTCCTGCCTGCCCACCATGAGATACGACACACTCCTCATGGCTACATAATTAATGAGCTGTAAAGTGCTCAATCTAACATCCAGCCATCCAGTGGAAGTTACTCCAGCTTTTGTTTCCACCACTGGAACAGGAAAACCCATCCTTTGTAAATATCAGTAAAAGATAGTTCAAGGAATGAAGGGACTGATTTGGAAGAAATAAAGGTGGTATGTATTTGTCTTCACAAAAGAGTGACGTTAATGTTTTGGTAGATAAGTGAGTAGAGACAAAAAGAAGGTTCTTAATACCTGTCTGTTCTTTGAGGTTGACAAGCATCATGCTACTCCAGATGTGCTGGATCCTTGGTGAGTGAGGGAAGCTTGAGTGGTGACAGTAAATGTGCCGATCGCAATTGTTCAACCTTCCTTGTGTTGTGAGACTTCTAACTATGTAGGTGGGGGCCAGAGGACTGGAGAACTGGAAATGTTATAGCCCTGTTCAGAAAGGAGGAGAGGAATAAACACGGTGAGGACTGGGGTAAACACAATAAGAAGTCCCACAACACCAGGTTAAAGTCCAACAGGTTTATTTGGCAGCACAAGCTTTCGGAGCGCTGCCCCTTCATCAGGTGAGTGGGAGTTCTGATCACAAACAGGGCATATTATAGACACAAACTCAATTTATAAGATAATGATTGGAATGCAAGTCTTTACAGGTCATCAAGTCTTAAAGGTGCAGACAATGTGAGTGGAGAGAGCTTTAAGCACAGGTTAAAGAGATGTGTATTGTCTCCAGACAGGACAGCTAGTGAGATTTTGCAAGCCCAGGCAAGTCATGGGGGTTACAGACGATGTCCCCAATGTATCATGCCTTTCCTGCAGCGTATCAGGTAGACAACGTTGGCCGAGTTGCAAGTGTATGTACCGTGTACCTGGTGGATGGTGTTCTCATGTGAGATGATGTCATCCATGTCGATGATCCGGTATGTCTTGCAGAGGTTGCTGTGACAGGGTTGTGTGGTGTTGTGGTCACTGTTCTCCTGAAGGCTGGGTAGTTTGCTGCGAACAGTGGTCTGTTTGAGATTGTGCGGTTGTTTGAGAGCAAGAAGTGGGGGTGTGGGGAATGGCCTTGGCGAGATGTTCATCTTCATCAATGACGTGTTGAAGGCTCCGGAGAGGATGTCGTAGCTTCTCCGCTCCGGGGAAGTACTGGACGACGAAAGGTACTCTGTCTGCTGTGTCCCCTGTTTGTCTTCTGAGGACGTCAGTGCGAGTTTTTCGCTGTGGTGCGTCCGGACTGTTGATCGATGAGTCGAAGAACATATCCTATTCTTTTGAGGATGTCTTTCAGCGTCTGGAGGTGTCTGTTGCGATCCTTGTCATCTGAACAGATCCTGTGTATACGGAGGGCTTGTCCGTAGGGGATGGCTTCTTTAACGTGTTTAGGGTGGGAGCTGGAGAAGTGGAGCATTGTGAGGTTATCTGTGGGCTTGCGGTACAGTGAGGTGCTGAGGGTCTTGCCTGAGTGTGAGAGATAGAGAACATGAGAAAGGATGAGAGAAGAATGACAGCACAAGTGAGAGACAGCACAAGACAGCACCCTCACAATCTCCCAAGTCATTGTCTGTACCCCACCCCTCCCCAACTCCCCGCCCCAACTCCAGCTCACTCTCCCTCCACCCCCCTTCCCTCTGGTTTCTACAATTGTTTCACTACATCAGTGACTGTACTTCAGAAGCATCTCAGTGGCTAGGAAGTCCTTGGGGAAAATCTGGAGGTAAAAGGCCTGAGATCTTTCTTTCTTCAAATCACATGGGATTTTTGCAGGAAATCTCCAACCTCACCCGCAACCAGGATTCTCCAAACTCGCCAGCGGCTGGGAATCTCCATCCTCGCCCATGGCTGGGAATCTCCGGTATCGCTGCAGCGAATAGACTATCAGCTGGAATGCCAAATTCTCCATTCTCACTGGCAGTGAAGCAGGAACTGGCGAGATCAGAGATTCCTGCCTTTTATGAAAATTGGCTAGTTTCACAATTCCTTTTGGGGGAGGTGGTGGTTTAATGGTAATATTACTGGACTAGAGACTTAGACTAATCATAGAATCCCTACAGTGCAGAAAGAGGCCCTTCGGCCCATTGAGTCTGTACCGACCACAATCCTACCCAGGCCCTACCCCCATATCCATCCACTGATCCCTCTAACCTACACATCCCTGGACACTAAGGGGCAATTTCTTAGCACGGCCAATCGACCTAACCCGCACATCTTTGGACTGTGGGAGGAAACCGGAGCACCCGGAGGAAACCCACGCAGACACAAGGAGAATGTGCAAACTCCACACAGACAGTGACCCGAGCCGGGAATCAAACCCAGGTCCCTGTGAAGCAGCAGTGCTAACCCACTGTGCTACCATGCCGCCCCTGTTCTAGGGACATGGGTTCAAATCTGGACAATTTAAATGTAATGAATAAATCTGCAGTATAAAGGCAGTCTCAGTAATGGCGACCATGAAACTATCATTGATTTGTCACAGAAACCCATCTGTTTCACTAGCGCCTCTTTAGGGAAGGAAATCTGACCTCCTTACCTCATCCAGGCTCCAGATTCCAGCTATGTGATTAACACTTAACTGCCCCTTTGAAATTTTCAGTTCAAAAGTAGTTAGGAATGGGGAATCAATACAGGCTTTGCCAGCAGTGCCTACATCTCACAGAATAATTAAAATCACTGTGTGGAGTTTGCACATTCTCCCCATGTCTGCGTGGGTTTCCTCCGGGTGCTCCAGTTTCCTCCCACAGTCCAAAGATGTGCTGGTTAGGTTGATTGGCCAGGCTAAGAAATTGCCCCTTAGTGTCCAGGGATGTGTAGGTTAGAGGGATTAGTGGGTATAATATGTAGGGATATGGGGGTAGGGCCTGGGTGGGATTGTGATCGGTGCAGACTCGATGGGCCGAAGGGCCTCTTCCTGCACTGCAGGGTTTCTATGATTCACTTATTGGGAATAGCTTTTTATTTAATTCCAAATTTGAGCCCTGATTCATTGGCTGCAGCAGAACACGATACAGGAGGGAATAGCGAGGGTGCCTGTTCGAAGGAGACTCGAAAAGCACATAAAATATTTGCTATTTTTTATACCACAACTATCTTCAATGGCCCAGGCTACCACCGAGGTGGGAGATGACAGCAATATAACAAGGCAACAAAAGGGATTGGGCATGTACACTAAATCCACACTAACAATAGCATATTAGTGAGTATGCATCATCCGTTCCCTTAAATCGTTCAATACTATCTAACACTCTGTGTGGGATCCACATTCTCACCACCGTCTGCCCAGAGGAATCGCTTTCATATTTGATGTGTTAGTGACTATCTTATGTCCATGCTCCCTTGTTCTGGACTGTGAGTCACCCTCCTGCATTTCTGTCTAATTTACAGCATCGTTACTGGCAGCGCAGTGGTGAGCACTGCTGCCTCACAGCACCAGGGACCTGGGCCTCTGTGTGTGCGGAGTCTGCATGTTCTCCCCGTGTCTACATGGCTTTCCTCTGGGTACTCCAGTTTCCTCCCACAGTCGGAAAGATGTGCTGGTTAGGTGCACTGGCCATGCTAAATCCTCCCTCAGTGTACCTGAACAAGTGCCAGACCGATCAAGTGCAAGAGATTTTCACAGTAACTTCATTGCAGTGTTGATTTAAGCCTACTTATTGAATCCCTACAGTGCAGAAGGAGGCCATTTCGCCCATCAAGTCTGCACCGATCACAATCCCACCCAACCCCTACCCCTGTGTCCCTGCTAACCCTCTGAGAGTAAAGGACAACTTAGCATGGCCAATCAACCTAACCTGCACACCTTTCAGACTGTGGGAGAAAACAGGAGCACTCGGAGGAAACCCACAGACACGGGGAGAATGTGCAGTCTCCGCACAGACAGTGACCCGAGCCGGGAATCGAACCCGGGTCATGGGTGTGACACTAATGAATAAACTAATCTTAACTTAAGATGTTACACATTCTGGTGAGCTTCCTCTGGTCCATCTTGTGTGAGCTGCAGAGACTGAGGTTCGATGACTTCTCCCCACGGACCCACGGTCTCAGATTCTCAGAACTCCCTCAAAATCCTCTCCAATCTCTGTCGCATTAACACTGCAATGAAGCTACTGTGAAAATCCCCTAGCCACCACACTCCGGCGCCTGTTTGGGTAAACTGAGGGAGAATTCAAAGCACCCTAACCAGCACGTCTTTCAGACTGTGGGAGGAAACTGGAGCAACCGGAGGAAACCCACGCAGACACGGGGAGAACATGCAGATTCCGCACAGACAGTGACCCAAGAGTGTCTTGTGTTGAATAAAAACCCGTGTGATGATGTTTGTTTAAGAGAGCCAGATACGTATTATTTCCATCTCCTTTTGTTCGACTGCCTAGTGGTGATTTATAAACAGTTTACAAACAATCTGATTCAGTCTGAGTACCATAAAGATCCGTGCAAGAGAGGTAATAAACCCTAGCCACATAAAGATTTCATAATGCAATATGTTGAAAATGAAAACAAAAGTCCTTATCTACCAAACGCAGTCGTGGGAAGAACTTTCCCATCCCGATCGTGGGAATCAGAGCGAGCGAGATAGGACCATGCGAAAGGTCTATTAACTAACCCCGGTGGGATTTTCGGTCTTGTTGTGAGTGTTGCTGGAAAATCCCACCCTTCTGAAAAATATTAAGAAAAGGTTAATGTTAGTGTCTGGGTGGCACGGTAGCACAGCGGTCAGCACTGCTGCTTCACAGCTCCAGAGCCCTGGGTTCGGTTCCCAGCTCGGATCACTGTCTGTGTGGAGTTTGCACATTCTCCTCGTGTCTGCGTGGGTTTCCTCCGGGCGCTCCGGTTTCCTCCCACAGTCCAAAGATGTGCGGGTTAGGTTGATTGGCCATGCTAAGAAATTGCCCCTTAGTGTCCAGGGATGCGTAGGTTAGAGGGATTAGTGGGTAGAATATGTGGGGTAGGGCCTGGATGGGATTGTGTTCGGTGCAGACTCGATGGGCTGAAGGGCCTCTTTCTGCACTGTAGGGTTCTATTCTAAGAATTATATCGCAATGTTAGAGTCAAGTCAAAGCTCGTAGAAAGACGACAATAGCCTTTTGTAATTGGTTTTAATGCAGGACAGATAAAGTATAAAGTATTGCTTATTAGGACCATGATAAAAGTTATTCCCAGTGTGTTTTTCTGTTTGTTTAACCTTTCCAGAAATATTTTCTTGACTGGAGAACGTAGAGATTAACTGGGCACTGCTTCAAGTTTTTAGATGTCCAGATCAAAAATCTGTTCTGATCCCTCCTCCCTCTCCCCCATGCCGACACTATAGTTAAGAAAGCCCAGCAATGCCTCTACTTTCTCAGAAGACTGAGGAAATTTGGCACGTCAGCCACAACTGTCACCAGCCTTTACAGAGACAACATAGAAAGCATTCTTTCTGGCTGTATCACAGCTTGGTATGGCTCCTGCTCCTGCACATTTTGCCCAGTTTTGCAAGAAACGTCAAAAGATCGTGAATGTAGCCCAATCCATCAGGCAAACCAGCCTCCCACCCACTGACTCTGTCTACACTTCCCGCTGCCTCGGCAAAGCGAACAGCATAAGTAAAGACCCCAACGCATCCCGGACATTCTCTCTTCCACCTTCTTCCGTCAGGAAAAAAGATACAAAAGTCTGAGGTCACGTACCGACCGACTCAAGAGCAGCTTCTTCCCTGCTGCTGTCAGACTTTTGAATGGACCTACCTCGCATTAAGTTGATCTTTCTCTACACCCTCGCTATGACTGTAACACTACATTCTGCACCCTCTCGTTTCCTTCTCTATGAACAGTATGCCTTGTCTGTACAGAAACAATACTTTTCATTGTAATCCAACACATGTGACAATGATAAATCAAATCGAATCAAATCAAAAGTTGACTGATTAGAAAACTCTTGCTCTCCAGGTTCTTTGGACAAACCTGTCTTGGCTTCCTCCCGTATGTTACCTTGCCCTCTCCTACTCCCTGGGAAGACTGATTGACCCTCGTGTCAGGGGGATTAGCAGGGTAAATATGTGGGATATTACTGGAAAAGGGCTTGGATGGGATTGTTGTCGGTACAGACTCGATGGGCCCAATGGCCTCCTTCTGCACTGTAGACATGCTTTAATTTTAAATGTGCGTTCTGTCATTGTCACAAAACCTTTGGAACATTTTGCACAGAAGAAACTATTGGGACTTTTCCATGGGAGATTTTTCCAGTGTAACCTCATTCTCGAGCTTTTGGTTCTTCGCTGTACAGGGGATTGTTTCTTTAGCCGATTCCGTGACTCCCTCCCTGCTCTCTGTTCCATCTGAAACCAGGAACATTAAGCCACCGGTCCCACCCTTTTGTGCGTGCTTCAATGGTATAACATCATATTGCCACCAAAGCAACATAACTTTCAGATGCTGGAGACCTGGAACAAAAGCAGAGAAAGGAAGCTTGAATTACACCCAAAAAATGCCGGGTGGGATTTCTGCTCCCATATGCCCACCCTGGCACGGGGATTTCCCATCGGAAGTGGACCTTTCACCAGTCAGTCAAATTATCCATACTGCCTGCGACGGTTTCCACCGCTGGTGGGGCCAGAGGATGGCAAGGTGGCACAGTGGTTAGCGCTACTGCCTCACAGCGCCAGGGACCCGGGTTCGATTCCCGCCTTGGGTCACTGTCTGTACATAACCTGCACATTCTCCCCATGTCTGTGTGGGTTTCCTCCGGGTGCTCCGGTTTCCTCCCACAGTCTGAAAGACGTGCTAGTTAGGGTGCTTTGAATTCTCCCTCAGTGTACCCACACAGGCGCCGGAGTGTGGTGACTAGGGGATTTTCACAGTAGCTTCATTGCAGTGTTAATGTAAGCCTACTTGTGACTCTAATAAAAGGAGCATTAAAGCAGGTTTAGGCCATTGTTTCTCTCTCCAGAGATGCTAAGTTTCTCCAACATTTTCTGTTGTTGCATTGTATTTCCAAGTGTCTATCTGCAGCCTCAGCTTCTCTGTCTTATTGTATCTTGAAAGGCCTTAGTCCATGTGCTGTGGTGTTGTTAGATTGGAAGTTCCTGGAAGAAACAATGATATATTTCCAGAGCAAATGTGGGTAAGTTGGCAGGGAAGCTGCAATATTTATACCCTTTCAAACACCAACAAGCCCCTACATTGTTGGCCTTACAAATATTGACTGGAAATGCTTTAGATGGGTCAGTTTTTGTCCATTGTGAGGGATTCCTGACACAGTATGTAGATAGGCCAACAAGAGGTGAGGCCACATTGGATTTGGTACTGGGTAATGAACCAGGCCACGTATTAGATTTGGAGGTAGGTGAGCACTTTGGTGATAGTGATCACAATTCGGTTACATTTACTTTAGCAATGGAAAGGGATAGGTATATACCACAGGGCAAGAGTTATAGCTGGGGGAAAGGAAATTATGATGCGATTAGGCAAGATTTAGGATGCATAGGATGTGGAAGGAAACTGCAGGGGATAGGCACAACTGAAATGTGGAGCTTGTTCAAGGAATAGCTACTGTGTGTCCTTGACAAGTATGTACCTGTGAGGCAGGGAGGAAGTGGTCGAGCGAGGGAACCGTGGTTTACTAAAGAACTTGAATGGCTTGTGAAGAGGAAGAAGGAGATTTATGTCAAGATGAGATGTGAAGGCTCAGTTACAGCACTTGAGAGTTACCGGTTAGCCAGAAAGGATCTAAAGAGAGAGCTAAGAAGAGCTAGAAGAGGACATGAGAAGTCTTTGGCGGGTAGGATCAAGGAAAACCCTAAAGCTTTCTATAGGTATGTCAGGAATAAAAGAATGACTAGGGTAAGATTGGGGCCAGTCAAGGACAGTAGTGAGAAGTTGTGCGTGGAGTCTGAAGAGATAGGAGAGGCGCTAAATGAATATTTTTCATCAGTATTCACACAGGAAAAAGACAATGTTGTCGAAGGGAACACTGAGATACGGGCTATTAGACTAGACGGGATTGAGGTTCAATAAAGAGGAGGTGTTAGTAATTCTGGAAAGTATGAAATCCCCTGGGCTGGTTGGGATTTATCCTAGGATTCTCAGGGAGGCTAGGGAGGAGATTGCAGAGCCTTTGTCGTTGACCTTTACATAAGAACATAAGAAATAGGAGCAGGAGTCGGCCATCTAGCCCTTCGAGCCTGCCCCGCCATTCAATAAGATCATGGCTGATCTGTCGTGGATCAGTTCCACATTCCCGCCCTCTCCCCATAACCCTTAATCCCCTCGCTTATCAAAAACCCATCAACCCGCTTCTTAAAAATATTTAGCGAGGCAGCCTCCACCACTTCAACGGGCAGAGAATTCCAGAGATTCACCACCCTTTGAGTGAAGAAGTTCCTCCTCAACTCCGTTCGTCATTGTCTACAGGAATAGTGCCAGAAGACTGGAGTTAGCCAGGTTAAAGTTAAGAGGTAATTTAATAGAGGCATATAATGTTGTCCCATTGTTCAAGAAGGGGAATAGAGACAACCCTGGTAATTATAGACCAGTGAGCCTTACTTCCGTGATGGGCAAAGTTTTGGAACGGATTACAAGAGATAGGATTTATAATCATCCAGAAAGGAATAATTTGATTAGGGATAGTCAACACGGTTTTGTGAGGGGCAGGTCGTGCCTCACAAACCTTATTGAGTTCTTTGAGAAGGTGGCCAAAGAGGTGGGTGAGGGTAAAGCAGTTGATGTGGTGTATCTGGATTTCTATAAAGCGTTTGATAAGGTTCCCCATGATAGGCTATTGCAGAAGATATGGAGGCATGGGATTGAGGGTGATTTAGCAGTTTGGATCAGAAATTGGTTAGCTGTAAGAAGACAGAGGGTGGTGGTTGATGGGAAACGTCCATCCTGGAGTTCAGTTACTAGTGGTATACCGCAAGGATCTGTTTTGGGGCCACTGCTGTCTGTCATTTTTTATAAATGACCTGGATGAGGATGTAGAAGGATGGGTTAGTAAATGTGTGGTTGACAGTAAAGTTGGTGGAGTTGTGGACAGTGCGGAAGGATGTTTCAGGTTACAGAGGGACATAGATAAGCTACAGAGCTGGGCTGAGAGGTGGCAAATGGAGTTTAATGTGGAAAAGTGTGAGGTGATTCACTTTGGAAGGAGTAACAGGAGTACTGAGTACTGGGCTATTGGTAAGATACTTGGTAGTGTGGATGAGCAGAGAGATCTTGGTGTCCATGTGCATAGATCCCTGAAAGTTGGCACCCAGGTTGATAGGGTTGTTAAGAAGGTGTACGGTGTGTTAGCTTTTATTGGTAGAGGGATTGAGTTTCGGAGCCATGAGGCCATGTCGCAGCTGTACAAAACTCTGGTGCGGCCGCACTTGGAGTTTCACAGGTCGGTATAACATTGAGGGCCGAACGGCCTGTACTGCGCTGTAATGTTCTACGCTCTCGCGCTTTGGTTCCTCTGCCTTCACTCGCTGTTTTTCTGTCTTGTGTCTCCAGTTTTGCTTCTATCCCTGTTGCAACTATGCCCAGGCTTCACCCTCCCCCCCCCCCTCCCCCCCCTCCTTCTTTAATGAATCAACATCATTGAAACATGGCTTAAAGAAGGGCAGGAGAACATGGCGGCACGGTGGGTTAGCACTGCTGCCTCACAGTGCCAGGGACCGGGGTTCAATTCTGGCCTCGGGTCACTGCCTGTGTGGAGTCTACACATTCTCCCTGCGTCTGCGTGGGTTTCCTCCGGGTGCTCTGGTTTCCTCCCACAGTCCGAAAGATGTGCGGGTTAGATGGATTGGCCATGCTAAATTGCCCCTTAGTGTCAGGAGGATTAGCAGGTAAATTCATGGGGTTATGGGGATAGAGCCTGAGTGGGATTGAACATAAGAACATAAGAAATAGGAGCAGGAGTAGGCCATCTAGCCCTTCGAGCCTGCCCCGCCATTCAATAAGATCATGGCTGATCTGTCGTGGATCAGTTCCACACTCCCGCCCTCTCCCCATAACCCTTAATCCCCTCTCTTATCAAAAACCCATCAACCCGCGTCTTAAAAATATTTAGCGAGGCAGCCTCCACCACTTCAACGGGCAGAGAATTCCAGAGATTCACCACCCTTTGAGTGAAGAAGTTCCTCCTCAACTCTGTTCTAAACCGCCCCCCCTTTATCTTGAGGCTGTGCCCCCTAGTCCTACTGTCCTTTCTGAGCGGGAAGAGTCTCTCCACCTCTATCCTATCCATCCCATTCATCATCTTATACGTCTCAATGAGATCTCCCCTCATTCTTCTAAACTCTAACGAGTACAAGCCTAGTTTATTCAGCCTCTCCTCATAGCTCAACCCCCTCAACTCCGGTATCAGCCTAGTAAACCTCCTCTGCACTCCCTCCAAGGCCAAAATACCTTTGCGCAGGTGCGGCGCCCAAAACTGCACACAGTACTCCAGCTGCGGCCTCACCAATGCCCTATACAGCTGCAGCAAGACCTCCCTACTTTTATATTCAATCCCCCTCGCTATGAAGGCCAGCATCCCATTCGCCTTCCTGACCACCTGCTGCACCTGCAAGCTGGGTTTTTGCGACTCATGCACAAGGACCCCCAGGTCCCTCTGCACCGTCGCCTGCTGCAGTTGTGGGTGCAGACGTGATGGGCTGAATGGCCTCCTGCACTGTAGGGTGTCTGTGATTCACTGAGAACTGGGAAGGTCAACATTCCTGATTACAAGTTTTTCAGATCGAGAAAGGGTTAACAAGGCAGGGAGAGAGTTATGATATTGGTTAAAGGTATTACACAGTTTGGGGTCAAGAGCTGGAGTGTGCAGTGAGGCTGCGGAACTCTTCCCCAGCTAAGCTAGTTCAAGTACTCCCTAATCACACGAGCAAACCTCCCCCCAAAGTATCATGACCTTGTTGAGGAGCAACCTACCCACTTGTAAAGATTCCCCCTCCCCCAGAACCATCCAGATTCAAGTTTATTTACTAGCGTCACAAGTAGGCTCACACTAACACTGTGATGAAGTTACTGTGAAAATCCCCTAGTCGACACTCTCCGGTGCCTCTTTGGGTACACTGAGGGCAATTTAGCAGGGCCAATGCACATCTTTGGAGGAAACCGGAGCACTCAGAGGAATTCCGCACGGATATGGGGAGACGTGCAAACTCCACACAGACGTTGACCCGAGCCGGGAATCGAACCCTGCTCTCTGACGCTGTGAGGCAGCAGTGCTAACCACTGTGCCACCATGCCATCCCAACATAGGAAGCTAGCACCCATCCTCTGGTTTATTTCTCTGGCCATGCTTTCATCTGCACTCTACCCCTCCATCCCCACCACCTCCCCCCCCGCTTCCCCCCCACCTCCCCACCCCCCCATCCCCACCAACCCCCCCCCACCTCCCCCTCCTCCATCCCTACCACCCCCACCTCACCACCCCCCCCCCCCCCCCACCTCCCCACCCCCACGCCACCCTCTGTTCTCACCAGCATGCGGCATCAGAACTAATCCAGAGATTACTTACTCCCTTTGAGGTCTGACCTTTTTCATTTCTTTCCTAGTTCCATAATATCTTCCTCCAGGGCCCTCAGCCCTCCTCCTGCCCGTGGCGTACCAGCGTACGGTTAAACCACGCACCTGGCTCCGGCAGGTCACCTCAGAGAGTGCTGGAAAATCTCAGCAGGCGTGGCAGCATCTGCGGAAGGAGAAAATCGAGTCAACATTTCGAGTCCGTGTGGCTCTTCTTCAGAGCGGAAATCTTGTTCTCTTCCAAATGAAGCAGAAATTTAAAATACATTCTTTCTTAAGTGTGCACAAGTGTCTCCCTGGGCTTTCGTATCAACAGTTAACTGCTTTTGCCTTCCTTCTCAAGGGCAACTAGGGATAGGTAATAGAAGGTGGTCTAACCAGCGACACCCACAATCCGTAATTGAATCTTAAAATAACTCTCTGGAAGCATTTTGCTACAAGTGTTGGTGAGACCACACCTGGAATCCTGCGTGGTTTGTTCTTCATATTTGAGGAACGATTTACCTTGGTGATGCTAATTAATAAATAATAACTCTGCCCTTTGACCTTCACCCTTCCTGCTACCCAAGACCCCCCATATTCCTTTCAGATGAAGCAACAATTTCCTTGTACTTTTTCATTTAGAACATAGAACATAGAAACATAGAACATAGAAACATAGAACATAGGAACATAGAACATAGAAACATTGAACATAGAAACATAGAACATTGAACATAGAAACGTAGAACATAGAAACATAGAACATTGAAACATTGAACATAGAAACATAGAACATTGAAACATAGAACATTGAAACATAGAACATTGAAACATTGAACATAGAAACATAGAACATTGAAACATAGAACATTGAAACATTGAACATAGAAACATAGAACATTGAACATAGAAACATAGAACAGAGAAACATAGAACATAGAAACATTGAACATAGAAACATAGAACATTGAAACATAGAACATAGAAATATAGAACATAGAAACATTGAACATAGAAACATAGAACATGAAACATAGAACAAAGAACATAGAAACATAGAACATAGAAGCATTGAACATAGAATGTAGAAACATAGAACATAGAAACACAGAACATTACAGCACAGTACAGTCCCTTCAGCCCTCAATGTTGTGCTGAGCTATGTCCAAACCCAAGATCAAGCTATCCCACTCCCTACCATTCTGCTGTGCTCCATGTGCCTATCCAATAACCGCTTGAAAGTTCCTAAAACTCCACTATCACAGCAGGCAGTGCATTCCACACCCCAACCACTCTCTGAGTAAAGAATCTACCTCGGACATCCCTCCTATATCTCCCACCATGAACCTTACAGTTATGCCTCCTAGTAACAGCTACATCCACCCGAGGAAGTAGTCTCTGCACGTCCACTCTATCTATCCCCCTCATCATCTTATAAACCTCCATTAAGTTGCCTCTTATCCTCCTCCGCTCCAAAGAGAAAAGCCCCAGCCCCCTCAACCTTTCCTCATAAGACCTACCCTCCAAACCAGGCAGCATCCTGGTAAATCTCCTCTGCACTCTCTCCAGTGCTTCCACATCCTTCTTATAGTGAGGTGACCAGAACTGCCCACAATATGCCAAATTAATTTTCATGCACTGTAGTCACTGCTCGCAGCGTGGCTTGTCCTACGTTGCAGCGACTCAACTTAAGTTTGATTTATGGGGCACCTCCATCCAGTCCCACAATCCTGAGTTTCCAGGCACCTGCCATTTCAGCTTGCCACCTGATCTCCCAGTCCTCAGCCTGCTGTAGTGAACCTCAGCACAGACACGAGGAACTGTACCTTATCGTTTGACTGGACACTTTACAATAATCTGAACCAAACATTGCATTCAGCAACCTGAGTTTTTTAATCTCTGTCCTTTTTTTGTGTTCCAGGAGGGCATCTTGTGGTGCTGTTACTAATATTCTTATTAATGCCCCCTCTAGACCATCTTTCATTTCTTTACGTGTCTTATTACCACCTCCCTTTCCCATGCACTTTTTTAAAATTAGTGTCACTTGTAGGCTTGCATTAACACTGCAATGAAGTTACTGTGAAAATCCCCTAGTCGCCACACTGTTCAGTTACACTGAGGGAGAATTTAGCACGGTCAATGCTCCTGACCGGCACGTCTTTTGGACTGTGGGAGGAAACCGGAGCATTGGAGGGAAACACACACACACACACGGAGAGAATGTGCAAACTCCACATAGATGTTTGTCTCTTTTACTCCACAGGTGTGTCGGTCCACCTTGTTGTCTAATGAGGGGCATACACGCGGTGGGTCGTGCGTGGGCTGCTCTTGGATGTTTCGAGAATAGCCTAGTACTTCACGTCGTTAGTGTACGCTTAAAACTGAACCAGCAGATGGGCACCACAACAGCTCAGTGACTGTCACTGTTTGCTGTGCAGATACATGGATTTGGGCCGGTGTCTGTGGGAGTTTGCGCATTCTCCCCGTGCTTGTGTGGGTTTCCTCCGAGTGCTCTGGTTTCCTCCCACACCTCAAAGATGTGCTCTTAGGCTGATTGGTGTAACAAATTGTCCCTAAATTATTCTCTCCTTAATCTGGCTTCCAATGGGTGAACCATAAGCATAGACATGGGTCAAGGGTGGAGGAGGAAAAACACATTGTTAAGACGGCGGCGCGGGCTCGTTGGGCCGAATGGCCTGTTTCCCATGCTGTGTTGTTCTTTGACAGTGACCCAAGCTGGGAATCGAACCCGGGTCGCTGGCGCTGTGAGGCAGCAGTGCTGACCATTATGCCACCCGCTTTGCCATTTAATCTCTTGCTTTCCACCTTATTCCAGAGACACAGGGCAGGATTTTATGACCTCTCTCGTCCCAAAACCGTAAAATCCCACCCGAGGTCAGTGGAGCTTCCCATTGCCCATCCCTCACCCACACCAATTCCCGTAAAATTCCGGTCTCGATCTTGTTCTCCGCTCCCTTGTCCTTGCCCGTTTTAAAACCCGTGATATTTCCAAGTGCTGTCAGGACACTGAACTGAAATGTTCACTCTGTCTCTCTCTCTCCACAGGTGCTGCCAGGCCTGTTTCTCCTTTCCTGAATGTTCTGTTTTTATTTTGGATTTCCAGCATCCACGCTGTTGTTTTTGAGCTCATTAGCACAAGTTGCAGCATGAACGTTAACTCTCCCTCTCTCTGTGGCAATCCGTAGAACTGTAAAATTACTAATTCTGCTGAGCACCCACTCAGCCATCAACACCACCATGTTATTACCTCCATCATATTTCATGAGAAAATTGTGTGTGCACAAACCTGCCCACTCTGAATGCTGGCGACTTTATTGATGGAGTGACGATATAATCAGTTTTTAGTGAGGCTGTTTGAGGGATAAATATTGGCCAGAACAGGATACTCTTTTTTGAAGTGGAACTACAGAGTGTTTTGTGTATACTTGAAAGATTTCTAAAGGTCTCGTGTCCCTTTAGAACATAAGAACATAAGAAATAGGAGCAGGAGTAGGCCATCTAGCCCTTCGAGCCTGCCCCGCCATTCAATAAGATCATGGCTGATCTGAAGTGGATCAGTTCCACTTTCCCGCTTTCTCCCCATAACCCTTAATTCCCTTGTCTATCAGAAACCTATCTACCCGTGACTTAAATATATTCAGCGAGGCAGCCTCCACCACTTCAATGGGCAGAGAATTCCAGAGATTCACCACCCTTTGAGTGAAGAAGTTCCTCCTCAACTCTGATCTAAGCTGCCCGCCCCCACTTATCTTGAGGCTGTGTCCTCTAGTCCTGCTGTCCTTTCTAAACGGGAAGAATCTCTCTACCTCTACCCTATCCATCCCCTTCATTATCGTATATGTCTCTATAAGATCCCCCCTCATCCTTCTAAACTCCAACGAGTACAGACCCAGTCTATTTAGTCTCTCTTCATAGTCCAACACCCTCATCTCCGGTATCAGCCTAGTAAACCTCCTCTGCACTCCCTCCAAGGCCAAAATATTCTTGCGCAAGTGCGGTGACCAAAACTGCACACAGTACTCCAGCTGCGGCCTCACCAGTACCCTGGACAGTTGCAGCAAGACCTCCCTGCTTTTATATTCTATCCCCCTCTCTATAAAGGCCAACGTTCCATTCGCCTTCTTGGTTTAGGGAAGGAAATTTGCCGTCCTTACCTGGACTGGCCTACATTTAATTCCAGAAATACAGCAATTTGGTTGACACTCAATTGCCCTTGGGCAATTAGGGATGGGCAATAAATGTTGACCAGCCAGTGACGCCCATGACCTACCCCCACACCCCACCCCCTCTCCTCTCCTGGCACTACACCTCCATCCTCCCCCTCTCCTCCCTCAGATCATCTCCCAATAACCCAGAAACTCCTGTGCAACACCCCACTCTCCCCTTCCCTCAAAATCACTCCCCACAATATTTATTTCTTTTTGCCAGCCCTCACATAACCTCCACGGCTATCCCTCCACCACTCCCCTTCCTCACTCACTACTCCTTCCTCACTCACTACCCCTTCCTCACTCACTACCCCTCCCTCACTCACTACCCCTCCCTCACTCACTACCCCTCCCTCACTGCTACCCCTCCCTCACTCACTACCCCTCCCTCACTGCTACCCCTTCCTCACTCACTACTCCTTCCTCACTCACTACCCCTTCCTCACTCACTACCCCACTCTCACTGCTACCCCTCCTTCACTGCTCCCCTCCCTCACTGCTACCCCTTCCTCACTCACTACTCCTTACTCACTATCCCACTCTCACTGCTACCCTTCACCCAGTGTTACCCCTCCCTCACTGATACCCCTCCCTCACTGCTACCCCTTCCTCACTCACTACCCCTTCCTCACTCACTACCCCACTCTCACTGCTACCCCTCCCTCACTCACTACCCCTCCCTCACTGCTACCCCTTCTTCACTCACTACCCCTTCCTCACTCACCACCCCACTCTCACTGCTACCCCTCCCTCACTGCTGCCTCTCCCTCACTGCTACCTCTCCCTCACTGCTACCCCTCCCTCACTGCTACCCCTCCCTCACTGCTGCCTCTCCCTCACTGCTACCCCTCCCTCACTGCTACCCCTCCCTCACTGCTGCCTCTCCCTCACTGCTACCTCTCCCTCACTGCTACCTCTCCCTCACTGCTACCTCTCCCTCACTGCTACCTCTCCCTCACTGCTGCCTCTCCCTCACTGCTACCCCTGCCACTATCCGTGTTCCAGGCTGGATTACCCGCAGGCCTTGCCCAAAACACCACAGCCAGATTACTACATTCCGTGTAGAAGTGCAAAGGGAGACCAATCAGTAGATTGAGTCTGCACAGATTCTCCAGCAGAGAACCCCACCAAACCCGATATTTTTACTCACTAATCCCCCTAACGTAAGCATCTTGGGACTCCAAGGGGCAATTTAGCATGGCCCATCCAGCTAACCCGCACATCATTGGACTGCAGGAGGAAACTGGAGCACCCGGAGGAAAAGCACACAGACACAGGGAGAATGTGCAAACTCCACACAGACAGTGACCTGAGCCAGGAATTGAATCCGGGTCCCTGGCACTGTGAGGCAGAAGTGCTAACCACTGTGCCAGCCTTTCCTATATATGTGTGAGTGTGTGTGTATGCGCACCTGTGCGTATGTCTGTGTGTGCACCTATGTGTGTGTGTGTGTGTGTGTGTGTTTGCATTTGTTTGCCTGTGTGTGTGCACACGTGTATGTGTGTGTACCTATATCTGTTTGCATGTCTGTCTTTTTGTGTCATGCCTTTGAATGTATGTATGAGCGTGTGTGTGTGAGAGTTTCTGTGTGTGTGTTTGTGTGTGCGTGTGTGAGAGAGTTTACATAAGAACATAAGAAATAGGAGCAGGAGTAGGCCATCTAGCCCTTCGAGCCTGCCCCGCCATTCAATAAGATCATGGCTGATCTGTCGTGGCTCAGTTCCACTTTCCCGCTTTCTCCCCATAACCCTTAATCCCCTCTCTTATCAAAAACCCATCAACCCGCGTCTTAAAAATATTTAGCAAGGTAGCCGTGTGCGAGTGTGTGTGTGAGAGAGAGAGAGTTTGTGTGTGTGTGAGTGCGTGCGTGCGAGCGAGTGTGTGTGTGTGTGTGTGTGTGTGTGTGTGTGTGTGTGTGTGTGTGTGTGTGTGTGTGTGTGTGTGTGAGAGAATGTGTGTGTGTGTGTGTGTGTGTGTGAGAGAGAGTTTGTGTGTGCGTGTGAGTGAGTTTGTGTGTGTGTGTATGTGTTTGTGTGTGTGTGTTTGTGTGTGTGTGTGTGTGTATGTGTGTGTGAGAGCGTGTGTGAGTGTGTGTGAGAGCATGTGTGTGTGTGAGAGAGTTTGTGTGTGTGAGCGTGTGTGTGTGAGCTTGTGTATGTGTGTGAGTGTGAGTGTGTGTGTGTGAGCATGTGTGTGTGAGAACGTATGTGTGTATGTGAATGTATGTGTGAGCGTGTGTGTGTGAGTTTGTGTGTGCGTGTGTGTGTGAGAGAGTTTGTGTGTGTGTGTCTGTGTGTATGTGTGTGTGTGTTATATAAAGAATGAACACTTGTCCTGTATTATATATGGCTATGATTCACTTTCTGTCTTCACTGATTCTGTTTGTTCACTTTGAAATGAGTCAGAGAGCTCAGTGTTATTAATGTTTTGATGGGATTGCTAACTTTCCACATGAATCTGACACCATGGTAAAATAGGAGTTTATTCCATTATCCTCAAAATGCCACTGCATTCAAATCAGCCCCTGGCACATTACACTGGGAACTGGCCACAGAATCCTTCTTCACCTTCTATCAGCTCCTATTGCCTTCTATCCAGACGATTTACTCCTATAGTTTTAATATTTACATGAGCTGATTGTAGTCCCATTAGCCATCACTAAAATATTTCCGTTGTACGTGAAATAAAAGCCAAGCACTGAATTAATCTGAAGCCTTTGGCTTTGGGCTGTCTGAGCTTCCAAACCACCAGCTCGGCTGCCTGGAAGATCATTTCTTTCCCGATTAAGACTGGGGCGATCTCTCACCCATCCAGCTAACCCAGGGAGAAAGCAGGAAAATCCTGGATGTTGTGCGGCTGTTCGGTTTCAAACAGAAGAGGTCGCTCGACCCTCTCATCGATCATTTTCGGCAGAGAAACAGGAGCTGACTTCCGGTGCAGCTTCTGTTAAAAGCTTCAAGCCTAAATTCGAGAATGATCCTCGGGGGAGGAAGGAGAAACCTTTCTCATGATTAGGGCTGCTCAGTAAATGCAATAATTTCAAATCCTCGGAACTCCACATTCAAATTCCTCATTATGTTATTACCAACGGATTGGGGAATGGAACATTTTTCGCTCCAGCTACCTGTCTCAGCACCAAGTGTTGCCAGGACATTTACAGCACAGTGTAACGCACAGTAAAGCTCTCTCATACGACCATGAGACATAGGAGCAGGATTAAGCCATTCAGCCCACTGAATCTGTTCCACAAACTGATCATGTTTCTCAACCCCTTTTGCCTGCCTTTTCCCGTAACCTTTGATCCCCTTACCAGCCAAGAACCTATCTATCTCTGTCTTAAAAGTACCCAGTGAGCTGGCCTCCTTCGTGGCAATGAATTCCACTGATTCACCAGCTGAAGAAATTCCTCCTCCCCTCAGTCCTAAAGAGGTTGGGGGGGGAGGGCGACCTGATAGAGGTTTACAAGATTATGAGGTGCGTGGACAGAGTGGGTCGTCAGATACTCTCTCCTAGGGTAGAAAAGTCAAGCACTGGGGGACACAGGTTTAAGGTGCGTGGGGAAATGTTTAGAGGAGATGTACATGGCAAGTTTTTTTTTTATGATGTGGAGATGCCAGCGTTGGATTGGGGTCAACACAGTAAGAAGTCTCACCTTTAACCTGGGGACTTCTTACTTTTTTTTTACACAGAGGGTGGTGAGTGTCTGGAACATGTTGCCCGGGGAGGTCGTGGGAGCGGGTACGATAGCGGCATTTAAGGGGCAACTGGACAAACGCACGCGTAGGATGGGAGTGGAAGGATATGGACTCTGTAAGTGTATACAGCTTAGGCAGGCATGATGATCGGCACAGGTTTGGAGGGCTGAAGGGTCTGTTCCTGTTGCTGGACTTTGTTCTTTAAAGGGTCGTCCCTTTACTCTGAGGCTGTGCCCTCGGATCCTACTCTCTCCTACTAAAGGAAACATCTTCCCCACATCCACTCTATCTGGGCCTTTCAGTATTCTGTCAGTTTCAATAAGATCCCCCCCGCCCCAACTCCTCCATCCTTCTAATCTCCATTGAGTACAGAGCCAGAGTCCTCAAATGCTCTGCCTCTGTCAAGCCTTTTGTTCTCGGGATCATTCTTGCAAACCTCCTCTGGGCTCTCTTCAGGGCCAGCACATCCTTTCTTGAATATAAAAGTAGGGAGGTCTTGCTGCGGCTGTATGGGGCATTGGTGAGGCCGCAGCTGGAGTACTGTGTGCAGTTTTGGTCACCGTACTTACGCAAGGATATTTTGGCCTTGGAGGGAGTGCAGAGGAGGTTTACTAGGCTGATTCCGGAGTTGAGGGGGTTGAGCTATGAGGAGAGGCTGAATAAACTAGGTTTGTACTCGTTAGAGTTTAGAAGAATGAGGGGAGATCTCATTGAGACGTATAAGATGATGAATGGGATAGATAGGATAGAGGTGGAGAGACTTTTCCCGCTCAGAAAGGACAGTAGGACTAGGGGGCACAGCCTCAAGATAAAGGGGGGGCGGTTTAGAACGGAGTTGAGGAAGAACTTCTTCACTCAAAGGGTGGTGAATCTCTGGAATTCTCTGCCCGTTGAAGTGGTGGAGGCTACCTCGCTAAATATTTTTAAGACGCGGGTTGATGGGTTTTTGATTAGAGAGGGGATTAAGGGTTATGGGGAGAGGGCGGGAATGTGGAACTGAGCCGCGACAGATCAGCCATGATCTTATTGAATGGCGGGGCAGGCTCGAAGGGCTGGATGGCCTACTCCTGCTCCTATTTCTTATGTTCTTATGTTCTTAGATACGGGGTCCAAAACCGCTCACGATACTCAAAATGTGGTCTGACCAGAGCCTTAGAAAGGTTCAGCAGTGCACCCCTATTTTTGTAATCTAGAAGTGTAACTGTACAGAGAGTCAATGGATGGGAGGCTGGTTTGCGTGATGGATTGGGCATGATTCACCATCTTTTGTAGTTTCTTGTGATCTTGGGCACAGCAGGAGCCCATACCAAATAGTGATACAACCAAAAAAGTTGGTGAGAGTCATAGTTGACATGCTAAATTTCCTTAGTCTCCCGAGAAAGTGAGGCATTGGTGGGCTTTCTTAACTGTAGCGTCGGCAACGGGGGTGGCGCAGGACGTGTTGTTGGTGGTCTGGACACCTATAAACTTGAGCATCTGTGACCAGTTCAAACTGGTCTTGGGAGCCACACTACGCTGCAGGAAGCTCTGCTTCATATTCTTTGGGTACTGGGCCACCCAATACTTTGTCCCTTTCATCGTCAGGACAGGTTCCCTGAAGGATCTGGGTGTATGGTTTGGAACGGCCGGGGTACGCGCTGAAAACTGGAAGGAGGAGGTAGCATTGCTGAAAGAAAAACTGAGCATGTGGCAGTGACGTTCCCTCTCCATCGTGGGTAAGAAACCAACATCTAGATGTGAGGCATTCTCAGTCTACAACCCAATCTTGTGCTATACTGCTCACCTGTACCTTCTTCCACTTTGTTGGGCGGCACGGTAGCACAGTGGGTTAGCACTGCTACTTCACAGCTCCAGGGTCCTGGGTTCGATTCCCGGCTCGGGTCACTGTCTGTGTGGAGTTTGCACATTCTCCTCGTGTCTGTGGGGGTTTCCTCCAGGTACCCTCTGGTGGCAAAGTGCCCAATGAGCAACTTTCTTTGCACTCAGCTCACACAGGAGCACATGTTCTTTGCTGGTCCAATGACCAGGGGATGTTGTAAGCCCGCCATCATTTACCCATCAGCTGCTTTACGCATCTACGTATATCATTTCCTTCAACTTTATTCTTGCTTCACAAACCAACCACCACCTCTCCCCCGCGCACCTCACACTCTCCTGTCACCTCCCAGATTTGGCACAGACTTGGCAGCCGTTTAAAACAATATCTATCCTGTAATGACCTCAATGAGATCAATGAAGTTGGCCTCTTGGAGTATGATGTCCCTAAATGAGATATTCCGCGCCCGCTGGGCACCGCAGGGGCTGGGGTGTGTTATAGACCCTTACAACCACATTTTGATTTAATGATTTAAGTTTCCTTTGGACTTTGGTTTCTGTTCGGGACGTCCCCCCCTTCCTTTTTGGGGGCTGCCCCTCTTAATTTGTCCCTAAGTTAATTTGAGTTCGTTTTACTCGTCGAAAGAACTACCTGATGAGTCTTATTCAAAAAAAAACCCCTAATTGAGGTAGCATGCAGGGAATGGGGTGTATTATTGACCCCTTTAATCACATTTTAATTTGATGTTTTAAATGCCTTTTGTTTCGGGCAGTTCTCCTCCTTTTAGGGAGCCACCTCTTTTGAATTGTCCTTAAGTTAGTTTGATTTGGTTGGACACTAAAAGATGCCCCTGATTAGGGTAATGATTGCCTGCCCAATCAGGGAGTCTCACGTGTGTATAATTTAAGGAGTGTTGGGGTTACTGACTGTTAGCGCGAGCGGGCGAAACGCCCACTACAGACCCAGGGTGTAGTTCAATAACGGCACACCTTTATTTTCTTTTACGTCGACGGAGGTGCAGACAGGACGTACAATCGAACTGTCCCGAAAGCGCTCTAAAGACCCACCGCAATGGGGTACAGTTATACCTGAACTTCGACACATTGTACAATCCAAATACTAATGTTTTGTTTACAGTATTTGATCTGACCAATCCTGTTTCGATGTCTTTGAGCATTGCAACGATGTTTTTAAGTGTGCGTTAATCGTTTCTGTCTGGTGGGTTTATTAATGGCCTAGAATCTCCGGGGTTTGAACAACGGGTGTTTGACTGGTTCGTGGGGCCAGGGATGCTTCCTTAGCTACGCTAATCTTTAGGTGTCTCCATAGGTTGTTTGACTGGTTTAGAAGTGCTGATTTTGGTGGGGTCGGGATTTAGTTCCTGTAGGTGCCATCCTGTCCAGCTTCCCTTGTGTGCTAGCCCTCATTTCCATTCTAAAAGCATGCTCTTGCCTGCTGATCTGTGTCTGTTACTTTGTGATTTTTAGTGGCGAGGCTCTGAGTGTAACTTTAGTCTGCTTCCATATCGTGTGCCCAATTTCATAAAATTTGTTATCCGATAACACTGACAGTCCGGATTCTGACTGTGTACCTTAACTGATTGGCAGCATATCTACAATCAATCCCTCCACACTGACGCTCAGTAGCAGCAGTGTGTACTACCTACAACAAACAGTGCAGCAATTCACCAAAGATCCTTAGACAGCACCTTCCAAACCCCGACCACTTCCATCCAGAAGGACAAGGTACCGCTGGGTCAAAACCCTGGAATTCCCTCCCTAACGGAATTGTGGATCAACCCACAGCACGTGGACTGCAGCGATTCGAGTAGGCAGCTCACTACCACCTTCTCAAGGGATGGGCAATAAATGCTGGCCAGCCAGCGATGTCCCAGGAATGAATGAAAAAAGAAAGCACTCTTGGCAGTGGAATTGACTTTGTAAATGAAGGGAGTCTGGTGAAAGGCACACCGGCCTCCGAGGAATTATTTCATATCTCATACGCAATCACTTAACCTTAAGCGCGTGAACCCATTTATTCAGCTCAATGTTACACACCCTCGGTGGGATAATGAGGCTGACATGAGGCACAAGCTAGACTGGGAATTAATGCTAATTATTCACATGAGCTGACCCTGACATTCGGGTCCAGTGCACTGGGCATGAGCTTGCAACAGTAAGAAGTCTGACAACACCAGGTTTAAGTCCAACCGATTTATTTGATACTGAACTCACAAGCTTTCGAGGTTCCCCTCTCCATCAGGCGAATGGAGAGCTCTGGCCTCAGACAGAGCATATAACAGCACAGACAGTTTACAGATTACTTCTTGCATCTCTGTAAAAACTTGATGTCTGTGTCGATACGCGCAATCTTCTTGGAGATCCTCTCCACTTGGGTCCGGCAGTTTGCGGTATCGATACTAGTCATGATGATTGAGCTTGCAAACCAGCCCTGATCCCTGATTGTGATTCTGTTGTTTCCCCAGTATTATAAAATGCAACACTGCGTCATAAACGGAAAAAACAATCGTTAATAATTAGGGAGGCAGCACGCGAAATCATGCTGTGCTGAAACTGAATGGCTTTTCCTCCCAGTTAGTTAGGGACTACTCATTAGTGTAAGGTAATTGTTACATGGATGTATTCTGGTCCTGGGGTGGTGTGTGTCACAGTGAGTTGCGGCTCTGGGTAACACTCTTCCTTCTGAGTCAGAGCTTCTGGGTTCAAGTCCACTCTAAAGACTTGAATGTATTATTTTACACCCCACCTCACACCCCACCCCACCCCACCCTCTTCCCCACTGTGTAGTCTTTCAGTTGAGATGTGCCATTTTAGCTTCCTGGTAGATATATAGGATTCTAAGAATTGTCTCAAATAAGGGTGGTGGAGTTCGCCAGAGTGTCAGGGCCCTGCTGCCATCAGACTTTTGAATGGACCTCCCTTGCATTGAGTTGATCTTTCTCTACACCCTAGCTATGACTGTAACACTATGTTCTGCACTCTCTCCTTCTCTATGAACGGTATGCTTTGTCTGTATAGCGCGCAATAAACAATATTTTTCACTGTATGTTAGTACATGTGACAATAATATATCAAATAAAAAAAAGTAATTGTCAAATGACCTCGCTGATAGGAATCCCTACAGTGCAGAAGGAGGCCATTCAGCCCATCGAGTCTGCACTAACCACAGTCCCACCCAGGCTCTATCCCCATAACCGTACTTATTTACCCTCCTAACCCCCTGACACTAAGGATCAATTTAGCATGGCCAAGCAACCTAATCCGTGCATCTTTGGACTGTGGGAGGAAACAGGAGCACCCAGAGGAAACCCACGCAAGCACGGGGAGAATGCGCAAACTCCCACAGACATTGATACAAGCCGGAGATCCGACCCTGTAACTGCGCATGGGGAGAATGTGCAAACTCCACACAGACGGTAACCCAAGCTGTGAATTGAACCTGGCTGCCAGGTTCTGTGAGGCAGCAGTACTAACCACTGTGCTGCCAATAACGATGTATTATTGCCTGTGGAGCATTTTGGGAGATCCTGAGCCTGTGAAAGGTGCGATATAAAGGCAAGGCTTTCATTTTAACAGGGGCTGGTTTATCTAAAGCTGGTGTTGTCAGACTTTTTGCTGGTTTATCTAACACAGGAACTAGGTGCACTGTTTCCTATTCAAGAGATAACTGACCCTGTGGCTATGGACGTGGCCTTAATTTGTATCACCCATTGTCTAACCGATTGCTTACAATGAAAATTACGATGCAAATTCATGCAGTTTGAAATAGCAATGCTTTGTGTCATACACTAACAATGATCTGTACCTATATTTGCATATCCTGCAAGGTGCCTGACCTCCTTATGTGTAAATGAATTGGGCCTGTAACTGATAATGTCAACTAATGCAAGATGCAAACTCACAATATTGGTTGCCATTCCTTTCCCAGACTGTAGCAAGTCAGAACTCCCAAGGCTTAACAGTCCACAAATGTGGATGATGAGAAAGCTCTCTCTCTGGGTTAGAAATCGCACCGGCTGCTTGTGATGTCTGGGCTTACCACTTCCCAGTAGTGATGTGTGTAACATAGGAAGTGACCAGAGTAACAAAGATAAGAAGAAACATCAAATGCTTGAAACTTGAAAGAGAAAGAACACTGTATTTATTAGTAACCTAGTTGATGGGATGGAGAGCCACATTTGTTGGTGACACACAGCAGGCAGCATTGCAAGCAGTTGAAATTGAATCTTAACATTGCAAAGAGATATTGATAGAATAATTTGTGCAAAATTATGGCAAATTAATTTCAGAGTAGGCAAATGTGATGTCACCTACTCTGAACGTTAAAGGACAGAACAGGGAACTTTCAAAATGGTAAAAAAATTGTGGGTTCAACTTTGAGGTCCAGGTACATGGATCATGAAAATGTCCACAGATTCACAACAATGCAAATATAGGCCATTCAGCCCATCATGTCTGTACTGACCCTCTGAAAGAGCACTCTATCTAGACCCATTCCCCCATCCTTATCCCTGTAACCCCGTCCATTGATCATGGCCAATCCACCCAACCCGTACATCTTCAGACTGTGGGAGGACCCGGAGGAAACCCACGCAGACATGGGGAGAACATGCAAACTGACAGTCACCCGAGGTTGGAATTGAACCAGGTCTCTGGCGCTGTGAGGCTAATGAAATTTGGCCTTTATTTATGGAGGATTGGATTACAAAAGGGTAGAGGCAGGGTGGCACGGTGATTAACAATGCTGTCTTTCAGCACCAGGGACCTGGGTTTAATTCCTGGTCTGGGTCACTGTCTATGCGCAGACTGCACATTCTTCCTGTGTCTTTGTGGGTTTCCTCTGAGCGCTGTGGCTTCCTCCCAAAGTCTGAAAGACGTGCTGGCTAGATGCGTTGGCCAAGCTAAATTCTCCCTCAGTGTACCCGAACAGGCACTGGAAGATGGAGTAGGGGATTTTCACAGTAACTTCATTGCAGTGTTAATGTTAGCCTACTTGTGACACAAATAAATGAACTTTATTTGAATGGACCTACCTCGCATTAAGTCGATCTTTCTCTACACCCTGGCTATAACTGTAACACGACATTCTGCACCCTCTCCTCTACCCTAACCCAATAACATTACACATTTACCATGGCTAACCCACCTAACATAAGAACATAAGAACATAAGAAATAGGAGCAGGAGTAGGCCATCTGGCCCTTCGAGCCTGCCCCGCCATTCAATAAGATCATGGCTGATCTGTCGTGGCTCAGTTCCACTTTCCCGCCCTCTCCCCATAACCCTTAATCCCCTCTCTTATCAAAAACCCATCAACCCGCTTCTTAAAAATATTTAGCGAGGCAGCCTCCACCACTTCAACGGGCAGAGAATTCCAGAGATTCACCACCCTTTGAGTGAAGAAGTTCCTCCTCAACTCCATTCTAAACCGCCCCCCCTTTATCTTGAGGCTGTGCCCCCTAGTCCTACTGTCTTTTTTGAGCGGGAAGAGTCTTTCCACCTCTATCCTATCCATCCCATTCATCATCTTATACGTCTCAATGAGATCTCCCCTCATTCTTCTAAACTCTAACGAGTACAAGCCTAACCTGCACATCTTTGGAGTATGGGAAGAAACCGGAGCATCCAGAGGAAACCCATGTCGACATGGGGAGAACTCTTGGTAAAAGAATCTCAAAGAGTGCAGAAGGAGGCCATTCAGCCCATTGAACCTGCACTGACTCCAAAAGAACATCCTCCCCAGACACACACCAAGAGCCCAGGAGAACGTCCAATAAGAGTGGCTGCTGAGGTATACACTAAGAAGTCTCACAACACCAGGTTAAAGTCCAACAGGTTTATTTAGAGTCACGAGCTTTCGGAGCGCCGCTCCTTCATCAGGCGAGTGGAGGAGCAGGGCTTCAAAAGCTCGTGCTGCTGAATAAACCTGTTGGACTTTAACCTGGTGTTGTGACACTTCTTACTGTGCCACTCCAGTCCAACGCTGGCATCTCCACCTTGAGGCATACACTGAAAGAGAATGGGTATCTTTGGAAAGGAAAGGTGATTGACACAAGAGGGCTCCAGTTTTGGGAAATAGATGCTGCAGTTTCTACAATTCTTTGAAAATGTTCTTTATTGAGTCTGAACTGGGGTACTGATCTGAGCAGGTACTTGGGGAATGGGCAGATGCGGCACAGTGACACACTGGTTAGCACTGCCACCTCACAGCGCCAGGGACCTGCATTCAATTCTGGGCTTGGGTGACTGTCTGTGTGGAGTTCGCATGTTCTCCCCATGTGTGGATTTCCTCCAGGTACTCCAGGCATGGTAGCACAGTGGGTTAGCACTGCTGCTTCACAGCTCCAGGGACCTGGGTTCGATTCCCAGCTCGGGTCACTGTCTGCGTGGAGTTTGCACATTCTCCTCATGTCTGCGTGGGTTTCCTCCAGGTACTCCAGGCACGGTAGCACAGTGGGTTAGCACTGCTGCTTCACAGCTCCAGGGACCTGGGTTCGATTCCCAGCTCGGGTCACTGTCTGCGTAGAGTTTGCACATTCTCCTCGTGTCTGCGTGGGTTTTCTCCGGGTGCTCCGGTTTCCTCCCACAGTCCGAAGATGTGCGGGTTAGATTGATTGGTCATGCTAAAATTTCCCCTTGGTGTCCTGGGATGTGTAGGTTAGAAGGATTAGCGGGTAAATGTACGGGGATAGGGCCTGGGTGGGTTTGTTGTCTGGGTAGCTGAGTGGCCTCCTTCTGCACTGCTTTGGTTCTATTCTATGAAATATTTCGGCTGAGGACTGAATTCGATTGAGATAGGAGTTCAATAGTGGAACTTGTTTTCTATCAAACCTAGGCAGAGAATCCATAAGGTACAATACAAAAGTGTCACTGTCGAGACCTGATAGACAAAAAAATATATATTTATCAGTTGGACTAGATTATAACAATCCTTTAGAGCAAAGAACAATACAGCACAGCACAGGAAGCAGGCCCTTCGGCCCTCCAAGCCTGCGCCACTCATTGGTCCAACTAGGCCAATGTTTGTAACCTTCAAAATGGACAACTAAACTTTGTTTGTGATCTTCAAAATGGAACCTTCAGGATGTCTCCAGCTGCTCTCCTTATGCCTTGTAGCAGTTTCAGAGTAACAAGGCCACATGGATGGTGAGTCTGTGACACACACAGGCAAACCTTCGCAGGTCTTAATCTCCCCTACTGGTGCTGATGGCTTAGGCATTAGCAATCCTAACACAATGGTTTCAGCGAGAGGGCTTCGTTTAGTTACACCAAAACCAGCGTCTCCCAAAAACAAAAGGAATCCCGAACTTCAGTCAAAATTCCAGTTGTCTTTTTGTCCAACATTGAGTAGGTATGCCACATGAACTTTCCCCAAGCTGCATTTGTCATACTGTTTGGTAGAACCAAGTTCGAGCAGTTACTGTCTAACCTCCAGCGTAAACAGAACCCCAGGCTGTGCTGTCCACCATTAAGGTGGTGGCAGCAGAAAGAACTTTAACTCTATTCAAACCTGACAACTGCTAGAACTTTGGAACTAACTCACTCTACTTGCCTTCTCCCATTGCAGGAATCTCCAAGACGGAGCAATCTACAATCAACCTCCCCTCGGGAGGAACACTCCAGTTGATTTCTGATTCTAGTCTCTGGAGACGCGTAAAGCTTATTTTTTGTCACAATCCCTGGTCTCTGATCTGATACAAACTCTCAGCTCTTTTGCGTCCCTCAGCTTTTCACAGCAATTTTAGGATCCAGTTCCTTTTAGCTCGCTTTATATTTCACATCCTCTAGTCCCTCCTGAATTCTGTATTTCTCCTGCTAAGCAGAAAACTGACCATCTTGTAGAGAAACCAGCTTACTCCTATTTACAACAGGAATATGATAAATGTGTCCTGGTGTAGCAATTTTTTCTGTTTGCATCTGGGTCTTGATTGCCTTCTGTTCCCAGCTCTTCTTGTATCCGCCAGCTACTGGGCTTTCATATATTAACTTGTTCCAGTTGGCCCTGCTTCCAGGTCAAGGGATGCATAAGAACATAAGAACATAAGAAATAGGAGCAGGAGTCGGCCATCTAGCCCCTCGAGCGTGCCCCGCCATTCAATAAGATCATGGCTGATCTGTCGTGTCTCAGTTCCACTTTCCCGCCCTCTCCCCATAACCCTTAATCCCCTCGCTTATCAAAAACCTATCAACCCGCGTCTTAAATATATTTAGCGAGGCAGCCTCCACCACTTCAATGGGCAGAGAATTCCAGAGATTCACCACCCTTTGAGTGAAGAAGTTCCTCCTCAACTCCGTTCTAAACCGCCCCCCCTTTATCTTGAGGCTGTGCCCTCTAGTCCTACTGTCCTTTCTGAGCGGGAAGAGTCTCTCCACCTCTATCCTATCCATCCCATTCAACATCTTATACGTCTCAATGAGATGTCCCCTCATTCTTCTAAACTCTAACGAGTACAAGCCTAGTTTATTCAGCCTCTCCTCATAGGTCAACCCCCTCAACTCCGGCATCAGCCTAGTAAACCTCCTCTGCACTCCCTCCAAGGCCAAAATATCCTTGCGTAAGTGCGGCGACCAAAACTGCACACAGTACTCCAGCTGCGGCCTCACCAGTGCCCTATACAGCTGCAGCAAAACCTCCCTACTTTTATATTCAATCCCCCTCGCTATGAAGGCCAGCATCCCATTCGCCTTCCTGACCACCTGCTGCACCTGCAAGCTGGGTTTTTGCGACTCATGCACAAGGACCCCGAGGTCCCTCTGCACCGTCGCCTGCTGCAGTTTTTCGCCCCGTAAGTAATAGTCCTTCCTACCATTATTCCTACCAAAGTGGACCACCTTGCACTTGCCAACATTAAATTCCATTTGCCAGTTCCTGGCCCATTCGCCCAGCCTATCTAGATCCTTCTGCAGACTCTCCACACCCTCCGCACAATTTGCCGTTCCACCAATCTTGGTGTCATCAGCAAATTTCGACACCGTACACTCGGTTCCCTCCTCCAGATCATCTATATAAATGGTAAAAAGCTGAGGCCCCAGCACCAACCCCTGGGGCACTCCACTAGTCACCATCCGCCAATCCGAATAGCACCCATTGACCCCCACTCTCTGCCTCCTATTTGACAGCCAATCCTCTATCCACGCTAACACCCTACCCCCAACTCCATGCCCCCTGACCTTCTGCAATAATGATGTCCAATCACATGGACCTGTGTATTTTATTATCCAAGAATTCTATGGTGAGTAACTCACCTCTTGACTGCCCAATATCCACCATCTACAAGGTGCAAATCAGGAGTGTGATGGAATACTCTCCACATGTCTGGATGGGTCCAACATCACTCAAGAAGCTTGACATCATCCAGGACAAAGCATTGTCCCATCTATCGCCTTCAACATTCACTCCCTCCACCAGGGACACACAGTGGCAGCGGGTGTTCCATTTACAAGATGCACTGCAGCAATTTAGCACATCTCATTCACCAGCCTCTTCCAAATCTACAACCTCAACTCAACAGAGAGGACAGCAGACACCCAGGAACACCACTACCTGGAGGTCTCCCTCCAAGTCACTCACGATAGTGAGTGATATATTAAGATTGAAAGGGTACAGAGGAGATTTACAAGGATGTTGCCTGGATTGGGTGGCATGCCTTATGAGGATAGGTTGAGGGAGCTCCATCTTTTCTCCCTGGAGAGATGAAGGATGAGAGGGGACCTGATAGAGGTGTATAAGATTTTGAGAGGTATAGATAGGGTGGATTCTCAGAGGCTATTTCCCAGGGCTGAAATGGGCGCTACGAGAGGGCACAGGTTTAAGGTGCTGGGGAGTAGATATAGAGGAGATGTCAGGGGTAAGTTTTTCACTCAGAGGGTGGTGAGTGAGTGGAATCGGCTGCCGCCGGTGGTGGTGGAGGCGAACTTGTCTTTTAACAGACTTCTGGATGAGTACATGGGAATTAATAGGATTGAGGGTTCTAGATCGGCCTGGTAGGTATGGATATGATGTGGATATGCTGGCGTTGGACTGGGGTAAACACAGTAAAAAGTCTGACAACACCAGGTTTAAGTCCAACCGATTTATTTGATAGTAAACTCACAAGCTTTCGGGGTTTGTCCCTTCGTGAGGTAGGGATATGATCAGCGCAACTTGTGGGCCGAAGGGCCTGTTTGTGCTGTAGCGTTCTATGTTCTACATATCAGCTGTTCCTTCACTGTCGCTGGGTTAAAATCCTAGAACTCCCTCTCTCACAGCACTGTGGGTGTACCTACACCATACGGACTGCGACGGTTCAGGAAGACAGCTCACCACCACCTTCCGAAGGGAAATTCGGGATGGGCAATAAATACTGGCCCAGGCAGCGCCTCCCACATCCTACACAAACGATGCAAAGTCTATTTTCAAATATTATCAGCAATTACAGGTTACTGACTTTTGTAAAGAAATGGCAAATTTTCTTTTCCTCACAGCTTCTGGGTCAAAGGTCATTACAAAACCGGAACGGCTGCTCTCTTTGAACGTAATTGCGATAATCAATCTGGCAGCTAGCAGTGAGATCTATTCCACGTGCCAAGTGTATCATGTTTAACTGAAACATATTGTTGTGATCCAGAGTAGGAAGGAGATTGAATACTGAGGCATGTTTAGAACGTGCGCCGTGAGAACTACCCCGAACCTGTGACCTTTGTGTGATCTCTCAGGTTATTTCAGATTCTGTATTGTTGGTTTTGATGTGTGAAGTTCAAAATCATCAACCTTCACACAGAGTCAGAGCCCAAAGCAGAGTCCGAGGCAACAGGGAGAGATATTGGGCCCTGGGCAGTCTGATCTCACCTTACCCCGAGATCCTGGGTTCAGGGTGAGTATCGGTGGGTCATAGAGTCATTCTAGTTCCAGGCAGGAGATCGGAATGTTACATCCTGTCACTGTTCGTTACATCTGGACTATCATTGAGTCATTCGTACCATAGAATCCCTACAGTGCAGAAGGAGGCTCTCCAGACCATTGAGTCCGCGCTGACTCTCCACAAGAGTATCTTACCCAGGTCTAAATCCCTCCCTCCCACCCTTACCCTCAGAACCCCTAACCCTGTGCATTTACCATGGCTAATCTACCTAACCTACACAACTTTGGACTCTAAGGGGCAACTTAGCATGGCAAATCCACCTAATATCTTCCTTTAGCCAGCTTCATCTCAAAATGGGTGGCACGGTAGCACAGTGGGTTAGCACTGCTGCTTCACAGCTCCAGGGACCCGGGTTCGATTCCCGGCTCGGGTCACTGTCTGTGTGGAGTTTGCACATTCTCCCTGTGTCTGTGTGGGTTTCCTCCAGGTGCTCCGGTTTCCTCCCACAGTCCAAAGATGTGTGGGTTAGGTTGATTGGCTGTGCTAAGAAATTGCCCCTTAGTGTCCAGGGATGTGTAGGTTAGAGGGATTAGTTGGTATAATATGAAGGGATATGGGGGCAGGGCCTGGGTGGGATTGTGTTCGGTGCAGACTCGATGGGCCGAAGGGCCTCTTTCTGCACTGTAGGGTTCTATGATTTATGATTCTAAAATGATCCTTTGTCTTGACTCCCCGTGTGCGGGTACAGCTGGACTGATGCCAATGATTTAAAGGGGGTAATTTTAGCCCATAGCTAGTCTTTGGTTGATTATAGTAACATCATTACTGCTGCCTCACAGCACCAGGGACATGGGTTCAATTCCGTCATTGGGTCACTGTCTGTGTGGAGTTTACACATTCTCCCTGTGTCTGTGTGGGTTTCCTCGGGGTGCTCCAGTTTCCTCCCACAGTCCAAAGATGTGCGGGTTAGGTTGACTGACCATGCTAAAATTGACCCGTAGTGTCAGGGAGATTAGTAGGGTATGGGGCTATGGAGATAGGGCCAGTGTGGGGTTGTTGTTGGCATAGACTCAATGGACCAAATGGCCTCCTACTGTAGAGATTCTATGATTATACTGTGTCTGTCTCTTCAGTCCGGAGATGAGGGGGTTGGACTATGAAGAGAGATTGAATAGACTGGGTCTGTACTCGTTGGAGTTTAGAAGGCTGAGGGGGGATCTTATAAAGACGTATAAGATAATGAAGGGGATGGATAGGGTAGAGGTAGAGAGATTCTTCCTGCTTAGAAAGGATAGCAGGACTAGAGGGCACAGCCTCAAGATAATGGGGGGGTCAGTTTAGATCAGAGTTGAGGAGGAACTTCTTCACTCAAAGGGTGGTGAATCTCTGGAATTCTCTGCCCGTTGTAGTGGTGGAGGCTGCCTCGCTGAATATATTTAAGTCACGGGTAGATAGGTTTCTGATAGACAAGGGAATTAAGGGAGAAAGCGGGAAAGTGGAACTGATCCACTTCAGATCAGCCATGATCTTATTGAATGGCGGGGCAGGCTCGAAGGGCTAGATGGCCGACTCCTGCTCCTATTTCTTATGTTCTTATGTCAGAAGATTGGAGCGCCAATCCACACAGAATCCTGACATGTGGACACGATAAATTAAACCCAGTCTTACGCCCTGACAGAGTGACCTCTTGCTGAGTGTTAGTCTGTCCACCTCTGTATAGGGAGAGGTAGATTCAATCCCCACTCCACACTGAACTGATGACCAGCAGGATACTTGCAGCCGATGATTGTGTGTGTAGGGAATAGTTGGGGGTCTTGAGTCTTACTTGCAGCCCACACACCAGAGCTGTGAAGATGTGCGGAAGCAGGGGAAACTTGGCAGCTTTTGTAATATCTGGCTCCAAAGTCTTGAGCTAACCTACTTAGAACCTGCATCGGCGCAGGTCACACAATGGGCAGGCGAGCAGAAACGTGGACCTATAATTGATAGTTGGAATTTTAATCTGTTCCCCTGCTGCCTGTTCTTACCTAAAAGACCCCCCCAACTCCGCCTGTTCTGTTCCGCGCCCGTTGGGCACCGCAGGGGCTGGGGTGCATTATTGACCCTAATAATCACATTTTAATTTGATGTTTTTTTAAGTTTCTTTTGTACTTTTTGTTCGGGCTGTTCCTCTTCCCTTTGGGGAGCTGCCCGTTTTACTTTGTCCTAACATAATTTGAGTTTGTTTATTTGGTTTGACTTTAAAAGAGGTCCCTGCCTGTTCGGAGCTCTGTCTGACTTTGTTTTCCATTGGTAAATCCAATTCCTTCAGTTTCCACTGGTGGGGGAGATCTAAAATCACGCATTTTACCCTCTTGTAGATGCCATCTCATTCTAAGCTCTTACCCATGGTCTGACTTGTACAAAAGTCCTGTTCCCCTCTCTGCTCGCTAACACACGTCAGCTCTCAGTTAAAAAATAAATCAGATTCTCATCTTCATTTTCTTTGGCTTCATCCCTCCCTGACTCAGTTATCTTCTCCAGTCTGAAAACTTGATAAGTCCTCCTAGTTAGCCTTCACCCTTGCCAGCTATCCTCAGCTCAAGAGTATCCTAAACACCTCAGTGTCACTTCCTCTATACAGGCAACTTAAATACCATCACACCACAAAATAATCATTTCGAAATGTCTGTAATTTTTCTTTGATTGTACTAAAGCAACTCAGAGTGAAATGTGATGTATGTAAAAAACACACAGATGAGCACTTGAAATGTTTGAGTGACACAGTGGTTAGCACTGCTGCCTCGCAGTGCCAGGGACCCGGGTTCAATTCTTGGCCTTGGGTCACTGCCTGTGTGGAGTTTGCATGTTCTCCCCGTGTCTGCGTGGGGATGCTCTGGTTTCCTCCCACACTCCAAAGATGTGTGGGCTAGGTTAATTGCCCCTTAGTGTTAAGGAGACTAGCAGTGTAAATATATGGGGATAGGAGCTGGATGGGATGGTGGTCAGTGTAGATTTAATGGCCTCTTTCTGCACTGTAGGGATTCTATGTCTCGTTGCTGGAATAGTGTAGATTTATTGGTGCAGACTTGATGGGTCTCTTTTATATTGTATGACTACTATAGAGAACATCAATATTATTGCACTTTGTGAGGTGGCCACTTTGAAATGTTGCTAATGTTCTTTCAGATATTTTATGAAAAAAGTATACTTTTGCAAACAAAAACCCTTATGCCGCTCCCTCTCACTCTGTCTGTTTTAAGCAACTCACGACCCCCATTAACTGTTCTGACTCTCTTCTTTGGCTCTGTGTCATTTCATTGCCAATTAGACTGATGTAAGTGACACTAGGAATGGTGCCACAGTGGTAAGCGCTGCTGCCTCACTGCGCCAGGGACCCGGGTTCGATTCCCGGCTCAGGTCTGAATAACATGGTGGAACGGTGGCACAGAGGGTTAGCACTGCTGCTCACAGTGCTAGGGACCCGGGTTCGATTCCCGGCTCGGGTTACTGTCTGAATAACACAGTGGAATGGTGCCACAGTGGGTTAGCGCTGCTGCCTCACTGCGCCAGGGACCCGGGTTCGATTCCCGGCTCGGGTTACTGTCTGAATAACACGGTGGACTGGTGCCACAGTGGTAAGCGCTGCTGCCTCACTGCGCCAGGGATCCGGGTTCGATTCCCGGCTCGGGTCACTGTCTATGTAGAGTTTGTACATTCTCCCCGTGTCTGCATGGGTTTCCTCCGGGTACTCCTGTTTCCTCCCACAGTCCGAAAGACGTGCTGGTTAGATGCATTGGCCGTGCTAAATTCTCCCTGTGTGTACCCCAGCAGGTGCTGGAGTGTGGCGACCGGGGGAATTTTCGCGGTAACTTCATTGCAGCGTTAATGTAAGTCTGTTTGTGATACTGATAAATGAACTAACACTTCACAATCGAGGCGCTACACGAATGCAGTTTATTGTGGTGCTGCTGCTGAGACTGTCAGTGTTGCTAACCCTGATAACAACACTTGTGACTGCTGCCTGGTTAAAACAGCAAGCCCTCCCTTTAGGAAGTTTGGCTGCGAGGCTGTAATTCTCGCTGAGTGAGTGGTTTGGTGGCTGCGGTGCTAGGGCCCGGCGGAAGCCCAGGCTGTAGTGGGTTGTGAGTGCAGCAGAGCCGGGGGAGCGGAGCTGGGAGAGGCTGGTCCCGCTGCCCGGCGGTGTGAGCCCCAGCCCGGCGGAGCGCCGCTGCGGACGCGGGACAGGCAGCAGGAAGAGCCGGCAACACAGGTAGGAGCGCCCGGGCTCGTCCCGGAGCAGCGGGACACAGAGAGCCCAGTGCCTGTGATAACATTACTGTGTCTAATAATATAAATCAGGGACATTACTGTGCCTGTAATAGTACAAACCCAGGGGCATTACTGTCTAATAATACAACCAGGGGCATTGTTGTGTTTGTAATAATACAAACCAGGGATATTACTGTAATAATACAACCAGGGACATTACTGTCTAATAATACAACCAGGGGCATTGTTGTGTTTGTAATAATACAAACCAGGGACATTACTGTCTAATAATACAACCAGGGGCATTGTTGTGTTTGTAATAATACAAACCAGGGACGTTGCTGTATCTGTAATAACGCAAACCAGGGGCATTGCTGTGCCTCTATTAATACAAACCCAGGACATTACTGTGTAATAATACAAACCAGGGACACTACTGCGCCTGTAATAATACAAACCAGGGATATTACTGTAATAATGCAAACCAGGGGCATTGCTGTGCCTCTATTAATACAAACCCGGGACATTACTGCATAATAATACAAATCAGGGACACTACTGTGCCTGTAATAATAGAAACCAGGGATATTACTGTAATAGTGCAAACCAGGGGCATTGCTGTGCCTCTATTAATACAAACCAGGGACATTACTGTGTAATAATACAAACTAGGGACATTGCTGTATCTGTAATAATGCAAACCAGGGGCATTGCTGTGCCTCTATTAATACAAACCAGGGGCATTACTGTGTAATACTACAAACTAGGGATATTGCTGTATCTGTAATAATAGAAACCAGGGATATTACTGTAATAATGCAAACCAGGGGCATTGCTGTGCCTCTATTAATACAAACCCAGGACATTACTGTGTAATAATACAAACCAGGGACACTACTGTGCCTGTAATAATACAAACCAGGGATATTACTGTAATAATGCAAACCAGGGGCATTGCTGTGCCTCTATTAATACAAACCAGGGGCATTACTGTGTAATAATACAAACTAGGGACATTGCTGTATCTGTAATATTGCAAACCAGGGGCATTGCTGTGTCTGTAATAATACAAACCAGGGATATTACTGTGTAATAATGCAAACCAGGGGCATTGCGGTGCCTGTAATAATGCAAACCAGGGGCGTTGCTGGACACAGAGAGCCCAGTGCCTGTAATAACATTACTGTGCCTGTAATAATGCAAACTGGGGGCATTGCTGTGCCTGTAATAATGCAATAAGAAGTCTCACAACACCAAGTTAAAATCTGTATTAATACAAACCAGGAACATTACTGTCACTAATATCAAAAATACCCCCAGCTCCAGAATCGGAAATACCCTCTCTATATCGAGCCTGTCAAGTCTCCGCAAAATCTTATGTGCCAATAAGATCATCCTCATTCTTAAAACTGATGGATTTGGGCTCATCCCATCCAACCTTTCCTCACACAATACCCCCCCTCATCTCAACAACTAGACAAGTGAACCTTCTCTGAATTGTTTCCAGTGCAAATCTCTGCTTAGTCAAGGAGACTAAAACTGTACGGTCTGTACAGCTGTGGTCCCTAATTTCATATTCCATCCTCCTTGTAATAAAGGACAACTTACTTCCTGTTCCTACATGCTGTTTGTAAATCACATCAGGGGACACTCACATCCCTGGGAACCGTAGCAGGATGCGGTCTCCATTCAAATAATTCTCCCAAAAAAATTCTAAGCGCCGAATCTGCGGAGAAACTGGAGTAAGTCACGCTGCTTTTCTCAGCGGGATTTTCAGAATGAATCTCCCACACTCTGTGCACTGCAGAGTGCACTGGTGTGAAACACACTGAAAATCAGTGGGTGGGGTCTGTTCCCACTGGAGTGGCCAGCAGCGTAGTGCTGAGCGGGTCACTGCGTGTGTGCCGGTCTGTCAGTGCCGAGATCGGTGCACGCGTATTAGCCCCGCGCTGCCGGCCTCCTGATTGCTCCATCACTGGCCAGACCCATGACCCCCACAGTGCTGCCCTTCTGATCTCCCCACCCCCCCCCCCCCCCCCACCTCCTGATTGCTGGCTTCCTGGACGTGTCGTATCCAGTCCAGTCCAGTCCAGCCCCACCCCACCCAGCAGGCTGACCCACCCCCCCCCCCCAACCTGATGGCCAACCCCCGCCAAGTATAGAGTGGCAGTGGAGCCCCCCCCCCCCACCAAACCCCTCACAACCCCTACCAATCTCCAATAGACCCCAACCCCTGGCATTGCCACGTGTCTGGTGGGCAGCGCCAAAGTGCGTCATGGGCATTGCCCTAGGACAGTGACGGGAGGGGGGAGCCAGACTGGCACTGCCAAGCTGGCAATGCCTCCCTCCCCCCACCTCTTATCCCTGACCTCCTGGGGGGTGCCTCTATGCCTCCCTTTACTCCAGTGGAGCCACCAGCTCCAGGCTAGTGGAGAACTGTTGTAAACTCAGCTGGAGTGAAACACTTCAAGCAGTGTAGAGGGAGGTCTGGCGGGCCTGGCACTGAAGTCTCTGGGCCTGCCAATCCAGATTTAAATTGCGAGCTTAATATTTAAATTTCCTCCGCTCCAATTTCCCCGCGCGGAGCTGAGGGTGCTGGAATTCTGGCAGGCAGTGACGCTGGAGGCCATGGTCCCCAGTGCGAATCCAGTATACGGTCCTCTGCTTGTATTTTGCCGCCTGCCTAAACATGTCCCTTTGCAAACACACTGTCCACTTGCTTGGTTATTCGGTAAATTGAAAGGAGGCGGCGGCGTAGTGGGGTTGTCACTGGGCTACTAATCTACAGACCCCGCGGCAACGGTAGCGCAGTGGGTTAGCACTGCTGCTTCACAGCTCCGGGGTCCTGGGTTCGATTCCCAGCTTGGGTCACTGTCTGTGCGGAGTTTGCACATTCTCCTCGTGTCTGCCCCTTAGAAAGGGGTGGCAACGGTAGCGCAGTGGGTTAGCACTGCTGCTTCACAGCTCCGGGGTCCTGGGTTCGATTCCCAGCTTGGGTCACTGTCTGTGCAGAGTTTGCACATTCTCCTGGTGTCTGCGTGGGAGATCTCATTGAGACGTATAAGATGATGAATGGGATGGATAGGATAGAGGTGGAGAGGCTCTTCCCGTTCAGAAAGGACAGTAGGACTAGAGGGCACAGCCTCAGGATAAAGGGGGGGCGGTTTAGATCGGAGTTGAGGAGGAACTTCTTCACTCAAAGGGTGGTGAATCTCTGGAATTCTCTGCCCGTTGAAGTGGTGGAGGCTACCTCGCTAAATATTTTTACGACGCGGGTTGATGGGTTTTTGATAAGAGAGGGGATTAAGGGTTATGGGGAGAGGGCGGGAAAGTGGAACTGAACCACAACAGATCAGCCATGATCTTATTGAATGGCGGGGCAGGCTCGAGGGGCTAGATGGCCTACTCCTGCTCCTATTTCTTATGTTCTTATGTTTCCTTCAGGTACTCCGGGTTCCCCTCTCAGTCCAAAGATGTGTGGGTTAGGTTGATTGGCCGTGCTAAGAAATTGCCCCTGAGTGTGTAGGTTAGAGGGGATTAGTGGGTATAATATGTAGGGATATGGGGGTAGGGCCTGGGTGGGATGGTGTTCAGTGCAGACTTGATGGGCCGAAGGGTCTCTTGCTGCACTGTAGGGTTCTACGATGCTAAAACAGCTGTTTGAATCCCACCGCAGCAGATGGTAAAATTTGAATTTAACAAAAATCTGCAATTAAAAGACCATGAAGCCGTTTGTTTTTAAAACCCACACCTGGTTTACTCAGGTTCCAGAGCTTTCCTCTGAAATGGAAGGTGATTAATCACTGTGAATGAATAAAAAAAAAATACAAATACACAGTTATGGATTAACTGCTATTGCATTAATGCTAAGTGTGGCTGTTGCGTAACAGAGACTTTATCAGACAGTACAAATTTCTGTAACGAGAGAAGAGAGAAGTATATTTGATTAATAATTAACATAAAGGTCAGAGTCAAAGCTATAGTGCTTCTTCTTTGTGGCATGGTGTTTTTTGATTTGATTTGTTGCCACATGCGTTGGTATACAATGAAAAATATTTTTTCTTGCACGCCATACAGACCATGTATAGAGAAGAAAGGCGAGGGTGCAGAATGTAGTATTGCAATCATTGCTAGAAAACTTGTTGTGAAGTAGGTCCATTCAAACGTCTGATGGAAGAAGCTGCTCTTGAGTCGGTTGGCACATGCCCTCGGACTTCTGTATCCTTTTCCCGACCAGAAGGTTCACTAGGCTGATACCGGAGATGAGGGGGTTGGCCTATGAAGAGAGACTGAATAGACTGGGTCTGTACTCGTTGGAGTTTAGAAGGATGAGGGGGGGATCTTATAGAGACGTGTAAGATAATGAAGGGGATGGATAGGGTAGAGGTGGAGAGACTCTTCCCACTTAGAAAGGACAGCAGGACTAGAGGGCACAGCCTCAAGATAAGGGGGGGGGGTGTTGAGGAGGAACAGGTTCGAAGGGCTAGATGGCCTACTCCTGCTCCTATTTCTTATGTTCTTAACGATTCAAGATATTTGCTTTTTAGTGAGTTTCTTTGCTGATGCCTTCCCAAGGTGAAATATTTCTCTCTTCTATTGACATATCCGTCTTGTCTTCAACTCAAAACATATTATATCAATTTTAACTAACAATACTTGAATGCTCAATAACATCCGTCATTCCTTATCCACAGTCAGCAGACATGACCTCTCTTTACCTACAGTCAATAACAGTTCCGCAATTGTACTAGTCTGTTAGTCAAATACAATGTCTATTTTTGCTACAAGATATCCCAACCAAGGAACATTTCTCCTCATCCTTAAAAGGGATTATATTTCTCGCCTACACACTCGCTTGTAAACACACTGAATACAGCAATGCAAAATGATTTCCCAGTGAGCCTGACACTGTTTTGTACAGTGGTCAGCAGCTCTTAATTATCTCAGGGACTGGCGAACGAAATACTTCCGGCGGTAGTCCCAGCGTGTGTTCCTGTCGTTGAAGTACAAAGTGATGGGACTTGTGGATGCTGGAAATCTGGAATCAAGGGGTAGAGAGATTCTTTCCGCTTAGAAAGGAAACCAGAACTCGAGGGCACAGCCTCAAAATAAGGGGGGTGGGCAGTTCAGAACGGAGTTGAGGAGGAACTTCTTCACTCAAAGGGTGGTGAATCTTTGGAATTCTCTGCCCGTTGAAGTGGTGGAGGCCGCCTCGCTAAATCTATTTAAGACGCGGGTAGATAGGTTTCTGATAGACAGGGGAATTAAGGGGAGAAAGCGGGAAAGTGGAACTGATCCACTTCAGATCAGCCATGATCTTATTGAATGGCGGGGCAGGCTCGAAGGGCTAGATGGCCGACTCCTGCTCCTATTTCTTATGTTCTTATATAAGGGTTGATAAACAATCAACTGGATCCACATTCTGATGAAGTGTCAGAAACACTAACTTTATTTCTCTCTCCGTTGGTGCCTGACCTGCTGTATTTTCCACGCTTATTGTTTTACAGTACAACACTGACCACAAACCATAAGATATCGGAGCAGAATTAGGCCATTCGGCCCATTGAATGGCAGAGCAGACTCAATCATGACTGATAAGGTTCTCAACCCCGTTCGCCTGCCTTTTCCCATCACCAAGAACCTATCTATCTCTGTCTTAAATACATTCAATGACCTGGCCTCCACAGCCCTCAGTGCAATGAATTCCAGATTTACCACCCTCTGGTTGTATAACTTCCTCCTCATCTCAGTTCTAAAGGGTTATCCTTTTATTCTGAGGCTATGCCATCGGACCCTAGTGTCTTCCCTATGTCCCCTTTATCCGGGCCTTTCAGTGTTCTGTAAGTTTCAATGAAATCCCCCACCCCTCATCCTTCTAAAGTCCACCAGGCACAGACCCAGAGTCCTCAAACGCTCCTCATACATCAAGCCTTCCATTCCTGCAATCATTCTTGTGAACCTTCTCTGAACCCCCTCCGGGGCCAGTACATCCTTCCTTAGATATGGGGCCCAAAAATTGCTCACAATATTCCAAATGTGGTCTGACCAGAACCTTATAAAGCCTCAGCAATACCTCCCTGCTTTTGGATTCGAGTTGCGATCTCGTGCATCAGCCCCACAGCACTTCTCCCGCTGTATCCAAGAAACTACAAAGGGTCGTGAACGAAGCCCAGTCCATCACGCAAACCAACCTCCCATTGACTCCGTCTACACTTCCCACTGCCTCGGAAAAGGAACCAGCATAATCAAGGACCCCACCCACCCTGGTCATACTCTCTTCCATCTTCTTCTACATAAGAACATAAGAAATAGGAGCAGGAGTAGGCCATCTAGCCCCTCGAGCCTGCCCCGCCATTCAATAAGATCATGGCTGATCTGAAGTGGATCAGTTCCACTTTCCCGCTTTCTCCCCATAACCCTTAATTCCCCTGTCTATCAGAAACCTACCTACCCGTGACTTAAATATATTTAGCGAGGTAGCCTCCACCACTTCAACGGGCAGAGAATTCCAGAGATTCACCAGCCTTTGAGTGAAGAAGTTCCTCCTCAACTCTGTTCTAAACTGCACCCCCCCCCCCATCTTGAGGCTGTGCCCTCTAGTCCTGCTGTCCTTTCTAAGCGGGAAGAATCCCTCTACCTCTACCCTATCCATCCCCTTCTTTATCTTAGCAGTGCTAGCCAACATGCTGCCCAATGCTCTCTGAAATGGCTAAACAGGTCACTCATTTCAAGGGCAATTAGGGATGGGCAGTAAATGCTGGGCTAGTCAGTCACACATGTGCCTTGAATGAATTAAAAAAAGTTCCACAAAGATGATGTGGCAGCAATGAAGAGACAGCGATGTATGTCCAAGTATGTAACTTGCAAGTGGTGATGTATCCATTTACCTTGGCGTTCTATGTCCTCCTGCTTGGTAGACGTCATGTTGTTGAGAGGTTTTGGCCAAGCAGCTTCCGTGATTCATTACACTGTATCCTCACTGATCGCCTCTCGCTGAGTCCCGTAACTCATGTCTCCACCATCAACATTATTGTGGGGAAATTTCAATTTGCTTCTCAACCTCAGGCAAGTCAAAACTTTCAAGGCAAATATCTCTGTGCAAAAGGCGTAACAAATTTATGGAACATGAAACCTAAAATAATACAAAACAAAAGTACAGCTGACTTCACGAAGGGTTAAACAGTTCTGCGGATGGAGCAACAGGACTTCTCTGGAAGAACTGAGTTATGGAGTTAAATGCAGACAAATTACACTTTTCATAATCAATAATTCTGCCTTCCATTAGCTTAAAATCAATTTTCATTTCACAGTCATACATCAATACAAATCTCTCTCAAATACCCCAGCCTATCATAAGATACTTAATCGCATGGTGATATGTTATTTGTCCAATTGATTTTGGACTTGCTAGCCTCTCTTGGTGCTAACTAACTCTGTCGCTAGGTAACAGTAGATGCTACCACAAGGTCAAAATGGACATTCCCACTGACTCATCACTAAGTTGAATAGACATGCGTTCCCGCATCCAGGTTCGTATCTATTCAGTGTCTGGGCAATGAATAGTTATTCATAATGTTGCATAATGTGTTCCCTCTTCGGAATGTCACCTGAACTGGAACAGGAACTGACCTGTTCGCAGACTTTTGGCTTTAAATGTTGACTCTGACTGCCACGCCTTTCGGTAACTTAGCTTGACCAAGGTGAACATTTGAAATACATTTAAAATATCAGCATATATGTTTCAAATTCATAACTATTTGGTTTGATTCACTTTCTGCATTCACAGATGTGTAAGCTGTTGTGTTAGCTTGCCCAGTAATCATTTCACTCTTTCCTGATTCTTTGTCCCCTGAAAGACAGACTGCATTCTGCCCGTGAATCTTATTAGCTGGTTAGAAATCCCTTTCCACCACTCAATCTGACAATCAATCCCAATGTTTGCTACTTAATGCCATTCAAGAACTGTGGGAACATTTCAATATCATTTTCACAAGGCACGCTTATAGTGAAGCTTATTATTTATTTCTTAATCTCACCAAATACAAATCCCCGACACCCATTAAGATGCAATTTCCTTACAGAATGCAGATGAGGTCTGTGTCAATTGATTTGTATTTCATTTTATCAGGATGGTGTAAACTCACATCAATGTAAATGTTATTACGCACAGCCCATTTGCCATCCTTTGTCACTCTATCTTTTTACGTTAGGAAGAGGTACATGTTGGAACAGATGGGTCTTATAGCGTTATTTGTTCAGTCTTAAGTGGAAGATTATTTCCAAACAATCTTGAGCATGAACCTCAGAGGAGGTCTTTATATATGATTGGAACAAAATCTAACAGAAAGAATTATTACGAAGGTTGGACACATAGAGACAGCTGGGGTAGGGGAGAGTGGCGAAGGTAGAGAGACAAAACAGAGAGGGGAATGAGAGAGGCACGGAGGGCACACATGAGTCAGAGAGAAGAAAATGCTTTAGGAAAGGTAGAACAAGAAGTAAGAGAGGAGAGGGTGTTGCACTTTTGATTAAGGAAATTATCATGAAAGTACTGAGGGGATATATCTGAGGGTTTGCCCACTGTGTCTGTGTGGGTAGAACTGAGAAATAAGAAGGGGGAAATCACTTTGATAGGAAAATATTATAGACCCCAAATAGTTGGTGGGAAATTGAGGAGTAAATATATAAGGAGATTAAAGATACTCCAAGAAAGATAAGGGTGGTAATAGTGGGGGATATGAACTTTCCCAACATTGACTGGGAGAGCCATAGTATTAGAGGGTTGGATGGAGAGAAATTTATTGAGTGTATTCAGGAGGAATTTCTCATTCAGTATGTGGATGGCCCGACTAGAGAGGGGGCAAAACTTGACCTCCTCTCGGGAAATAAGGAAGGGCAGGTGACAGGAGTGTTAGTGAGGGATCACTTTGGAACCAGTGACCATAATTCTATTGGTTTTAAGTTAGCTGTGGAGAATGATAGGCAAAAGGTAAAATTCTAAATTGGGGCAAGGCCAATTTTGATGGTATCAGGCAGAAACTTTCAAAACTTAATTGGGGGAGTCTGTGGGAAGGAAAAGGGATGTCTGGTAAGTGGGAGGCTTTCAAAAGTGTGTTAACCAGGGTTCAGGGTAAGGACATTCCTCTTAGCGTGAAGGGCAAGGCTGGTAGAAGTAGGGAACCCTGGATGACTCAGGATATTGAGGCCCTGGTCAAGAAGAAGAAGGAGGCACGTGACATTCATAGGCAGCTGGGATCAAGTGGATCCCTTGTAGCGTATAGAGGGTGTCGGAGTAGAGTTAAGAGAGAAATCAGGAGGGCAAAAAGGTGACGAGATTGTTTTGGCAGATAGGGCAAAGGAGAATCCAAAGAGCTCCTACAGATATAAAAGGGTGAAAGAGTAGCTAGCAAGAGAGTAGGACCTCTTAAGGATCAACAAGGTCATCTGTGTGCAGACCTACAAGAGATGAGTGAGATCCAAATGAATATTTCTCATCAGTATTCACTGTTGAGAAAAGCATGGATGTAGGGAACTTGGAGAAATAAGTAATAATGTCTTGAGGATTGTACATATTACAGAGAGGGAGGTGCTGGAAGTCTTAAAGCACAATAAGGTAGATAAATCCCTGGGACCTGATGAAGTGTATCCCAGGACACTGTGGGAGGCTAGGGAGGAAATTGCTGGTCCCCTAGCCGAGATATTTGAATCATCGATAGTCATGGGTGAGGTGCCTGAAGATTGGAGGGTGGCAAATTTAGAATATTAGCTTCATAGCAAGGGGGATTGAATATAAAAGTAGCGAGGTCTTGCTGCAACTGTACAGGGCACTGGTGAGGCCGCAGCTGGAGTACTGTGTGCAGTTTTGGTCGCTGCACTTATGCAAGGATATATTGGCCTTGGAGGGAGTGCAGAGGAGGTTCAGTAGGCTGATACCGGAGATGAGGGGGTTGAGTATGAGGAGAGGCTGAATAAACTAGGCTTGTACTCGTTAGAGTTTAGAAGAATGAGGGGAGATCTCATTGAGACATATAAGATGATGAATGGGATGGATAGGATAGAGGTGGAGAGGCTCTTCCCGCTCAGAAAGGACAGTAGGACTAGAGGGCACAGCCTCAAGATAAGGGGGGGCGGTTTAGAACGGAGTTGAGGAGGAACTTCTTCACTCAAAGGGTGGTGAATCTCTGGAATTCTCTGCCCGTTGAAGTGGTGGAGGCTGCCTCGCTAAATATATTTAAGACACGGGTTGATGGGTTTTTGATAAGAGAGGGGATTAAGGGTTATGGGGAGAGGGCGGGAATGTGGAACTGAGCCACGTCAGATCAGCCATGATCTTATTGAATGGCGGGGCAGGCTTGAAGGGCTAGAAGGCCTACTCCTGCACCTATTTCTTATGTTCTTATGTCTGCCCCAGCAGCAGCACCTGAAGCTGGAGAGAAGCCAGCTGAGAACTAGACTGGACTAGAAAGTAAGACAGGACAGAGCCCCACCAATTGGGGGGGGAGGGACGAGGAAGGGGGCAGGCTGGGTGTACAGGCGACTATTGGCTGGAGGGGAAAACACATGGACGGAAAAGCTTTGAGAGGGAGGTCTCTGTGGGGGATAGGAATCATGGAAATGTGGCACTCCCCCCTTACCCAGTCTACAAGCAGTGTCCGCCTCCCCTTGCCATGGGTACAATCCCAGGGATGGTGGGCGGAGGCTCTTGTGTGACCATTAGTTGACCACAAGGATGAGTGGGCCTCCCCACTAACTGTAAGATTGCAGTGGGCCAGGGACAAGTGGATAAGGGAATGGCACTCCTGGCTAGGTGGCCAATTTTACTGCCCCTACTCCCAGATGTTTTATCACATCTGGCCAAAGTGGAGAAGTCAGCAGAACACAGAACTCCCTCTGCAGTTGCATTTCCTTTATGTTGCCCAGCAATTTATGCACGATAATATGCCGATATCTTTAGATTTAAAGGGGCACATCCAGCAGGTGTTGCTCAGTGAAGAGTAAAGTGCCTATCTGGGGACAGAGAGTGTCGAACTGTTACCCAGCTAACAAGGGCAAGGAGTCAAGCAAAGCTCATGTTTGTTTCAGGTAGGGGAAGTGTGAATCTGCCGGTAGTCCTGATCATTCATCTAAGGCTTGTTTGGGCCTTGGGGTCAGTGATGTCAACATATGCTGGGGAGTAGGTACAGAGGAGATGTTAAGGGTAAGCTTTTCACTCAGAGGTTGCCGTTGGTGGTGGTAGAGGCGAACTCGCTGGGGTCTTTTAAAAGACTTCTGGATGAGTACATGGGATCTAATGGGATTGGGAGTACCAGATAGTTCTATGGCCTGGTAGGTAGGCTATGATCGGCGCAACTTGTGGGCCGAAGGGCCTGTTTGTGCTGTAGTGTTCTATGTTTGATATCTGCCTCCACCATTGGTCTGAAGATTTCCCCCGCTCCGTCCTCATTGGCCAACTAACTGATGCGAAGACTTGAATTTCGGTAGCATCTGTTTGTATTTTATACATTAACGTCACAAATAAGGCTTACATTAACACTGCAATGAAATGACTGTGAAAATCTCCTAGTCTTCACAATCTGCTCAGGTAACACTGAGGGAGAATTTAGCATGGCCAATGCACCTAAGCAGTCTTTTGGACAGTGGGAGGAAACCAGGGGAACCCGCAGATACAGGGAGAATGTGCAAACTCTGCATAGACAGTGACCCGAGCTGGGAATTAAACTCGGACCCCTGGGCTGTAAGGCAGCAGTGCTAACGAGGGGCGTACACACGGTGGGTCGTGCGTGGGCTGGTCTTGGATGTTTCGAGAGTAGCCTAGTACTTTACGCCGTTAGTGTACGCTTAAAACTGGACCAGCAGACGGGCACCATGACAGCTCAGTGACTATCACTGTTTGCTGTGCAGATACATGGATTTGGGCCGGTGTCTGTGGGAGTTTGCGCATTCTCCCCGTGCTTGCGTGGGTTTTCTCCGGGTGCTCCGGTTTCCTCCCACACCCCAAAGATGTGCTCTTAGGCCGATTGGTGTAACAAATTGTCCCTAAATTATTCTCCCCTTAATCTGGGGATACCATAAGACATGGGTCAAAGGTGTAGGAGGAAAAACACATTGTCAAGATAAAAGGGGGACGGTTTAGAACGGAGTTGAGGAGGAACTTCTTCACTCAAAGGGTGGTGAATCTCTGGAATTCTCTGCCCATTGAAGTGGTGGAGGCTGCCTCGCTAAATATTTTTAAGACGCGGGTTGATGGGTTTTTGATAGGAGAGGGGATTAAGGGTTATGGGGAGAGGGCGGGAAAGTGGAACTGAGCAGCGACAGATCAGCCATGATCTTATTGAATGGCGGGGCAGGCTCGAAGGGCTGGATGGCCTACTCCTGCTCCTATTTCTTATGTTCTTATGTTCTTAAGATGACGTCGCGGGCTCGTTGGGCCGAAGGGCCTGTTTCCCGTGCTGTGTTGTTCTTTGTAACCACCATGCCATCCTTTCGCAACTTAAGGAAATGCCCAGTCAGGTATTTTGAAGCTTAGTTCACTCTTGCCATATAGGCTGTCAATGTCTACATAGCAAATTGAAACAGGTGAGGGGGAGACTTGACGCCGAGACGATGTGGAATATCGAATGAGGAGGCCTAGTTCCAAAGCGAAGGGGGTTCTAGTTAAGGTAGCAATAGGAGGAATTCCTTCCCTCAGGAGGTTGTTAAGTATTTGGAGTTCTCTCTCCAGTGGAGGTTGGATTGAAGATATCCCTAGCTATCGGGGGAGGGGACAGGCAGGAATTAGAAGTTGAGGCCACAAAATCACGTCATTCCAGTGGTTTCATTGAACAGTGGAGCAGGTTCAAGAGGCCAAATGCCTACTCCTCCTGTTTATTATGTTCTTATCTCGCACAGCAGTAAGGAAATAGATGACCGCCGATAAGTGTTGGTGCTGTTCGCTCTGCCGCTGGTAAGTTTCTATCGCGAAATTTACTCCCCAGATTCCGTTTGCTTCTCCTAGCCTTGAGGATCTCTGGAGGTTAGCTTAACGAGCGCCCGCAGGATTCCTTTTTTCCTATCATTCTAAGGGCAAAATTAACCTCTTTTAACAGAGAGCACATTTCGGAGTTTGTTTAATTTTATGCCAGAAGTAATTTCGGGGCCACAATCAGTGTTGAGGATTTACCAGTGCTACAATTTCTTCTGTTTCAGCGTGTACTAATGAGAGTTGGCGTTCACCCCGCTTCCTGGGTGGGCAGCAGACCGTGGAGCAGCTGCCTAGCCTCCTCCTTGTCAATGCACCGTTCACTCCTGGGTGGCTCACAGGTTCCGTTCTGTCATAGCTGTAAATCAATGATGACATTCCCTGCTCAAGCAATTGCCTCTGCTTTGCCCTCTAGAATTCCTTTGTTAGCCTGACTGAAGACAGATGAGCCTATCTTTATCGTCTTTTTTTCGGTATTGCGGAACTTGAAGGTGTTGTCCAACGCGGGGCATACACGCGGTGGGTCGTGCGAGGGCTGCTCTTGGATGTTTCGAGAGTGGCCTAGTGCTTCACGTCGTTAGTGTACGCTTAAACTGGACCAGCTGACGGGCAACACGACAGCTCAGTGACTATCACTGTTTGCTGTGCAGATACGTGGATTTGGGCCGGTGTCTGTGTGGAGTTTGCGCATTCTCCCCGTCCTTGCGTGGGTTTCCTCCGGGTGCTCCGGTTTCCTCCCACACCCCAAAGATGTGCTCTTAGGCTGATTGGTGGAACTAATTGTCCCTAAATTAGTCTCCCCTCAATCTGGTTTCCAATGTGGAGTGCCATAAGACAAGGGTCATGGGTGGAAGAGGGGACTCTCAATGTTAAAATGGCGGCTCGTTGGGCCGAAGGGCCTGTTTCCCGTGCTGTGTTGTTCTTTTGAATATTGGTGACGTTTTTAGTCTTGTGCTCAATCCGGTTTTCACAAGAATACCAAATGTAAATTTACCCGTCATGAGAAGATTGTGCTGGTTGGCTGGCGGAAGTGTTACAATGGAGAATGCACCGGTTCACTGACAACTGGCAGTTAACTGCCAAGCTTTGTTTAAATTCGAAACGAGGCAAGTTGACTCTGGTCAAGGCACTGCCTGGGGAATGAACCAGAAAATGGCTGTCACCTATTTTGTTCACTTGAAGCAGGTGCAATGTGAATACCTGTCCTTTCTGTCTGCAAAGAGCAGGGGCTCTGTGTGTTAATGTATGGAGCATCTAGAACGTGTGAGTGAGCCACACTGCAAGCCTGACTCATAATCTTAAATTAGTTGTCGGTGTAATTCTTGGCATACTTGGGATTATTTAGCAATTGTTGTGTAATTGCATCGAATGTTGGTAACTGCATTTGAGTCTTACAAACGTGGGCAGGTTGAGTAAGGTTAGGAGTCTGCACATTGTTAACAGGGGGCTGGGATGTGCTGTTGTCAAGAGGAAAGTCACTGGTTTCTCCATAGCAACACCTCTACAACCAGTGTCCACTTGCCAACCAACCAGCGTCCACTTGCCAACCAATCAGTACTGGGGCTTAACTTTCCTGATAGCCCAGCTGTCTGTACTTCCACTTGTAGGTCCGCTATCGATGGCCTCAACCAATATCTGGCTTTCAGGACAGAATATAAGATAGTCTAAAGCACTGAAGGGGGTATTTCTTTTGACAGAGTGGCAAGAATGTGCAATCACTGCGGCATCAAGTGGCTGATGCCAACAGCTTGGTGCATTTAAGATTAGGCCTGATGCATACAAGAGGAAGGAGGCTATAGAGGAGAAATGAGGGCAGGATAGGAGAGGTTATTAGAGTGGGAGGATGTGTGTGGATATACCTGCCAGCATTGACTAATCCATTCTAATTCCGTATTGTAGATTTGATGTCAATTTTCTGCAGCAGTCTCTTTCATTGGCCGTTTGGGAGATGTCCTTTGCTCGTTAGAGTTGCTGGGCAACATTTTTTTTTTGGTTACTTTGGCAGCGGAACTGATCGCAAACAAATTGGATAGACGGTTACAGAAAAGGGAGTAGGCCATTTAGCCCTTCGAGCCATTTGTTTTGATCGTGGCTACTCAGCAGTCACTGCCTGGTGGCCCAGTGGTTAGCACTGCTGCCTCACAGCGCCAAGGACCCGGGTTCAATTTCTGCCTTTGAGTCACTGGTCTGGGTGGAGTTTGCACATTCTCCCAGTGTCTGCGTGGGTTTTCTCCCGCAGCCCCAAAATGTGCAGGTTAGGTTGATTGGTCATGCTAAATTGCCCCTTAGTCTCAGGGGGACTGGTGGGGATGGGGCCTGGGTGGGATTGTTGTCAGTGCAGGCTCGATGGGCTGAATGGCCTTCCTTCTGCACTGTAGGGATTCTATGAATATCCTGATCTTGCCTCGTCTTCCCCACCTCTCCCAATATCCCTTTTTAGCCCCAAGAGCCAAATCTAATTTCTTCTTGAAATCCGACAACGTTTTGGCCTCAACTACCTTCTGAGGCAATGAATTCACAAGAACATAAGAAATAGGAGCAGGAGTCAGCCATCTAGCCCTTCGAGCCTGCCCCTCCATTCAATAAGATCATGGCTGATCTGTCGTGGCTCAGTTCCACATTCCCGCCCTCTCCCCATAACCCTTAATCCCCTTTCTTATCAAAAACCCATCAACCCGCGTCTTAAAAATATTTAGCGAGGCAGCCTCCACCACTTCAACGGGCAGAGAATTCCAGAGATTCACCACCCTTTGAGTGAAGAAGTTTCTCCTCAACTCCGTTCTAAACCGCCCCCCCTTTATCTTGAGGCTGTGCCCCCTAGTCCTACTGTCCTTTCTGAGCGGGAAGAGTCTCTCTACCTCTATCCTATCCATCCCATTCATCATCTTATACGTCTCAATGAGATCTCCCCTCATTCTTCTAAACTCTAACGAGTACAAGCCTAATTTATTCAGCCTCTCCTCATAGCTCAACCCCCTCAACTCCGGCATCAGCCTAGTAAACCTCCTCTGCACTCCCTCCAAGGCCAAAATATCCTTGCGTAAGTACGGCGACCAAAACTGCACACAGTACTCCAGCTGCGGCCTCGCCAATGCAGTTGTAGTTTTTTTTTCTCGTGCCCCTAACACTATAAATTAGTGCAGAGAGGATTCCCGATTCTCTACACTGGTAGAGAATCCCACCCTTCCACCTCCTCTAACCTAATTATAAGTGTGAGGGAAGTTTTTTTTTTATATTTTTACTTTTCTGCTGGTAATTGATTCAGGGATGGCAGTTCAGGCTGTAAGCTGCATCTCCTGTGGGATGTATGTAGTGAGGGACTCCCACAGTGTTTCAGGTGATTTTAATTGTGGGAAGTGTGTTAGATTGCAGTTTCTGGAGGAGCGTGTAAAGGAGCTGGAAGGGGAATTAGAGGAGCTCCGTATAATTCGGGAAGTGGAGCAGGACATAGAAAGGAGTTATAAGGAGATAGTCACTCCTAGGAATAAGTCTTGGGTCACTGCCAGGAAGAGGGGCAAAAAGCAGTTGGGGGGACAATCCCCTGGGGCTGTTCCCCTCCAAAATAGGTTCTCGGTCCTGGAGGCTACAGTTGAGGAGAAATCAACTGGGGATAGCCAAAGGGAGCAGGTCTCTGGGGGTGAGCCTATTGGCAAGCCTCAGGTGGTTAGGGGTAAGAGATTGGGCCTTGTGATTGGGGACTCCACGGTTATGGGGACGGATAGGAGAGTTGGAGGTAAGGGTAGGGACTCTGGGCTGGTGTGTTGCCTACCAGGGGCTGGGGTCCAGGATGTTTCGGACAGAGTATTCAGGACTCTTAGAGGAGAGGGAGATCAACCCCAAGTTATAGTTCATGTGGGGACACATGACATAGGGAGATTAAGGGAAGGGGATATTAAGCAAAGATTTATGGAGTTGGGGTGGAAACTCAAGGCGAAGTCAGAAAGAGTAGTTATATCTGGACTCTTGCCTGTACCACGGGATAGATTAGAGAGGAATAGGGAGAGGGAAAGTTTGAACTCGTGGCTGAGGGGATGGTGCAGGAGGGAGGGGTTCAGGTACTTGAGCAATTGGGGCTCATTCTGGGGAAGGTGGGACCTCTATAAGAGGGATGGTCTACACCTGAACCAGAGGGGAATCAATATCCTGGGGGGTAAATTTGCAAAAGCGATGCAGGAGGGTTTAAACTGATTCGGAGGGGGGGAGGGATAGTGAGGAAAGGGGGTGAAAGTGAGGGGGGCATAGTTGGGGAATGCAAGGCACGGCATAGTGGGGGTGGGGCGGAGCAGGGTTTGAAATGCGTGTACTTTAATGCGAGGAGTATTCGCAATAAAGTGGATGAACTTGCAGCGTGGATCAGTACCTGGGACTTTGATGTTGTGGCCATTTCTGAGACTTGGATAGAGCAGGGTCAGGAATGGATGTTGCAGGTTCCGGGGTACAAATGCTTTAGTCGGAGTAGAGAAGAAGGTAGAAGGGGGGGTGGGGTAGCATTGCTAGTCAAGGACTGTATCACAGTGTCGGAGAGAAAGTTTGATGAGGACTTGTCAGTTGAGGTAGTATGGGCGGAGATTAGAAATAGGAGAGGAGAGGTCACCCTGTTGGGAGTCTTTTATAGACCTCCTAAAAGTTCTAGAGAGGTTGAGGAAAGGATTGCGGAGACAATCCTGGTTAGGAGTGAAAGTAATAGGGTAATTGTTATGGGGGACTTTAACTTTACGAATATTGATTGGAGTTGCTATAGTTCTAGCTCGCTAGAGGGGTCAGTGTTTGTACAAAGCGTGCAGGAAGGTTTTTTGTCTCAGTATGTAGACAGGCCAACTAGAGGTGAGGCTATATTGGATTTGGTGCTGGGAAATGAGCCAGACCAGGTGCTAGACTTGGAAGTTGGTGTGCATTTTGGTGATAGTGACCACAATTCGGTTACGTTCACCTTAGTGATGGGAAGAGATAGGCGTGAACCTCGGGTCAGCAATTTTAGCTGGGGTAAGGGCGATTATGAGGCTATCAGGAGTGAATTAGGAAGCATGGATTGGATTAGGGGATTGCAGGGACTGGGAACATCTGAAATGTGGAATTTTTTCAAGGAGCAGCTACTGCGAGTCCTTGATAGGTATGTCCCTGTCAGGCATGGTGGATTTGGTAGGGCTAGGGAACCGTGGTGCACTAAAAGAGTTGAGTCGATGGTTAAAAAGAAAAAGGAGGCTTATGTTCGGATGAGATTGGAGGGCTCAGATAGTGCACTAGAAAGCTTTAGATTGGCTAGGAGGGAGTTGAAGAGTGAGTTGAGAAGGGCTAAAAGAGGACACGAGAAGACTTTGGCTGATAGGATTAAGGAGAATCCTAAGGCGTTCTATAAGTATGTCAAGAACAGAAGGTTGGTCAGGGCAAGATTAGGGCCAGTTACAGACAGCAGGGGGAAGTTGTGTGTGGAACCGGAGGAGATTGGAGAAGTATTGAACCAATATTTCTCTTCGGTGTTCACGCAGGGGGACATGAATATAGCTGAGGAGGACATTGGGTCGCAGGGGTGTAAAATAGAAAGTATTACGGTTGATAAAGAGGATGTGCTGGAAATTCTTGAGGGGCTGAAAATAGATAAGTCCCCTGGTCCGGATGGGATCTACCCTAGGATTCTCTGGGAGGCTAGAGAGGTGATTGCAGAGCCTCTGGCTCAGATCTTCAGGTCGTCATTGGTCTCTGGTGTAGTCCCGGAGGATTGGAGGATAGCGAATGTTGTCCCATTGTTTAAGAAGGGGAACAGAGACTTTGCCGGGAATTATAGACCGGTGAGTCTTACTTCTGTTGTGGGCAAGGTTTTAGAAAAAATTATTAGGGATAGGATTTATAGTTATTTGGAGTGTAATGAATTGATTAGAAATAGTCAGCATGGTTTTGTAGCAGGTAGGTCGTGCCTTACTAACCTTATTGAGTTTTTTGAGAAGGTGACCAAAGAGGTGGATGGGGGTAAGGCAGTTGACGTGGTATACATGGATTTTAGTAAGGCGTTCGATAAGGTTCACCATGGTAGGCTTCTGCAGAAAATGCAGATGTATGGGATTGTGGGTAATCTAGGAAGTTGGATCAGGAATTGGCTATCAGATAGGAGACAGAGGGTGGTGGTGGATGGTAAATATTCATCATGGAGTGCAGTTACGAGTGGTGTGCCTCAGGGATCTGTTTTGGGGCCACTGTTGTTTGTAATTTTTATTAATGATCTGGATGAGGGTATAGTTGGGTGGATTAGTAAATTTGCTGATGACACCAAAGTTGGAGGTGTGGTAGATTGTGAGGAAGGGTGTCATAGTCTGCAGGGAGACTTAGATAGGTTGCAGAGCTGGGCCGAGAGGTGGCGGATGGAATTTAATGCGGAGAAGTGTGAGGTAATTCACTTTGGTAGGAGCAACAGATGTGTCGAGTATAGGGCTAACGGGAGGACTTTGAATAGTGTGGATGAACAGAGGGATCTAGGTGTGTGTGTACATAGATCCCTGAAAGTTGGGAATCAAGTAGATAAGGTTGTCAAGAAGGCGTACGGTGTCTTGGCGTTTATTGGTAGGGGGATTGAATTTAGGAGTCGCAGTGTAATGTTGCAACTGTACACTACTCTAGTGCGGCCGCACTTGGAGTACTGTGTGCAGTTCTGGTCCCCGCATTACAAGAAGGATGTGGAGGCGTTGGAGAGGGTGCAGAGGAGGTTTACTAGGATGTTGCCTGGTATGGTGGGGAGGTCCTATGAGGAGAGACTGAGGGATCTAGGGTTGTTTTCGTTGGGAAGAAGGCGGCTAAGAGGGGATCTTATTGAAACATATAAGATGATTAGGGGTTTAGATAGGGTGGATAGTGATAGCCTTTTTCCTCGGATGGAGAAAGCTAGCACGAGGGGGCATGACTTTAAATTAAGGGGGGGTAGCTACAGGACGGATGTCAGGGGTAGGTTCTTTACCCAGCGGGTGGTGAGGGATTGGAATGCCCTGCCTGCTGCAGTTGTAGATGCGTCTAGTTTGGGGGCGTTTAAGAGATCTCTGGATAGGTTTATGGACGAAAAGGGATTGGTATAGGCTAGTGGGTCATTGTTTTTGTAACTGGTCGGCGCAACATCGTGGGCCGAAGGGCCTGTTCTGCGCTGTAATGTTCTATGTTCTATGTTCTATGTTCTATGTTCTATACAGCCGCAGCAAGACCTCCCTACTTTTATATTCAATCCCCCTCGCTATGAAGGCCAGCATCCCATTCACCTTCCTGACCACCTGCTGCATCTGCAGGCTGGGTTTTTGCGACTCATGCACAAGGACCCCCAGGTCCCTCTGCACCGTCGCCTGCTGCGGTTTTTCTCCACGTAAGTAATAATCCTTCCTACCATTATTCCTACCAAAGTGGACCACCTCGCACTTGCCAACATTAAATTCCATTTGCCATTTCCTGGCCCATTCACCCAGCCTATCTAGATCCTTCTGTAGACTCTCCACACCCTCCGCACGATTTGCCGTTCCACCAATCTTGGTGTCATCAGCAAATTTCGACACCCTACACTCGCTGAATATATTCAGCGAGGCAGCCTCCACCACTTCAATGGGCAGAGAATTCAAGAGATTCACCACTCTTTTGAGTGAAGAAGTTCCTCCTCAACTCTGATCTAAACTATTCCCCCCCCCCGCCTTATTTTGAGGCTGTGCCCTCTAGTCCTGCTGTCCTTTCTAAGCCGGAGGAATCTCTCTACCTCTACCCTATCCATCCCCTTCATTATCTTATACGTCTCTATAAGATCCCCCCTCAGCCTTCTAAACTCCAACAAGTACAGACCCAGTCTATTCAATCTCTCTTCATAGTCCATCTCCGGAATCAGCCTAGTGAACATCCTCTGCACTCCCTCCAAGGCCAATATATCCTTGCGTAAGTACGGCAACCAAAACTGCACACAGTACTCCAGCTGCGGCCTCACCAGTGCCCTGTACAGTTGCAGCAAGACCTCCTTGCTTTTATATTCTATCCCCCTCGCTATGAAGGCCAGCATCCCATTCACCGCCTTGATCACCTGCTGCACCTGCAGACTGGGTTTTTGTGACTCGTGCACAAGGACCCCCAGGTCCCTCTGCACCGTAGCATGCTGCAGCTTTTCACCTTTTAAATAATAATCCCTCCTATTATTATTTCTACCAAAGTGGATAACCTCACACTTGCTAACGTTATACTCCATCTGCCAGGTCCTCGCCCACTCGCTCAGCCTATCCAGATCCCTCTGCAGACTTCCCGGATAGGGATTGCACAGATTTTACAATAATTAGTGCGGTACCCGTCAAAATGGATAAATCAAAGATATGGTACATGTATTGGACCACATTTCGAAAGGACTTTAAAGCTGTGTCCATCACATCTTGTCACAAATCAGTTAATTGGCTTGCTGTGGAAGAAAATGTTTGATTTGCTCTGTGAAGGAAGAGGTGACCTTTTGGTTTTGACGTTCTCCTTGGGCTTAGTGGAGCCTTTAGTAATGAGGTCAATAGTGCCTCAGGATTCGGGTCCAAGGCTGTTGGTAAGAGTCCCACCGCAGAGACGTGTGCAGATAATCCAGACTGACACGTGAGTACTGTGATGACGGAGCACCTCATCATTACTGCCTTTCTAATGAGATAACCGTTTAAACTGTGGTGAATGTTAGCAAGAGCGAAGAAGCCAGTGGCAAGATATATACCCTAAAATTGGAAATTGACAGCTTGTTTTGTGGGACATGGCCGTCGCCCGCATTTATTGCCCATTCCCAGTTGCCCAAGGGCAATTTGAGAGTCAACCACTCTGCTGTGGCTCTGGAGTCACGTGTAGGCCACACCTCGTAAGGACAATAGGTTCTATGTCCCTGTATCCCTGACCAAGAAGGTTTTATTCCGAGGGCCATTTGCTCACAAGGATAGATGGAGTAGTAACATTTGGAGAGGTCATTGGCAACCATAGGTCTGATCGAGGCGTTCAAGATTGAGGGGCATGGACAGAGTGGCTAGGGGGAGCTTAGATGAAGGGTCAGTCGTGAGGGGACGTAGGCTCAAGGTGAGGAGCAGGAGGGATGTGGGGAAAAATCTTTTTACCCAAAGGGTGGTGACAGTCTAGAATATGGTGCCTGGGAGGTGGGTTGCCTCATATTCTTTAAAAAGTATCTGGATGAGTATTTCATCGAATCCTACAGTGTAAAAAGAGGCCATTCGGCCCATCGAGTCTGCACCAACCACAATCCCACCCAGGCCCTACCCCCATATCCCTACATATTTACCCACTAATCCCTTTGATAAGAGAGGGGATTAAGGGTTATGGGGAGAGGGCGGGAAAGTGGAACTGAGCCACGACAGATCAGCCATGATCTTATTGAATGGCGGGGCAGGCTCGAAGGGCTAGATGGCCGACTCCTGCTCCTATTTCTTACGTTCTTATGTAATCCCTCTAACCTACGCATCCCGGGACACTAAGGGGCAACTTAGAATGGGCAATCAACCTAGCCCTTTGGAGCACCCGGAGGAGACCCACGCAGACACAGGGAGAATGTGCAAACTCCGCGCTGACAGTGATCCCATCCAGGATTCAAACCCAGGTCCCTGGAGCTGTGGGGCAGCAGTGCTACTGTGCTGCCCAATTTGTCATAACATTCAATGAGATTAGGTGGGTGGGCCAGAAGTTTCTCATGTGTTGGTGCAGACTAGATGGGCTGAAGGGTCTCTTCTGCACTGTGTGCATCCTGTGACATTGGTAAGGGAATGGCAGCTTGAACCAGTTCAAGGTAATGCTGTTGCGTCAATCTGATGCCAATTGCTTATGTAAGTGACTGTCATCAGCGCTGTAGGTGCCAAGAGTGAGAAAAGGATGTTGCCTTCTTCCTGCCAAGTGCTTCTTGTCAAAAAGCTCGAGAACAAGAATATCTTTGAGCGTTTGAGATGCCCCACCTGGCACTTCTCAAGAGAGATGATGGCCATTTGGGATCATTCTGGTTTTCCTGCTGCACTGAAATCCTACACAGTTTCTTCACCATTCCCTGCCTGATGTCACTAACACTTACGCTGTATTCAACGTAGTTGCTCATTCTTTGCCCCTTTATCTGAAGCTTCCCATCTCCATAATTCTGAGCCCTTTCAATACTTTGCGTTCATCATCTTCTTGAATACATTCCACATTTCATAACCCAGCTTAACCACCCCCCGTGACACTAGGGTCAAATTTAGTACGGCCAATCCCGCACATCTTTGGACTGTGGGAGGAAACCGGAGCCCCCGCAGACACGGGGAGCACATGCAGACCCCGCACACGCAGTGATCCAAGCCGGGAATCGACCCTGGGCCCCTTGTGCTCTGAGGCAGCAGTGCCAACCACTGTGCCACCCAGGCCAGCAGAGAAAGGGTGAGACACGGGAAAGGGAAGGCGAGAGGGAGTCGGCGAAAGGATTGGTGAGGCAGGGAAATGATAGAAGAGAGGAGGGAGAGAGAAAGGAGGAATTTAAGGAGTGTCGGGCACCACTGAGGGAAACTGAGTGAATGTGAGGGATGGAAAGAGGAGAGAGTCTCACTGCAGCGAGACAGGCAGACGGGGTTAGTCAGGAAAATAAAGACCCAATTTCAGGAAGGTCATGTCAGCCTTTTATTTCTGAGCAATCTCTCGGGAGTACAGCAAGCAGATCTGGAGTGTCACACTCTGTCACTCGAGGCAGCCTGCTTTGGCTGCTGCTGACAATCAGGAAGCGCTCACTTGATGAGTTCCTCCTTCTCAGTGAAACAACAAGTGTTTGCAAAATCAGGAAACAAAGCGCTGAAGAAACAAAAATTCCCAGCCCCGTACCGGGGACAGGCTTTCCCATCTCCGCTGGTAGAGTTAACACTTTTGAACGCCAAGTTCTGGTTCCAGAGCAGCAGCAAAACAGTGACCATTTCCACAGCTACTTTTAACCTCCTGTTGCAACCCCAAGGCATTTCACAGGGCTTGTAATCAACAGAAGGCCCAGGCCAAAGGAAATATTACGGTTGGTGACGCAATATTTGCTCGTTGCCCCATTTTTGGTGTCCTCTTCCATACAGCTGCTGACAGTCTGAGCTCTGTGGCATTTTTTTTTAAGAAGGAAAAGGTTACATGAACACACAGGGCCCTATCCTCTCTGCTGGACCCATTGGGTCCCACCACTGGGCCCATTCACTCTGGGCTCCGTTTCCCCCCTCCCTTGCTGAGCCTTGTCCCCCTCTCTGCTCTGTTTTTCCCTCCTCCACCCCCCTCCTCCTCCACCTCCACCCCCCTCCTCCTCCTCCACCTCCACCCCCCCTCCTCCTCCTCCTCCACCTCCACCCCCCCTCCTCCTCCTCCTCCACCTCCACCCCCCTCTTCCTCCTCCTCCACCTCCACCCCCCTCCTCCTCCTCCTCCTCCACCTCCACCCCCCTCCTCCTCCTCCTCCTCCACCTCCACCCCCCTCCTCCTCCTCCTCCACCCCCCTCCTCCTCCTCCTCCACCTCCACCTCCACCCCCCTCCTCCTCCTCCACCTCCACCCCCCTCCTCCTCCTCCACCTCCACCCCCCTCCTCCTCCTCCTCCACCTCCACCCCCCTCCTCCTCCTCCTCCACCTCCACCCCCCTCCTCCTCCTCCACCTCCACCCCCCCTCCTCCTCCTCCTCCACCTCCACCCCCCTCTTCCTCCTCCTCCACCTCCACCCCCCTCCTCCTCCTCCTCCTCCACCTCCACCCCCCTCCTCCTCCTCCTCCTCCACCTCCACCCCCCTCCTCCTCCTCCTCCACCCCCCTCCTCCTCCTCCTCCACCTCCACCTCCACCCCCCTCCACCTCCGCCCCCCTCCTCCTCCTCCACCTCCGCCCCCCCTCCTCCTCCTCCTCCACCTCCGCCCCCCCTCCTCCTCCTCCTCCACCTCCGCCCCCCCTCCTCCTCCTCCACCTCCGCCCCCCCCTCCTCCTCCTCCACCTCCGCCCCCCCTCCTCCTCCTCCACCTCCGCCCCCCCTCCTCCTCCTCCACCTCCGCCCCCCCTCCTCCTCCTCCACCTCCGCCCCCCTCCTCCTCCTCCACCTCCGCCCCCCCTCCTCCTCCTCCACCTCCACCCCCCCTCCTCCTCCTCCTCCACCTCCACCCCCCCTCCTCCTCCTCCTCCACCTCCACCCCCCCTCCTCCTCCTCCACCTCCACCCCCCTCCTCCTCCTCCACCTCCACCCCCCCTCCTCCTCCTCCACCTCCACCCCCCCTCCTCCTCCTCCACCTCCACCCCCCCTCCTCCTCCTCCACCTCCACCCCCCCTCCTCCTCCTCCACCTCCGTCCCCATCTCGCTAGGCTCATCCACTCTGTCGAGCCCTCTTTTGCACCCTTGACCCACCAGAAGCGTGGGTCACGCTCGGTCGAATGCTACAACAAGGAGGCAGTATCAAGTTTGCACGCTGCCTGCTTCAGTGGGCCCCGTAGTGGATTTGCAAATAGTCAAAGCTTGAAAGGAGACCAGATTTTTAGATTCACACAAGAGCGAGAATGTGAAATCTGATGCATTGCTGGGACCAGGAGCCACTGTGGGTCACCAAGTTGACAAGGCAAAGTGGGAAGAAGACCTGGGGGGTGTGTGTGTGTGTGTGTGTGTGTGTGTGTGTGTGTGTGTGTGTGTGTGTGTGTGTGTGTGTGTGTGTGTGTGTGTGTGTGGACTGTGGCTGCAGGTTTAAGCTGATTCACACGGTGATTGTTACGGACAAAAAGTGCCAGAGTATTTGTGGTTTTTGGATTTGGTTTTTTTTGGTTTTTTTTTTAATTGAGTAAACGAACATAAGAAATAGGAGCAGGAGTCGGCCATCTAGCCCTTCGAGCCTGCCCCGCCATTCAATAAGATCATGGCTGATCTGAAGTGGATCAGTTCCACTTTCCCGCTTTCTCCCCATAACCCTTAATCCCCCTGTCTATCAGAAACCTATCTGCCCGTGACTTAAATATATTCAGCGAGGCAGCCTCCACCACTTCAACGGGCAGAGAATTCCAGAGATTCACCACCCTTTGAGTGAAGAAGTTCCTCCTCAACTCTGTTCTAAACTGCACCCCCCCTTTATTTGACTCCCTATGTATGGAAGTAGTTTAGTAACACTAAAAAGATTGCTGGGAACTTTTATATATTGTGGGAGAAATATTTTGCATTTATGTAACAACTGATCCATTGGCCAACTCGTTGAAGTACTTTATAAATGTGGCCACTGTGGGAAATAGAGCAGGCCGTTTTGTGTGCAGCAATACACCAGAACCAGTGGTGATAATGAGCAAGTGTGGCCTGGGGGATTACTATTGATCAGGATACTGGGTCAGCTCCCCTGCTCTTCAAGGTGAACCTTTTTACACCCATCTGAAAGCGAAACGGGGCCTAGGCTTAGATGTTTAATTGGGAAAAGTGGCTCTTGCTCAAGACTATCCTCCAGCCTTGGCCTAGATTATGCCCTTGACCTTCCTGAGCTGTGCAGCGTGAAATTCTCGATCCCCTGCGCAGAACGGGGGACGTGACTGGGATGGAGGAGCTGATTAAAATAGTGCGTTTTCCCAGGCTCGTTCACTTTGATTAGAGAGATGGTGATTGAAAATGTAAACTCAGAAGCAGCTTGCAGTGAGAGTTGGCTCAGTGTGATGGGCTATCAAGCAGATGTGTCTCTTCATAGCACGTGTCTGTGGCTCCAAACTAACCTACTGTGTGGTCTGTTTGATTTGGAAAGTATTTGCAGTGAAGATCAGTAATGACCTCGAGATGATATTTTGGGGAACTGGTTAAGTGCCAGTGGTGATATCCGGTAGGTTTGATGATGATTTGCCCTGCTGCTTTCTTCAGGATAATTTGCCAAACGTTACACAATGGTTAGAGGAAGACATTCAGCTATCAAGGGCAACACTCATATTTCCCCCAATCCGCAATTTGTTCCGTAGCCCCGAATTTTCTCTCTTCAGGTAATGATTCAATTCCTCTTAAACTCCTTGACTGAATACCCCATCTCTCAGGCAGTGCATTCAGACCCTAACCACTTTGTAAAGACACACTTTCACAGCCTTCATTACCAAACACAAAAAGTATTTATTAACAAGAATTGTGCAGCAACTGTGTGGCTGCAGCCAGCTCCCAAAATCTCTCTGCCTAGGAGCCCCTCACCATGGGGTGATTTCACACTCTGGTCCCCCAGACCCTTACTCTGCTGTGTTTCCCTTAAGGGGACAATCACCACATCCCTCCCCCTTTAGCTCCTTTTACACAATCTTCAATAACGAATTCATTCCGTCCCAAATAGAGTCATAGAACCCTACAGTGCAGAAAGAGGCCCTTCGGCCCATTGAGTCTGCACCGAACACAATCCCACCCAGGCCCTACCCCCCCCGTATCCCTACATATTATACCCACTAATCCCTCTAACCTACACATCCGTAGACATTAAGGGGCAATTTCTCAACGTGGCCAATCACCCTAACCCGCACATCTTTGGACTGTGGGAGGAAACCGGAGCACCCGGAGGAAACCCACGCAGACACGAGGAGAATGTGCAAACTCCACACAGACAGTGACCCGAGCCAGGAATCGAACCCTGGAGCTGTGAAGCAGCAGTGCTAACCCACTGTGCTACCGTGGTTAATACTTCGTTAGTATGTTAATACTAACTAAATATTATGTACAGGAGTTGGACAATTATAAGTCAAGCCTTTGAGGGGTTTTCTCTGTGTAGAGCAATGTGATTCTTGGTCGCATTCTTAGATGGTTCCACAGAATCGATATGAACAGGAATTGCAATAACAGGTACAGGCAGTTCATTCCTGCCCTCTTCCACAGAGACATCAGTTATGCCTATCACAGATCAATCAGTGGTTAGCACTGCCGCCTCACAGCATCAGGGACCCGGGTTCGATTCCCGGCTTGGGTCACTGTCTGTGCGGAATCTGCACATCCTCCCCGTGTCTGCATGGGTTTCCTCCGGGTAATCCAGTTTCTTCCGTAAGATGTGCTGGTTAGGGTGCTAAATTCTCCCTCAGTGTACCCGAACAGGTGCTGGAGTGTGGCAACTAGGGAGTTTTCACAGTAACTTCATTGCAGTGTTAATGTAAGCCGACTTGTGACACTAATAAATAAACTTTAAAGTAAACACTTTGGTTCTTATGGGTTCAAAATTGGTTCTTGATGGCAACACTGATTGCTAGAACATCTCTACTTCTCCATATGTTTATGAACAATCCGTCCACTTTGACATGAATAGGGTCTGATCTTAGAGGCAATAATTCCAGGATCCAACTTTTGATTTGATTTATTATTGTCACATGTATTAATATGCAGTGAAAAGTGTTACGTAAAAGCAAATTACTGCAGATGCTGGAATCTGAAACCAAAAGAGAAAATGTTGGGAAATCTCAGCAGATCTGGCAGCATCTGTAAGGAGAGAAAAGAGCTGAGGTTTCGAGTTGCCTGGATTGTAAACATCAGCTCTTTTTTCTCTCCTTACAGATGCTGCCAGACCTGCTGAGATTTTCCAGCATTTTCGGGCGGCACGGTAGCACAGCGGGTTAGCACTGCTGCTTCACAGCTCCAGGGTCCTGGGTTCGATTCCCAGCTCGGGTTCACTGTCTGTGTGGAGTTTGCACATTCTCCTCGTGTCTGCGTGGGTTTCCTCCAGGTGCTCCGGTTTCCTCCCACAGTCCAAAGATGTGCGGGTTAGGTTGATTGGCCGTGCTAAGAAATTGCCCCTTTAGTGTCCAGCTTAGGGGGATTAGTGGGTATAAGAACATAAGAAATAGGAGCAGGAGTCGGCCATCTAGCCCCTTGAGCCTGTCCCGCCATTCAATAAGATCATGGCTGATCTGTCGTGGCTCAGTTCCACTTTCCCGCTTTCTCCCCATAACCCTTAATCCCCTTGCCTATCAAAAACCTATCAACCCGCGTCTTAAATATAATAAGTATAATATGTAGGGATATGGGGGTGGGACCTGGGTGGGATTGTGTTTGGTGCAGACTTGATGGGCCGAAGGGCCTCTTTCTGCACTGTAGGGTTCTATGATTCTCTTTTGGTTTCAATGAAAAGTATTGTTTCTTGTGCACTGTACAGACAAAGCATAGAGAAGGCAAGAAGAGAGTGAAGAAGAATGTAGTGTTACAGTTAAAGCTAGGGTTTAAAGCAAGATCAACTTAGGTCCATTCAAATGTCTGACGGCAGCAGAGAAGAAGCTGTTCTTTAGTTGGCTAGTACGTGACCTTGGACTTTTGTATCTTTTTCCAGATGGAAGAGGGTGGAAGAGAGAATGTGTGGGGAGCTTCATTATGCTGGCAGCTTTGCCGAAGCAGCGGGAAGTGTAGACAGAGTCAATGGATGGGAGGCTGGTTTACATGATGGATTGGGTTAAACTCACGACCTTTTGTGGTTTCTTGCAGTCTTAGGTAGAGCAGGAGCCCATACCAAACCACGATACAGCCAGAAAGAACTTGACGCTCAACTAAAAGTCTCGTACAAGATTTCATTTGCCATAAATGATCGTGCTGCACAATGTGAAACTTAGAAAGGATAGGAGGACTAGAGGGCACAGCCTCAAAATAAGTGGGGGACAGTTTAGATCAGAGTTGAGGAGGAACTTCTTCACTCAAAGGGTGGTGAATCTCTGGAATTCTCTGCCCATTGAAGTGGTGGAGGCTACCTCGCTGAATATATTTAAGTCACGGGTAGATAGGATTCTGATAGACAGGGTAATTAAGGGTTATGGGGAGAGAGCGGGAAAGTGGAACTGATCCACTTCAGATCAGCCATGATCTTATTGAATGGCGGGGCAGGCTCGAAGGGCTAGATGGCCGACTCCTGCTCCTATTTCTTATGTGAACCACGGCCTGATTATTTTGGCTGATTTCTAATCCTCCCAGCCAATTTGGAAACGTAAGGCTGGGTCTCGTTCTGAGATGTTGTTTCATTAGCAGTTGAATTGTTGGAAGTTCCTTGTTGCATTGTGGTGTGGCACAATAGCTAATGAGGAATTGAGAGATTTTTGCTCTTTGAGATTCCTACTGACAGTTCATTTAGGTCAGACTGGATGTGTCTCTTGGCTAGTCCATTTGATGCTGGGGGGTGAGGTGCAGTTCACACGTGTTTAATACATTTGAGAGTGGCGAAGTTTCGAAACTTAGCACTCCTGATACCATGGCTCCAAGTAATCCATGAGCTGAAGAACATTGGTGTGATCTTTGGTAAGAGTAACAGGAGTACAGAATATAGGGCTAATGGAAGGACTCTTGGTAGTGTCGACGAGCAGAGAGATCTCGGTGTACATGTGCATAGCTCCCTGAAAGTTGGCACCCAGGTTGATAAGGTTGTTAAGAAGGCGTACGGTGTGTTAGCTTTTATTGGTAGAGGGATTGAATTTCGGAGCCGTGAGGTCGTGTTACAACTGTACAAAACTCTGGTGCGGCCGCACTTGGAGTATTGCGTACAGTTCTGGTCGCCGCATTATAAGAAAGATGTGGAGGCATTGGAAAGGGTGCAGAGGAGGTTTACCAGGATGTTGCCTGGTATGGTGGGAAGGTCTTATGAGGAAAGGCTGAGGGACTTTTCGTTAGAGAGAAGAAGGTTAAGAGGTGACCTAATTGAGGCATACAAGATGATCAGAGGATTAGATAGGGTGGACAGTGAGAGCCTTTTTCCTCAGATGGTGATGGCTAACACGAGGGGACATAGCTTTAAATTGAGGGGTGGTAATTATAGGACGGATGTCAGAGGTAGGTTCTTTACTCAGAGGGCGTGGAATGCCCTGCCTGCAGCAGTTGTGGACTCGCCAACTTTAAGGGCTTTCAAATGGTCAGTGGATAGGCATATGGATAACATTGGAATAGTTTAGGTTAGAGGGTCATTAGATTGGTTCCACTGGTCGGCGCAACATTGAGGGCCGAAGGGTCTGTACTGCGCTGTAATGTTCTATGTTCTATCTGCAGTGGTAGCATGCAATGTAAGTGACTTCACCTTGCAGTGCAGATGGAGGTCGTACTGCCCATCGAGTCTGCCCTGGTTATCCTAGAGAACATCTTACCCAGGCCAACACCACCCCCCTATTCCCATAACCTGTGCATTAATCATGGCAAATCCACCTAACCTACATATCTTGGGACGCTGAGGTAATTTAGAGTGATAAACTCGCACATCTTTTGAGTGCGGGGAGGACACTGGAACACCCAGAGGAAACCCATTGCAGACATGGAGGGAATGTGCAAACTCCACACGGACAGTGACCCAAACCAGGAATCGAACCTGCCTCAAGATAAGGGGAGGGGGGCAGTTTAGATCAGAGTTGAGGAGGACTTCTTCACTCAAAGGGTGGTGAATCTCTGGAATTCTCTGCCCGTTGAAGTGGTTGGAGGCTGCCTCGCTGAATATATTTAAGTCACGGGTAGATAGGTTTCTGATAGACAGGGGAATTAAGGGTTATGGGGAAGAAAGCGGGAAAGTGGAACTGATCCACTTCAGATCAGCCACGATCTTATTGAATGGCGGGGCGGGCTCGAAGGGCTAGATGGCCGACTCCTGCTCCTATTTCTTATGTTCTTATGTCCCTGGTGCTGTGAGGCAGTGGTGATAGTTACTGTCACTTGAGTTTTTCTTGGTGGATTATAGAAGTGTCACACAGGAAGTTGGCCTTGTGTACAAACTGGCCGTACCCCAGAGTAAATGGATCATCAGGGCACTAACTGCGGCTCATTCAGGAAGCTTTTAAAACCATCATTAGGCTTCCTTACACTCTGTAATTTATTTCAATTGCGCAGAATTTGACATCAACATAAGTGGCAAACAGTCCATTTGCAATCATTTAAAATTGGATTATTCACTGTTGGTGGAATGACAGTGATTAAAATAGTATTTTTTTTGTGCTGTATTATTTGAACTGTGCCAATCAACCTCTCAAATATTACAGGCATTTTAATAAAAAGAAACCATTTATTTTACTTAAGGGAAGATACAGATTCGAGGGTAGAGGGGGAGAGTGTGGAGGTGATTGTGGGGATGAATGGGGGGGTTGGAGGAGTGATTGTATGGGGATGAATGGGGGGTTGTGGGGATGAATGGGAGGTTGGGGTGGGGTATGGGGATGAATGGCGGGGTTGGGGGAGTGGTTGTATGGGGATGAATGGGGGGTTGGGGATGAATGGGAGGTTGGGGGAGTGGTTGTACGGGGATGAATGGGGGGGTTGTAAGGGGGTGTGGGGATGAATGGGTGGGGTACGGGGATGAATGGGGAGTGGTTGTATGGGGATGAATGGGGGGGTTGGGGGAGTGGTTGCACGGGGATGAATGGGGGGGTTGTAAGGGGGTGTGGGGATGAATGGGGAGTGGTTGTACGGGGATGAATGGGGGGGTTGGGGGAGTGGTTGTACAGGGATGAATGGGGGGTTGAGGGAGTGGTTGTACGGGGATGAATGGGGGGTTGGGGGAGTGGTTGTACGGGGATGAATGGGGGGGGTTGGGGATGAATGGGAGGTTGGGGGAGTGGTTGTACGGGGATGAATGGGGGGGTTGGGGGAGTGGTTGTATGGGGATGAATGGGGGGGGTTGGGGGAGTGGTTGTACGGGGATGAATGGGGGGGTTGGGGATGAATGGGAGGTTGGGGGAGTGGTTGTATGGGGAGTATGTGGGAATGAATGAAGATATGTGTGGGGGGTTGTGGGGATGAATGGGGGGGGTTGGTTGGGGTGTAGGGGTGAATGGGAGGTTGTAGGCTGGTGTGTGGGGATGAATGCAGAGTTGTGGGCAGGGTATGGGGATGAATGGGGGGTTGGGGGAGTGTGTGGGGATGAATGAAGGTGTGTGTGGGGGGGGCGGTTGTGTGGATGAATGAGATGGGGGTTGGTTGGGGTGAATGGGAGGTTGTAGGCTGGTGTGTGGGGATGAATGCAGAGTTGTGGGCAGGATATGGGGATGAATGGGGAGGGGGGTGTGGGGATGAATGAAGGTGTGTGTGGGGGGGGGCGGTTGTGTGGATGAATGAGATGGGGGTTGGTTGGGGTGAATGGGAGGATGTAGGCTGGTGTGTGGGGATGAATGCGGGGTTGAGGGGGGTGTGGGTGCCGATTGTGTTGGTGGGTTCAGCTACGCTGGCTAATTTTGGAAGTCATGATGTGGATGTGCCGGCATTGGACTGGGGTAAACACAGTAAAAAGTCTGACAACACCAGGTTTTAGTCCACCCGATTTATTTGATATCAAACAAATCGGTTGGACTGGTGTTGTCAGACTTTTTACTAATTTTGGAAGTGCAGCAGTGTAAGATTCTGGGGTGAGTGCGCCAGTAAGACCTGCACATCTCTGACAGTGAGCTGCGTGACGCAGGCTTTGGCAGAGAGCCCTGGGCACTGCCAGTCAGCTCAGCACTTTCAGCACAGGAGGGACAGCACCAAAATCTCTGCCAGCTCCTGACCCGCAACACAAACCAATATCCAGATTTTGCCATTCTGGGCAAAAGATTAGGATGGCCATCTTTTCCAACAGCAGCTGGAACAAAGAACAGTTCAGGATCAGGCCCTTCAGCCCTCTAAGCCTGCGCTGAGCATGACGTCTGCCTAAACTAAAACTGTATACACTTTCGGAGTCCGTATCCTTCCATTCCCGTCCTATTCATGTAATTGCCCCTGAA